>NC_046154.1:33503377-33878377 GCF_011064425.1 Rattus rattus
GGACGACCTCTTTGAAGTGTATTTAGCTGAGAGGGCACAATGGCCACTGAAGACCAGCAGCTATGCAGGCTGAAGCCCAAGTTTGCTTTTATAAGTAAACTTCCTGAAGCAAACCAAGTCTCCATCTTCTACATCCATTCTCTAACTGCCCCATGACCTAAACATCCAGCTCACTCTGCCAAGGAGCTGCACATCCACAGCGTGAACTGTCTTCCTGTGAACCTGAGACAGTCTCGGTATGTAGCCCTGGCTGGCCTAGAACCTCTGGAAGTCATTAAAGACCAGGCTAGCCCGAATTCAGAGATCCACTCACTCTGCCTCCCAAGTTCTGGGAATAAAGGCCATGCTACCCCATCCTGAGTTCTAGGGCTTGAACGCAGGTCCTACCAACTGGGTCAACCCCCAACCCCTGATGTTAATACTCTAGCAGGTCCGGGTCTTTCCTACCTCCCGCTTGGAGAGTGTCACAGAAGGAATGTTGGCATTTTCCATTTTATCCAGGGAGCGTACGATTTCCTCCAGGGTCTTCCGGTAGAGTTCTTCATTGACAACCCTCGCCTGGGAGGGAAACATCGGAGACTGAGTGTGGAGCCTTCTGCCCATTCTTCTTTCTCAGTGTTGAGTGTACTTGGGAAATCAGAAACCAAAACTAACAGCATTTCACAAGTGAAAGCTAAGTAAATTTAGTTTATAACCCAGTGACAGAATCAGAAAGATCCAGCTATGGCAAGGCTGCCTGCTCTCTAGTCAGCAGGAGGAGCCTGGAGCATCCTGGTGGTGCCTCCTGTTAGGTCTTAGGTCTTAGCCAAAAGACGCTGGGTTTCTATCTTGGTCCTGCTTGTTCCCACGCCCCAAAGGCCAACAGTGGGGTTTTCCCCTAAGGGTTTTGATAAAAAGATGTATTTCTTAACTCTTTTAACCCAAGCTCATCAGCAAGAAGGAGGAGTGCCAGGCTCTCCCTTCCATATCTTAATTATAAGTACCTTTTATTTTTAACAGCAAAACGATTGCAACACTACTTAGCCCTCCACCGACCCCTGCTCCTCCTACTTCAGAGACGGCATGTAGACAAGGCTGGCCTCCAATGCACAGCTTAACAGCCAGAGCCACCACACCCAGTCTTAGGCTCTTCTCTAACTTCAGATCTACCCATATCTACCCAATACCTCGGAGAACGAATGGGGAGGTGGCACAAAGCAACACAAAGCCACTGGTGCTCACTCTCTTTTGCTCATTGTATTGACTAAAAAGATTGAAAAGCTTATTGTCAAGTTATGGAAAAATAAGCTCACATGCAGTTGGTGGAAGTATGAGAGGGGAGTTGGGGAGACAGCTCAGAGGACCTGGTTCTCCTTACCCACACGAAGACTAACGATCACCCAGAACTCTATTTCCAGGGCATTCGTGCCCTCGCCTGGTCTCTGGGAGCACTAACCATGCAGGCAGTATACACAAAAGCATGCAGGGAAAACTCTCATACACATAAATTAAAAATAAATCTTGCCTGGTGTGCTGGTATATACTTTTAATCCAAATCTCTGAGTTTGAGGCTAGCCTGGACTACATAGTGAGCCCCTGCCACCAAAGAGTTAATTAAACCTTTCTTTTAAAACTAGTGAGAGCCTGTTGTGGTGGCGCACACCGGTAGGATTTGCTGAAGGAGGCAGAGGCAGGAGGATCACGAGTTCGAGGCCAGCCTGGGCTTCACATTTTTGGGGTTGGGGATTTAGCTCAGTGGTAGAGCGCTTGCCTAGCAAGCACAAGGCCCTGGGTTCGGTCCCCAGATCCTAAAAAAAAAAAAACAAAAAAAAAAAAAAACCAAAAAAAAACTAGTGAGAGCTGTTGGGAGTAGACAGTAATAAACGAATAGGCACTAACTGTTAGGTCTCAGGTAGTCCATAGATCTAGAAATGAGCTCAAGCTGTGACTACAGGAGGGTTTCCTGTGGTGAGATAAAAGCATTCCTTAGGACTGTGTGAAATCAGTTTCCTTCTCCTAAAAGGAGTCATTTCCCTTATCTCTGGCAGAAGGGACACCTGGCTACCTGCGGTGCCTATCAGAATATCAAGGCCCAGCCTGGCATCCAGGCACCCTCAGTGTCTGTCATAAGTGCCTGTTACACATTTCAAAGTCCACAACAGTCTGTTGGCCTGTCCCTCCCCCCAGCTACTCATCCATAACACTGTCTGCTCCCCTGGATCTGCCCACCTCTCTTCCTTCCCCTCACTCTCTAGCTCTCTCCCTTCCTATCTCATGTCTCCACTGTGCTCTCCCTCGCCCTTACCAGGCCATGCTCAGTTTTCTCTCTGGACTCTAGACTACTCCAGATGCCTCTGGATATTGCCTCTCTTGTTCACAATAAAGAATGGCGCACACCTTTGATCTCAGCGCTTAGGAGGCAGAGGCAGACAGGTTTCTGAGGCCAGCCTGGTCTACAGAGTGAGCTCCACAACAGCCAGGGCTACACACAGAGAGACCCTGTCTTGAAAAACAAATCAAATCCAATCAACCGTGGCCCCCCCAATAATAAAGCACTCTTGTAGGCAGTTTCTTTACTATGTCCCTTCACATATATTTACTGCACTCCCTCGTTTGTTTTTTTTTGTTTGTTTGTTTGTTTTTTGGGTTTTTTTCTTTTCTTTTTTTCGGAGCTGGGGACCAAACCCAGGGCCTTACGCTTGCTAGGCAAGCACTCTACCACTGAGCTAAATGCCCAACCCCAACTCCCTCGATTTTAAAAAAGATTTATTTATTTTATGTATGTGAGTACATGTTGCTGTCTTCAGACACACCAGAAGAGGGCACTGGATGCCATTACAGATGGTTGTGAGCCACTATGTGGTTGCTGGGAATTGAACTCAGGACCTCTGAAAGAACAGCCAGTGCTCTTAACCGCTGAGCCATCTCTCCAGCCCCTGCACTTCCTCTTAAATGCTAATAAAAAAATTTTTTTTAAATACATAGCCTTGCTATGTTTCCCAAACTGTTCTCAAACTCTGGGTTCAATCAATCCTGTCACAGGCCTCTACCATCTTGCCAAAATATACTCCCCTTGAATCATGGATGCCACCACTGAGAATCTCTCTACATAAATACAGACATAAAAATACTTGTGGAGGGACGGTCACTATAGCACCACATGTAAGGCAACTATTCTGGAAACAAAGCAATACATTATAACTCATCCCTACCGCAGCAAAGTTCTCACTCATAAGGAAGAGGCCTGTAAGATGGCTCAGGACATACCGGGGCCTACCTCCAAGCCATCTGTCCTGAGTTTGATCCCTGGGATACACAAGACAGATTCCCAGAAGTCCTTGCCCTTCCTGAGCACTGGAGGATGCATGTGTATGCACACACACACAATAAATAAACGAGAAAAACAAAATAACGAGGAAGAAACTGCGTCAGTTCCTAAAACATAACCTTCTGTGTGGTGGGCGTAGGGGAGGGCACAGTCTTGAGAGCTCCCTATGTAGCCAAGGATGGCCTTGAACTCCTGTTCTTCCTACCTCTGCCTCCTGAGTCCTGGGGTTACAAGTATGGGTTACCATATCTGCTTTGTGTGGTCCTGGAAATTGACTCCAGCACCTCATGCAAGCTAGGCACGCACTGTACCAATTGAGCACACTCTCCAGCCCTAAAACATTTTCGATGCAGGGAAAAGATGTCCTCAGCACATGTATAATGTGAGTCCTTTTACTAAGGAAAGAAAAAGTAAATATTTGTGTGTCGTACATAGAATACCGACACTCAGCTGCAAATGTATAAACAGAGTCCAGAGGCAAAAGGGAACGTCCATGTATGTGGAAATATCAGAGGTATATCAAAGCAAGTAGTAATTAACTTTACACTTAAATTTTATGTTTTGAAAAATGTATTTATTTTTATTTTATGTATGTCTCTATGATGAGGCTGTAGACATTTTCTTAATTAGTGATTGGTGGGGGAGGGGACAGCCCATTAGAGGTGGGGACACACCCCTGGTGGTCCTGGCTGTGTAAAGAAAGCAGGCTGAGCAAGGAGAAGCTTCTCCACGACCTTTGTATCAGCTCCTGCCTCCAGATTCCCACCCGGTTTGAGTTCCTGTCCTAACGTCCTTCTCTGATCAACTGTGATGTAAACTAAATAAACCTTTTTCTCCCCAGGTTGCTTTGGTCATATTTACTCACAGCAAGAGTAACCCTGACTAAGATGGCGTTTTGCCTCCATGTTGTCTGTATACCACAGATATGCAATTCCTGCAGAGGCCACTGGATCCCCTGAAGCTGGAGTTACGGGTGGTTGAGGAGGCCAACATGATAAGAACCAAATTTAGATCCTCTGGAAAAGCAGCAAGGGCTTTTAATATCCGAGCCATCCCTCCAGGACCTTAATCAATTCCTAAAAAGAGCTTCCTCATATTCAAGACTAAGAGAAAGAGATCAGAAAGACAAAAGGCAGCCCTGGTATAAAAACCAGCTGCCCACCTACCCCAATCTCAAACACTGAGCTGACAGGCTTGTGGTCACTGGTCTTCAAGGACATGTGGCTCTGGTAACTCAGCTGACTGATGTTCTTTCCCCTCCACAGGACTCGGTCACACCAGGCAGGCGCACGACACTTCTCACTGAAAGACAAAGAGCACGCTGGTACGATCACAGAAACACCACAGCCCAGTGTTCAGTGACTGCCATGGCTCAGGCAGGGAGCAATGAGGCAGAGCCTTCACATCCATGCAGCTAAAGGATCTAAGATGGCGGATGATTAGGCCTATGGAGGAACGAGGTGTCTCCTATGGGTATCATCCATGCAACTGTGAAAGCTCCAACAGAAAACAGTTCAGCTGACTCCCTGCCCTGTACTGCCCTGCTGAGGGTGGAAAGAGTGTGAAAAAGCAACAGGAGAAGAAGCATTTACAGTCCTTAACAGGAAGTGGTTAAGGGAAGAGGCTGTGAATTTCTGCTGCCTGGGTTCAAATTCTGTTTGGGAGGTTCTTGAACTTTCTATACCTTAGTCCACAGTCTCATAACAAACCATATACACCCCAATGAGCTTTTAACAGGCTGAAATGAGACATACAAATCAAACTTATACAGCAGCATGTGGCATACTGTAAGCACTTTAAAGAAATGTTAACTATGGGGCTGGAGAGATGGCTTAGAGGTTAAGAGCACTGGCTGCTCTTCCAAAGACCCTGAGTTCAATTCCCTGCAGACACATGGTGGCTCACAACCATCTACAATGAGATCTGATGCCATCTTCTGACATACAGGTATGCATGCAGACAGAACACTGCATACATAATAAATAAATCCAGGAAGGAGGGAAGGAAGAGAGGGAGAGAGGGAGGGAGGGACGGAGGGAGGGAGGGAGGGAATGAAGGAATATTAACTAATACGTCAAGACCAAGTACAAGCTTAGCTGGAATCCTCACATTACCATAAACACAGCTCAAAGTCAATTGGTGAGCTGGAGAGATGGCTCAGCAGTTAGGAGCACTGGTGCTCTTACAGAGGACCTGGGTTCAGTTCCAGCAACCACATGGTGCCTTACAACCAGCTGGAGTTCTAACTCCAGTTCCAGGGTATCTGGCACCCTCTTCTGGCTTCTGCAAACACCAGGCCTGCATGCAGTGCGCATACACATATGCAGGCAGGCAGGCAGGCAGACAGACAGACACACACACACACATCTTTTTAAAAGGAAAAGAAAAGTCAACCCATATGGAACAACTTAGGGCAGTCAGAAAGAAATAATGTGGAAATGAAGTGGGCTTGGAAAGGAAATATTTGGCCACCATGAAAAACATGGAGAGTCACAGGAACCTTACGCTCCTCAGGCCCACAGGGGCCAATGCTTCCCAGAACTCTTGCATTCCCAGTTCCTTAACCCCTGAAGTGACCTCAGACCCACCTGGTATCCCAGTTGTCAGAGCCAGTATCGTACTTGTAAGTAGGCTGGAATGTAATCTCACCCTCTGTGAAGCCTTCAAAGACAGTCTTGGCAGCGACCTGGAGTTTCAGCTGGACAAAAGAAGAAGACAAGAGAGCCCTTAGGGTCAAACCTGGGATCAGCAGAGGCTGGAACATCAATCCATATCCCAGGCCCTACCTGAAAGAGAAAGGACCCATGAGAAAACTACCCCTATTCCATGAATCAATAAAGAAATGATTTCATAAAGAGAGACAGAGGGTTAAGATTTCTCTCATCCAATTGCTCTGTACTGGGAAAGAGATGGAAAATCAAAAATCAAAGGATTTAGACCTAATGATGCCAAGGTTGTCAAGAGCAGGAGAAGAGCTCACACAGAAAAGAAAGCAAGCTTCAGCATCCTGGACAGTCCTGAGCACTTAAGAAGTTTCAAGTCAGGCTGGAGAGATGATGGCTCAGCGGTTAAGAACACTGACTGCTCTTCCAGAGGTCCTGAGTTCAATTCCCAGCAACCACATGGTAGCTCACAACCATCTGTAGTGGGATCCGATGCCCTGTTCTGGTGTGTCTGAAGACAGCTACAGTGTACTCATATACATAAAATAAATAAATAAAATTCTTTAAAAAGAAAAAAAGAAGTCTCAAATCTATGGAGGAGAGCCAAGAAAGTCAGATGTCTGGGGCCACCCGGCCTGCTTATGCCATTCTTTGTCTGAGCTAGGTGTTTTCCACTTCATGGGCCCTTGTTTCCAAGTAACATGCATGGGGGTTACCACCAGCCAAAAATACTGGAGACTTTCTGGTAGCTTGCTTCTGTACAAGAATGAGTTTCACTCTATTGTTAGTTAGAAACTTCAGAAAATTGAAACTTATTGCAGGTAAGAAGTTTTTGGGAAATCAAAACTTATGCCATTGGTTTCTGACGTGATGTATGTTTATTGTTACCCTGACTACCATTTTGTGTTGTGTGATTTTTCTGTTTAAAAGCAAGTGCTTTTTGCCTGATTAAATGAAACTTGAGGGGTTGGGGATTTAGCTCAGTGGTAGAGTGCTTGCCTAGCAAGCGCAAGGCCCTGGGTTCGGCCCCCAGCTCAAAAAAAAAAAAAAAAGGAGACTTGATCTGAATACTGTCTTGTCTCCATTTCTCTCGCCTCTTGTCCCACCCACTCCCACTGCCCTCTCCAGGGTCTCCGCTGACATTCCCGGGGGCTGGGACAGTCAGACGCAGGCTTCTCTCAGCCTGTGAAGTGGCCGTTGCTCTCATAGAGACATGCTACATCGAATGATGGTAAGGAACAGCAGGCTGCAGAACTGACTCATCAGCGTGAAGAGAGGAGCTAAGAGTTTACTCACACTGGAGAAAACTAGTGAGGAGGAGGAGACAGGAGCAGAGGACTCATTCTAAAGAGAATTATTAAATCACCCAAAATGTACCACATACTTTCTTTACTGAGGAAAAAATTAATAATGTAAAGCCCTTATATCCCCAACTCCGATCTTTTTTTTTTTTTTTTTTTTTTTTTTTTTTTTTTTTTTTTCTGGAGCTGGGGACTGAACCCAGGGCCTTGCGCTTGCTAGGCAAGCGCTCTACCACTGAGCTAAATCACCAACCCCCCAACTCCGATCTCTTGAGTGAATGAGAAAGGGTGTGTTTTTCCTCCAAAGGACACAGGTGCTTCTTCCAGGACAGAGCCCACAGAGAAGAACACACAGAATACAGGCACGTGTGGACAGCATCAGGTCCTGGGGAAACCTCCCAAGATGATGGAAGAGAAACTAGGCTCTGTGCCCTCACAGTGGAGGAGGCATGGTGGCCATCTGTACCTGGTCGTGCGCATACAGGGTGTGGAAGGCCTTCTCTTCCACGAGCTTTTTCACCTTTTCCACATCCAGCTCTTCTATTCTGTAGTTGAGGTCCCCCAGCCACAAGATCACACTGTGAGGGCAGAGCACGGAGTGACAGGGTTTAGGAGGGGCTTTCACCCACCCAATCCAAGATGCATTGGACAGAGGCCCCAGGGTGGACAGTGACTTAACTGTTGCAGAATTTTCCTTCCCACCCACTCACTAACACGTCTAATGTACTGCAGACTCGATTGTCACAAAGGGCCAGTCACCCAGGGACCCTGTGCTACATCCCAGACCACAAATGCACTCTTAGCCTGTGTCTAGATGGAATGTTCTGAAGCAAAGCTGAACTTTTAACGGTGGAGCCTGGATTCACCCACCACATCACGGCTGGCTTACTCTGAACTCCTGGGAAGAGCTGTGTCACATGCTCCGTATCACCTGCTGCTGCTTCCTGATATCATCAGACACGCCATGAACTCTAGTGCTCTACCTGAAGCCAACAACCACGTCGCTAAGTCATCTGCCTAGCAGTCTACACTGTCTCCAACAACTGCATCCTCGGCCTAAAAGCAGACAAAGGGCCGTGACAGCTGCGGCCTCGGAGCGGAGAAGACGTGCTCCCTATGAGGGACCCTGGAGAAGAACAGCCATCCAGTCAGCTTCCAAAATGCCAAGAAGCCAGAAATAGTACCACGGCTTTGGACTGGACCCCAGGGGCTTCCTCTTTATAAAAGAAGTTCCAAAAACTTTAACTGTGACCATAAAGTCTGAAATTCCAAGGCTTTGAAATCTGACAAATAGCCAGCTTTGGGGATAAATGAAAAAAAAAGAACAAGCAAAACAAGTAAAATCTGCTCTCTGAGATTGCAACTATGGGTTTGACACTGGAATCAAGGAGAAATGAGCAAGGGCAGGCACGAAGCACCAGGCCCCACTCTCGAGTGCTCGTGCTCTGGTAGGGCAGACACGGAAACCGGAAACAGGGCTCCAAACTGTGCCTGAGATGTTTGCCCCTGGTGCTCAATCAAGACAGATTTCTAGGCAAATAAATCCTATCTCTGCAGGGACAAGGGATGCTTGCTAATGGTTCTAAAGGTCTTCCAGATGATCATTTAAGAAGCCAAGAATTTCCAAGAAACAAGTAAGACCTGGCAGACACCCAGCCTCCAGCATTTGAGTCCCGGGCACAATGGAGAACCCAGCCTGGCAGTCACAGGTAGGGACTGAGGAGGAAAGAAACTCAGACTCACTCGTGCTTGCTAATGGTGAGCGGGGGGAGGCTCGGGTCCACCTGAGAGAACTGCATTCGAGAACAAATGTCTCTGTAGTCCTGGTTCCTCCTCTCGTACTCCTCTGTGTGGGCTGCCAGGTGGGAATTGACAACGCAGATGCTGGTGTTGTGCAGCTGGAACCTGATCGCCACTCCTCCTTTGTTCCCCTATTGAAAGGATTCCCCCTCAGTCATTTCAACCTTCAGACTTTCGGGATATCTTGTCTTTGTCTTCAGAATGGTTATTATCTGTATCTTATAGAGAAGAATACAAATCTCCGAGCAAAATGACCAGCCATCTCTGTTAAAAACTCAGGCTAGAGCCCTGCCTCTCTCAACCTTCTGTTCTTTTATCCCTGGTGAACCACTGCCATGTTCAGCTCAGCTCTTGCAGGGGGATCTAAGGACAGGACCCCCAGAAGCCTCAAGAAGAAGAGGAAATTGCAAAACTATGGGACTTGGCTTTCCTTGGTGGCCAAAACAGTTTCCGTAGCATACTACACAGTATACTTGGATCGAGCAGAGGGTCTGGCACTAGCTACCAGGATGAAGACATACACTGGCTGGATTTTTCAGCTATCTGTTCACTCCATCCCTGCTTGAGGGTCCAGCTCGCCCTGCAACGGCAGCATCCTACGTGGGCTTGTATGGCTCCTGCATCACAAGAAGCTGAGTGAACAACACATTAGGGGTCAAGGTCCTCGATGTGCTGTAGGATATTACCAAGTACTCACCATCCTTCCCATGATTCCTGTCCCCACAGTCTCAGCTTCCACCTCTGAGATATACGCTGCGTGCTCCTGTTTGACGTACAACAGCAACATAATCCCAACCAGCCGGATGAGCTTCACCTGGAACACAGAGCCCAAGTCTCACGTGATGGCTGCCGCAGACAGAAGTTGAAAGCCAGAATTTCTCAAGGGAAATGTGGTGGGAGAGCTGGCTGAGCCACTGACACACATCCTCCTCCAGGCCGAGGCACAATGGAGTCTGTTCCACTGAGCATGGTACGTGATACCCTAACCCACCTACAAGTGTCAAGATCTCGAGTCGTTCCACTCAGACAGGCCCCTCTGGAGGACTGTGGGGTTGAACAGGAATGGCTTACACTGAAGGTACACATGCGCACGCACACACAACTGTTCACTGAACATTTATCTCAGACTTGCAGGCCCCTCACTTACCTTTGCGTACTTGGCATCTGGGTGAAGGCTTTCTGACACAGCCTTAAACCACTCCTCCTCCTTTGGGGTATCGTGAAAGAAGAAGGCTTCCTTACTCAGATCGAGCTCCTGGAACCTATTGGAAGAGGCAACCAATGAAGCAGAGAAAGGCAACATTTAGGCAACACATCCCAAACACTCAGGTGCACGGTCCTAGCTTTCATGCTTAACAGCAGGACCTCAGAAAGATAAAAATAAACAGAACCAGAGAACGGAAAGTTTACTAGGTGTTTCTCTAACCATGTGCTCATTTCTTCTCCAGAACCTAACCACTGGACTAATTAGAAGCACCCCTCCACCCCCATTGTATACCCATATTCATTAGGTCAACAAAGACTATGTGGTAAGTTCAAGTTGGAATCTAGGTCCATCTTTTGTTTGGTTTGGTTTGATCTATAGAAACCTCACAGTTTAGCTCTTTCCCCTAAGTCATTCAGGCTTCTTTAACCACTCCCACTGCCACCAGCTGTACCCATGACTGTCATGCAAGGGGAGTGTGGAGAAATTAATGCCTGGGCTGAGTGTGGGCTCAGTAGGAAAGCACTTGCCTCTCACACTTTAGTGCCCTGTGTTTAATCCACAGCATTGCAAGAAACAAAGAAATAAAAAGCAAGCCAGGTGCGATGGTTCACACCATAATACCAGCACTTGGATGCAGAGGCAGGAGGACCAGCCTGGCCCACATAGCCAACCATTACTACATAGCAAAACCTTTTCTCAAACTGTAAAGCAAGGGACTGAGAAGATGACCCAGTCAGCAAAGTGTTTGCCTTACAAACACAAGGACCTGAGTATGATCCCCAGAATCCATGTAAAACAAACAAACACACACACACACACACACACACACACACACACACACACACACACACACACACACACACAGGCCAAGCGTGGTGATCCACATCCAGTTCTGAGAGGCAGAAACAGGCAGACCCAGCAGCCAGACTAGAGACAGAGACCCTATTTGTCTGTCTCTCTTATTCCTGGGGAGTAACCAATGGCTTCCACACTCACGCATGTACACACACACATATGCACATATATAAAACTAACTAACTGATGAGACTTTAGTGAACCTTCCTTTCCTGGCAGAAATACACTTTGCTTTGTGACGAAAACTGTGTTGAATGTCAAGTAACGACACACCAATTTCTAACAGAAGGTTATACTAAGTTCATATCAGCATTTAAATACCAAGCGCAGGACGTGGCCAGACCTCTGTGTATCAGGAATAACACTGATCAGACACACAGCTGTCTCTGAGCTGAGCTCATGTTTCAGTTCCTTCCCTGCCACAAAGACTCAGCTCAGCTCATGTCTGCTCCCTCAGCATGGCTCTCTATTCTAAGGAGCTGAAGAATGAAAGAGAAGCACTTACCCTACACAGTACACATCTGGGGCCTTGGTGTCGGAGCTCAGCCAGGGCCGGAGGCATTCTTTGGGGGACTGTCCATTCACATTGTATGTTCCCACAAAAAACCTGTTACCAAAGAGGCTCAATTAGTGATTCAGAAACAGAAAGTCTGGGTTCAGTCTCTGTGGAATGGCATTTTGAGATATAAGAAATGTCCTATTTAACCTAGACCAATGACTACGGCACCAAGGTAGCTGCAAATGATATAGGTCTTCTCTGACCCAGGTGTGATGGCATGTACTTATACTCCCAGCATTTGAGACAGTGAGGCAGGAGGAATGCTGTGAGTTCGAGACCAGTTTGGGCTGCATACTGAGTTTACAGCAACCATGGCTACCTAGTGAGAGACTGTCTCAATTAAATAGCTTGACAGCTTGATAGGTAGGTGGGTAGGTGAGTAGGTAGGTAGGTAGGTGGTTAGGTGAGTAGGTAGGTGGGTAGGTAGGTAGAGCAAGCAAGCCAGGCTTCTCTAAACATTCCTCCTCCTTCCCTTAAATAGCCACCGTGGAGACATAAGGCACCATACACCTGCCCTGTAGGTGCTACTGAAAGAAAAACAATGCAAAGTGGCACCAGGGGTCAGAGGTCATTTCTTCGCCACATGCCTAGAAACGATATTTACCTTATAGTCCCAACACAATGGTTTTTAAAGTTCCAGAGCTCCGAAAGCCTAATTCATTTAACATTCAGTGAGCCCAGCTAACAAGATCACTAAACCTCAATGATTTTCTTCAAGGCATAGATACCAGGCAGAGACTTGAGGCTCGGCACTGCCCTTTGCTCTGTCCTTAGCAGCCCCGTGAACAGGGCCAAGCTGTACCACTCACTGCAGCTCATCAGCCACAGAGCCTGACGCGCTCACACCCAAAAGGAAGAGTAACCAGAAGTGGGGCACAGTAGCACGTATCTGTAACCCCTGGCATTTACACAGCTGAGACAGGAGGATGCCTTGATCCTTTACGTTCTAGACCAAGCTGGGATACCCGATGCCCCACCCGACACACCCCCTAAGAAGTAAATGCAATAATACTTTTTGCGAAGGAACAACATCAAATAGAATCATTTTCTAAATCCAAGGTATGTGAGGCAGATGCTGACATTCCAGAGAGGTCATTTTGCCTTGAAAAACCGTTGATGCACACTTTTAATCCTAGCACTCCATAAGCTGAGGCCGGCAGATCTCCATGAGTTTGAGGCCAGCCTGGTCTACAGAATGAGTCCCAAGCCAGCCAGAACCACACAGAGACACCCTGTCTCAAAGGAAATAAAACTGTGGAGACCTAGTTAGCTACCTGAAGTTCTGGATGTAGGTATACTCCCCTTCCTTCTGCAGGAGGTGTGACCTCACCATTGTGTCTCGCAGCCCGAACTTCTGCATGGATAAAATGTGAGCCTTGTCCGATACCGTGATCGTGGAGGAGCGAACCATGTCAGTAATTTCAGCCTTCGATCTATTCTGTCTGGAAAAAATAAAAGCATTTTAAGCAGATTTTGAGTACAGTATGGAAAAGGAATATAAAACTAGATGTTGCCACACATTACCACCTGTATCACAGAATGAAAGAGATCAAGCTAAACTTATTTGCTAACAACAAATGAGAGAGTAAGTAAACTGATATGTCAATTATACGGTATAATTTGTCTAGCGATTTTTCTATATTCATAGAATCTTAGGTCACAAAGGGACCTTAAGAGAAAAAAAGGAAGGAACGTAGCTCAGTAGGCAGAGCACTTGATATGTAGGCACAAGGTCCTGGGTTCAACCCCCAGCACTACAAAAATTCTCTCGTCCCGCTGGAGGCCGTGGAGTGGCTAGAACTCAGGTGTGAGAGTTCTTCCTGCATCTTTGTGGCCTCACAGAACAAGACTCAAGGTCCTCTGTACTCCCTGGAGTAAGTAAAAATAAAAGGCAATGGAAATCTAGGTTGCATTGTTATGTAGTAGTTGTAGTCAGGATATAAATTATTCAAGAGCTAATGTAAGAAGAATATGGCATATTCACCTCCCAGGGTCCTACGTTACAACCTAAGAAACTTGTTGAAGATGGCTTAATGGACTAAACTATCTAAGGCTCTTAAAACCATTCCCAGCACTGACTAAGGCAGGTATGGTGGTTTGAATAATGGCCCCACAGGCTCATATATTTGAATGCATAGTTTCCAAGGAATGACCTATCAGAAGGTTTAGAAGGATTAGAAGGTGTGGCCTTATTGGAGGAAATATTTCATTGGAGGTGGCTTTGACATTTCAAAAGCCCATACCAGGCCCTGGCTCTCTTCCTGTTCCTATGGATCAGGATATAGCTCTCAAGAACGGCCTCAGTGTGAGCCTGCATGCCACCATGTTGTGTAAATAATGTGTGTGTGTGTGTGTGTGTGTGTGTGTGTGTGTACACATATACTATATACTGCATATATGCTGTATATATAGTGATAGTGGACTTACTCTCTGAAACTGTATGTAACCCCAATTAAATGCTCTCTTTTATAAGAGTTGCTGTGATCGTGGTGTCTCTGTACAGCAACAGAACTAAGGACCACTGTTATTTACATATCAAGGTTATGTAAGACTATATAGCATGAAGACTGCCTTAGTTAGGACTTTATTGCTGTGAAGAGACACTATGACCATGGCAGCTCTGATAAAGGCAAACATTTAATTGGGCCTGGCTTACAGTTCAGAGGTTCAGTCCATCTTCATCGTGGCAGGCAGCATGGCAGTGTGCAGGCAGACGTGGTGCCGAGAAGTGACTGTGGGTTCTACAGCCAGATCTGGAGGCAGCAGGAAGAGACAGTGACACACTGCCCAGGCTTGAGCATCTGAGACCTTAAAGCCCATCCCTGGTGACACACTTCCTCCAACGACACCACACCTACTCCAACAGGGCCGCAGGTCCTAATAGCCACTCCCTATGTGCCTATGGGGGCCACTTTTATTTAAACCGCCACCAGTGGCACATGTTAATCTCAGTACTAGGGAGGCAGAGGCAGGGCCATCCTCATCTATGCATCAAACTCTAGGCTAGCCAGGGCTACACAGTGAGATGTAGGGGAGGGTGACTGGAGAGATGGTTCAGTGGTGAAGAGCACTTGTTGCTCTTGTGGAGAAACCAGGCTCAGTTCCCAGCCCCCACACGGTGGCTCACAGCCATCTGTGACTCCAGTGCCAGGGTATTTGGTGCCCGCTTCTAACCTCTGAGGGCATGAGACAGAAAAGAATCACTGAATGCAATTATGCATGGAGAGGAACGAGTGAAGAAAAATAAGTTTTTCAAGGCAAAAGGTATGAAAAGAATGTGAGGTAAAATCAGACATGTTCAGTCTCATATATTTTTGTTTGTTTGCTTTAAACAGGGTTTTGCTGGGTGGAGGAATGGCCTGGAACTCAGTGTGTAGACCTAGCTGTCCTTGAATTCACAGTTATCCACCTGCCTCTACGCCAAGTTTAATGATTTCTCCATCCTCTTCCCCACCACCTCCCCCTTTCTGTGTGTGTGTGTGTGTGTGTGTCTGTGTGTGTGTGTGTGTGTGTCTGTGTGTGTGTGTGTGTGTGTGTGTCTGTGTGTCTGTGTGTCTCCTCCATCATCACTCTGCCTAGCCTTCAGTCAGATCAGAATAGCCTTTTCCCTGAACCTGGGGCTCCTGTCTGCAAAGCTAAGGTAGAAGCCAGAAAGTCCCAATGATCCTTCCGTCCCATACCTCAGGACCTCATCCTCCAATCCTGGCACATGATTTACAAACATGTGTCCGCTGAACAGCTCTCCTGTTACTTGGGTGTTGGGATGTAGATCTGGTTCTCCCAATTGCACACCTAATGCTCCACACAGCCAAAGTACCTCTTAGATCATTTTCTAAATCTCTACACCAGACTTAGAGCGCTTTCAAGTTCTAGAGGGGTTCCTGGCTATTGCCTTATGTTAAAAAAAGAAAAATTAACTTGCGCTCTTGGCATCTGAACTGAACTTAGGTCCTCAAGTTCGTGAGTCAATACTTTATCTACTGAACCATCTTCTCTACCCAACCTATGCAGTCCCATTTCCTTTTTTTTTTTTTAAGATTGATTTTATTGTTTTTAAGTATGTGTGTGTCCATAAGGGTCCACACACAGGAGTGCAATTCCCAGACAAGAGCATCAGATCCCCTGGAGCCATGTGGCTACTGGGAAGTAACCTTGAGTCTCCGGTCAAGGCAGCCAGTGCTCTTAACTGCTGAGACGAGTCTCCACCCCTTATGTAATTCCTTGTGACCTAGCCATAAAACAGTGAAGCATGAAACTTTGATGCAGACAGCAGTCCTGTGAGAGCCTGCAGCTTGGCAAACACAGTAGGTCCACCGTGTCCATACATTAGAACAGATCTGAGGCTTCAGCTACCTAAAATAACGTATACACGGTGGGGCTGATCCTCTAATGAAGGCTGTCTCACTAGGACGAGATATGAACGGAGGGAGGGCTGCATTACCTTGTGAGAGAGTTTTCTGATTTATCCAGACACCTGGCCCCAGAGCTTTGGTCCAAAGGCAGCAGGCCTCTCCCATTTGGCCTCGAGCTGTCAACGTTATAACCACCTAAAGAGACGGAAATAAAGTAGTGTGTTTGAGTACAGCACACTTCTCGGATGATAGCTGAGAAGTCCCTGGCAGTGTGCATCCTGCTTGGAAACTCTGCAAAGACCCACACTGTGCAGTGTCACGTGTATGGAGCTGGAACAGTAGTTCAACCAAAGAACGGTTTGCCACTGAAAACAAAGCCGTTTTAGCTACTCCACCCTCTTCTAGGAACACAGATTACAGAAATCAATTGCAGAAGACACTTAACACACAACTGTGTCCTCTACATTCACCTGGGTCTGCATATACGCATCAAGGCCAACCTCTAATACGTGATGAGACCCAATCTCAAAAACCCTAGGGCAACCTACAGGCCTTTAATCTCAGCACTCGGAACACAAAGGCAGGCAGATCTTTGTGAGCTCTAAGCTAGCCTGGTCTACTTAGTGAGTTCCAGACCAGCTGGAGCTACACAGTGAGACCCAGATTCAAAAACCAAAGTAAACAAAAACAACAAAAACTTAAGGGGTTGGGGATGCCACTGAGTGGCAGAATGCTTACGAAGATGTGCAAGGCCCTGGATTTGATCCCTAATGCCATCAAAAATAAAGGGAATCACTTAACGACCTCAGGGCCTCTCGGAGTAGAATAGAGAAAGTGACAAAGGCATCCAACTACACTGATGGAGGGAAGGAAAGTGTGAACCACAAAACTCTAAAGATGAGTAGCCAGCTTGTAAACCTAGGGGCAAATGGGAAACCACATGCACAGTGCTCCAGTTCAGACTGTGGTTAAGATGGGCACAGATGAGCCTCTGTGGAACCACTGCACATGAGCACTGAGGAAAGGGGTGGCAAGTGACGTAAGCCAAGCGACCCACTACTGAAGCAGCAGAGTTCAGACAAGCAAAGAAGGAGAGCTAGAAAGAGCCATGTGGTGATGGATATAAAAAGAACCACCCGCAACTCCAACGTCAGCTATGCCGCTGGCCTCCCAGGTCCCCTACAAACACGAGTCACATACTCACACATACACACATGATTAACATTAAATTAAAACTCATACAGGGCTGTCGATGTTCAATTGCAAGAATGTTTGTGTAGCATGCATGAAGCCCTGGGTTCAGTTCCCCAGCACCATGTAGACTGTGTGTGGTCTTTTAGAACAACCCTGCCGTTAGGGAGACAGAGGCTGGGAGGCCAGAAGTTCAAAGTCACTCTCAACTACACAGTGAATTTGAGTGTAGGACACATGAGACAGTTTCTCAAAGGACAAACTTGCGCCCCATCCCCAGGCCCCCTCCCCACACACAGTCCTTTGCTGTCCTCTGAGAACCAAAAATACACAAGAGCAGCATGCATGCCTGATGTGAGACCTTAGGTTCTAATACTGTCTTCCAATACTGAGCTCCTGAGAAGCACTGCTATTTAAGGATTGAGAAAGGAAACACAGAAAGTAAGCTTTAAGTACCTGACAGTGCTAGAAAGTAGGAAAGTGCTAAAAATATGTAAAATCATCATCATCATCATCTCCACCACCACCACCACCATCACCACCATCATCACCATCATCATCAAGGGATGATAAAACAAATGAGAAGACATAAATCTCCCAAAGAGAATTCCAAATAACTCACATAGCAGCTTTTCTTTCACAGAGGAAGCTAACTCCCTACTCCTTAGGGTGAACTGTGCGGAGTGACTTCCTTCCAATCCATGAAGCTGGCAAAGAAGGAAAACCAAAGCTCTGTGGAACAGAAATGTGACAGGCACTTCCTTGGCTAAGTGGTCAAGGTTCACCTGTGATAAGTCACGTTGATGACCTACATCCCTGCCGGACAGACTGCTCCCTGCCCCCCTGCAGAGTCCCTGTTTAAGGACAAAAAGAAGTAGTCATGAGAGCTGTCATCAAAGGTCATCGAAAGCAAGGCAAGACTGAGAAACTGCCACAGATCAGAGGAAACTAAGGGGACACATGAGAGTTCAGTGTCATGGGGGTCCTGGACAGGACTATGAGTAAAAGTCCAAGGAAATCTGAGTGTGCGCTTTGGTTAATAATAATCTGTTGGAGCTGGAGAGATGGCTCAGTGGTTAAGAGCACTGACTGCTCTTCCAGAGGTCCTGAGTTCAAATCCCAGCAACCACATGGTGTCTCACAACCATCTGTAATGGGATCTGATGCCCTCTTCTGGTGTGGCTGAAGACAACGACAGTGCACTCACATACATAAAATATCATCACCCATCTACACAGATCTCATACTGTTAACAAATGTGTCATCAATAGTGCAAAACAGTGATGCAGGAAACTGATGTGTGGTGAGGACATTTTTTTGTTTGTTTGTTTGGGTTTTTTTTGTTTTGTTTTGTTTTTCCTTTTTTTTTTTTTTTTTTTTTTTGAGCTGGGGACCCGAACCCAGGCCTTGCGCTTCCTAGGCAAGCGCCTACCACTGAGCTAAATCCCCAACCCGAGGACATTTTTTCTGTACTGTTTTCACAGAAAAGTAAAGCTGTTCTGACAGAAACGGGGCACACGGTTTAATCCCAGCACTCAGGCGGCAGAGACAGGTGGACCCTTGAGTTCATGGCCAGCCTGGCCTACAAAGTAAGTTCCAGGACAGCCAGGGCTACACAGAGAAACGCTGACTCAAAGGGAAAAAAATAAGTTCTAAAATATACAAGATTTTAGAATTGGGAGCTGAGGCGAAAACCCCACAAAAAGCTTCATCTCTGTCCAGCCTCTGCTCTTGTCCTGTGTCTTTTCAATCTTCTGCCCCAAACTTCCCCTCAGGCTTCTAGGGCCCAGCCTGGTCTCTAATCTTCCATGGACTGCTGCTTATGGTAACTGATAAGCATGTGGACGGCCAAATGCAGCCCAGTTAGCACAGCCGGCAGCATCGTACACGTTCACCTCCTTCAGTAGATGCCTGACGGGTCTCACTGCTTCCTTTGGGAAGCCAGTCCTCCCTTTTGTCACCCCATGCCCTAGCAAGATCCGAAGCGAAGCACCTCTTCCCTAGCTGTTCTCTTGCTCGGCTCCTAACCTCATTCATTTGCCCTTGGATTTCAATTTTTCTTTATTTTCTAAGTGACTGCTGGGGATTTAAACGCTCTTAGCCACTGAGCCATCTCCCTAGCCCTAGTGTACTCACATATATGCACACATGGATCCATCAGTCAGGGTCTGTCTGTCTCTCTCTCTCCCTGATTTATTCATTTTATGTGCGTGATGGTCTTGCCTACATGTATGTATGTGCACCACCTGTGTGCCCGGAGGAGATTAGAAGACAGCACAGATCCCCTGGAACTAGAGTTACAGGATGGCTGTGAGCCACCATGTGGGTGCTGGATACGGAACCTAGGTCCTCTGCAAGAGCAACAAGTGCTCTTAATCTCTAAGCCATCTCTCCAGCACCTCCACATGGGCCTCTTGCTTCATAAATGTGAGTGGGAGCACAAGGAAGCCAGGCCAGGAGTGAGACTCCGTGGCTTGTCTTAAGAAAATGGCAGACAAGTTGAACACAGAGAAACTATCAGCTTCAATAAGACCTTGCCTAGAAAATGGAGCTACACTGTCCAGTGAGAAGGCTCAGAAGGTAAAGGCTCTTGACACCAAGCTGACAATCTGCGTTCAATCCCTATAGGGACCCACACGGAGAAAGAAAAGAGAATTATCCCCTCCTAATTGTCCTCCAGTTTCCACCTGTGTACTGAGACAGTTTCCCTCGTGGCCTCAAACCCATAAGGATCCACTTGCCCCTGATTCCCAGGTACGAGGAGTAAAGAACGCATCACCATAGCCAGCTTCAAAAATTTTTGTTTTAGCCAAATGTGGTGGTGCATGTCTTTAGTCCCAGCACTTGGGAGGCAGAGGCCAGCCTGGTCTACATATCAAGTTCCAGGACAGCCAGGGCTATACAGGGAAGCCCTTTCTTGAAAAAACAAAAAGAAACAAACAAACAAAAAGAGGTAGACAGATCTCTACGAGTTCAAGGCCTACCAGGTCAATATACTGAGTTTCAGGACAAGCAGGGCTAGGGCTAAAGATCCTGCCTCAAAGACAGATAAAAAATAAAATTAAAACAGAGATTCAGAAGAGTGTCCTGCCCACCAAGGAGACCATCCAATAGGAAAAGCAGAGTGAAGTTTTCTAAACATCTTAAGAGTCTCTATCTACAGGCTGGAGAGATGGCTCAGTGGTTAAGAGAACTAACTGGCTGCTCTTCCAGAGGTCCTGAGTTCAATTCCCAGTAGCTCACGACCGTCTGTAATGGGATCTGGTGCCCTCTTCTGGTGTCTGAAGACAGCTATACTCGCATACATAAATAAATATGTACTATACAGTGTACTCGCATACATAAAATAAATAAATCTTTTTTTTTTCAAAAGTCTCTATTTACATCATTCAAGAATCCGGAGAAAATCCAAAAACCACAAGCTTCACTGTGAGCCCAGGTACTCTGGGCCTTTAGGAAGCCCCCAGTCAGACTCCTCCAGTTTGCCCTGGGATGCTATGGAAAACTGTATGATTAATGAAAATAAAACTTGCCTCATGGCACACACATAACAACTAAACAGAGTCTCAGATTTGCATTTCTGTTCTATACCTTTCATCTGATTTCCATCCAGTTCCTTCTCCCATATCCTGGCTTCACCTTCCGCATCCCAGTAAGTGGTCCCAGCATTCAACCAGCTGATCAGAGCAAGGATCTCACAAATACTGGGCACATATTTATTTTATGTAAGCGAGTACACTTCAGCTGTCTTACAGCATATGCCTGTAATCTCAGTGCTGGGGAGGCTGAGGCAGAAGAATTACCTCAAATGAGACCAGCCTGGGCTACGGTGTACAGCTGACAAAACAAGACAATAAAAGAACTTAGGGCTCCGACTAGCAGGATGGGGCATACCTGTAGTCTCGGTATTTGGAGACCACTGCTGTGGGAAGATAGCCTGAGCTATTTAGAACTGACCTAGAACAAGCAAACAAACCACACCAAGGCCTTTGCTCGTTCACACGCATTTAATCCACTGACAGGTGAAGCAAGTTCTGCCTTCGAAACCACGGCCAGGAGTTCTCACAAGACTACAGCAGCAGCTTCCGTTTTGTGTGCTTGCTTACATAAGGCCTATTGTCGGTTTCCCATAAAGTGGCCGTAGCAAACCTTAAAGTACCCAAGTGTATTAGATGTGGTCACTTCTCTGCTAAAATTTTTCGAATAGCTTCCCATTACACTGAGAATAAACCTCACCCTCAGAAGCAAGAGTTGAGAAGGCCCTGCCCTGGGCCTCTGAAGCCTCTGGGCCTCACACATCCTGGCCTTGCCATCCTTCCTTCTTTGGTGTCAAGATCATTGCCATGCCCAGGGCTTTGCTCTTGCTGCTCCCTCTGTCTGGGATTCACTTCCTCCTGACACCCACACTGCTAACTCCTCCTTCCATCCAAGCCTGGGCTCAGACGTTGGAAATTCATTTGGACACTGTGGCAGACCCTGCTCCCCACACGTGCTCAAATATCCCTTTACTTTCAATCTAGAAACTCCTCAATTTCCTCAGCTCACAGCACCTACTGTCAAAATATGCATTTATTTCCATGGGGGAGGAGGGCACACATACACGCCACCGTTCACTTGTCAGAGGGCAACTGAAGGAGCTACTTTCTCCTTCCACCATGTGTGTCCTGGGTCAAACTCAGGTCACCGGGCTCTGAAAGGAGCGTGTTCGCCCACTTCACCCTCCCTGTCCCTTTACTTCTAGGTCAGAAAATACGCAGCAGAGAGTTCCAGGCCAGTCAGAGGTACATAATAGGGAGACCTTGTCTCAAAAACTGAAAACAACAACCAGAACTACCCAGAAGTTCTGTCTAGAGGTGGTGGAATACACTCAGAATTCCTGCACTTGGAGGACCAGGTGGGAGGACTGCCCTGAATTCAAGATCAACCTGAGCTACAGAATGACCCATTTAAAAAATGAATTGATTACTTGATTAAAAACAGATGAAAGGGCTGAGGGTCTATAGCTTGGTGGTAGGGCACTTGCCTAGCATGTATGAAGCCCCGGGTTCAACTCCTCAGGAACAAAATATGCGCACACATACACTTGGATTATTTTACTTTTTATCCTGTGTTTGCCTGTGAGTCTGTGTCTGGGTGTGTGTGCATGAGTGTGGGTGCACATGAAGGCCAGAAGACGACACTGAATCCAAAATGTGTCCAACACAGACGCCAGGAACCAAACTCTGTCCTCTGCAAGAATAGCCAGCCCTCAACCTTTGAAACCCACCCCCACCTCCTTCTTCTCTTCACCACCCCTCATTTTTTGTCTTTTGAGACAGGATCTCAACATTTAGCACAGCCTGACCTCAAATTTCCAGCGCTCCTTCGTCCTCAGCCTCCTATGCACTGGGATTGCAAACCTGTGTTGCCACGGTGAGTCCCAAAATTCCTGAATGCTGACATGGTGCTCACAAATGGAAAACTCCACACCATGAAACATTACTTCATGCATGCACCTACACTCACGCACAAACATGTACTCACATACACACATGTTCCGATAAACATATACCTCTGCCTGTATGTACAAACTGCATAAATGGCACCTTTACACGTGGGCACCATCCATGATATCTTACTATGCATAAGCAGACCCTTCAGGTTCCAAGCATTTGGATGCGAGGCTATTTTTTTTTTCCTTTTCTTTTTTTTCGGAGCTGGGGGCCGAACCCAGGGCCTTGCGCTTGCTAGGCAAGCACTCTACCACTGAGCTAAATCCCCAACCCCTGGATGCGAGGCTTACTCACCCCGCTGGCCTGCCTTTAATCACAAGATCACAAGGAAAGCAGCACCCCCTACTGTTAAACCTGGTGTTCAACAGAGCTGTGTTCTCAGTGAAAAACGGTCAACTCTCACCATGTCCCTGTCAATACCCTCCCAGGAGGCTTCAGAAAAGTTTGAGTAACACATCTAACTTTTAAAAGAGTTTTCTCTTGGGCACTTGGGAGATGGCTCTGTTAGTAAAGTGCAGCCAAGCAAGCACGTGAACCCGAGTTCAGATCCCCGGCACCCACGTTCAGCACTATGCTATACTCTTCTGTAACCCTAGTGTCAGTACTGGGAGTGGATGTGAGACAGCGACAGGCGGGTCCCTGGAGTTAGAGCTTACCACCATCCAGCTTAGCCCAACTGTGAGCTGCAGGTTCAGTAAGAACGTATGGCAAAGAATGGGTGGAGAAGGCTGGGGAGATGGTTCAGTGGGTAAGGACACTTACTACCCGACAATGTAAATCTGAATTCTATCCCTGCTTCCCGAGGAAAGATGGAAGGAAAGAACGAACTCCACAAAGTTGTTTTCTGACATCCACACACATGCACTCGCACTGTGCACCCACACACTAATAATGACAAAAATTTAAAAATAAAAGAGCTGCATGTGGCACACCTTTAATCCCAGCACTTAGGAGCAGAGGTGGGCTGATCTCAAGTTTGAGGCCAGCCTGATCTATATGAGTTCCAGAGCAATCAAAGCTACACGAGTGAGACCCCCATCTCAAAAAACTAAATAAGGAAGGAAGGAAAGAAACAAAGAAAGAAAAATAAGATAGAGAGCAACTGAGAAAGATACCCAATCTCTACCTCTGGCATCCACATGCACACGTGCGCACAAACATACAACTATACCACAGTCACGCATACCCTAAATAAACCTAAACCTAAAAGGTTTAGTACCTGTTAGTACGACCATCATTTGATATGAAGTCACTGCGTTCATGTGCTATTTATAAACAGGCTTGGGATGTAGCTCCACTGAGAGCTCGTGCTCTGGGTTCTACCCTAGCTCTGCAGGAAACTGTGTGTGGTGAACCAGCATTCAGCGAATGGAGGCAGAAGGAGCGATAAGTTCAGGGTCATCGTCCACTACATAACAAGTTCAAGGTCAGCCAATGCTACATGAGATGCTGTCCCACAAAACAACAACAACGAAAGACTTGTAATCACTCATGGATACCAGACACTGGATGCCACTCTCACTAAAGATAAGCCTTGGGAAGCAGGGCTGTCTCTCCCTGGGCAATTCCCTGAGACATAGAAAGGCGCTGGAGTGCGGCAGGCATACACTATGGGCTCAGAATGAGAGTACCTGGGACTGAAGTTGAAGGTCTTCAACGGAACTCCACCACCGTTTTCCTGTGTAATGACAAGTCACTTCCTTCTTTAGGTCTTCCTTTTGATATCTAAAGCACAGGGACACTAACATTGTCAGCTCCTGGGACTTTGAAATAGGCAGAGGGACCTGAGCTTCTCAGCCTAAGGAGCTGTGACTACGATGGACATCTGTGCTCTGCGCCACAGATGGGCAGTGTTCCTAGGAAGCTGCCTTGCTCTGCTCCATCTTGCCCGTCCTCTCCGTGGGAGAGACCGTCTTCATTCGTGACTATGGATGGAAACTTTAAGGCACCGTTTGGGGGAATTTCCAGCTGTGAGCAGTTCTCAGAACGTTTTCTTCCCGGCATCGGCCTTGGAAGCCAATTGGGAAGCTCTTCACTGCATTTACTCCTCCGGAGCACCACAATGCCCTCTGACCACAGCTTCCCTTCCGTCTCCTTTGCCAAAGATCAGGTTAGCCTTGAACTCCATATGTAGACCAGGTTGGCCTCCAATTCAGAGATTCGCCAGCCTCTGCCTCTGGAGTGCCAGGATTAACAGCATATGCCATACCAGGCTCTCTCAAACATTTTCTATTTAACCCTCTTTTTCATCCCTACTGCCATGCCTTAGCTTCAACCTTGATTTCTGCAAGGCTGAAGCCTGCATTCCCCTCCTCCAACCCATTCAGTCAACAGCTAGAAGAAATCATCCTTCTCAGCCGTCACCCGTGTGTTAAGTCCCCCAGTGACTTAAGTCACCTTTGAAATAAAACCTGAACTTCTATGTATTTAACACATAAAGTCCTCTATAAGTGAGCCCAGACTGTCTCTCCAGCCGCATTTCCCATCCTCACTCCTGCCTCTCCAAGCCCTCAACCCACTCACAATGAGACAGAGAGGAGTACTCTGTCCCCGACCCTGTGTGTATCTAAGACCATGCACCAATTCTACCAGCGTCTGTAAACTACACTCTCCTTTCCACTCCACAGCCCAGCTCAGAACCACCACCTCCAGAAAGCTGCCTCCGGTCCTCTCCTGGAGCCTCCTTCATTCTGCTTCTCCTCTACACACCCTACCTTAGGTATCTGCTGCTGGTGGTGGTGGTGGTGGTGGTGGTGGAGGTGCTTTATCTGCTTAAGCAGTTTGTTGGCCCTCTTTTTAATTGGTTCTTTGTTTATGAGTGTGCGTCCAAGTGGGGGAGGAGCTTGGGGGTGAGGATAACTTGTGGGAGTTGGTTAGCTGGTTCTCTCCTTCAGTCATGCAGGTCTCAGGGATTGAACTCAGGTTGTCATCTTGGCAGCAAATGTCTTTATCTACTGAGCAATCCCTACAGCCCAGCTTTGAGGTTTGCTTGGTTTTTTTTTTTTCTTTTAATTTATTTTTATTTTTTAATCTGTCTGCTATTTATTTTTGAGTCAGGGTCATTCTATGTAACCCTGGCTGTACTAGAATTAACAATGTTGACTAGGCTGGCCTTGAACTTCCAAAGATCTGCCTACCTCTGCCTCCCAAGTGCTGAGGTTAAAGGCATGTACCATGCTTGGTTTTAAAGATTTATTTTTTAAATTTTAAAAGGTATTTATTTTATGTATATGAGTATTTGACCATATTGTGTGTATGCCTGGCTCCTGCAGAGGCCAAAAGGTGTCAGATCCCCTAGAAATGGGGTACAAAATGGCTGCAAGATATCATGTGGTTCCTGAGAAAGGAAACCAAGTCCCCTGCAAGAGAAGCCAGTACTCTTAACAGCTGAGACATCTCTTTAGACAAGATGATTTATTTTATTTTTAAGTGTGTGTGTGTGTGTGTGTGTGTGTGTGTGTGTGTGTGTGTGTGTGTGTGTGTGTGTGTGTGTGTGTACACAGGTGTGTGAGGAGTCCAGAAGAGGGTATTGATCCCCTGGAGCTGGAGTTGTAAGTGGGAGTGAGCTGTCTGTGTTATGCTGGAAACTGAACTTGGGTCACTGTCTGCACTCTTGTCTTCTGTACAGCCGAGGCTAGCCGAACCTGCTGGCTCTGCTTCCAGCTTCTGGGATCCCAGCATCCTGAGCTTGCATCTGTGCAGGTACTTATCACGTCAGAGACCTAACTAGCTGGGCTGTCTGAGGAGTCTTGCCTCTTTAGCCGGAGAGACAGAGGACTCTTTCCTGTGGCCCCTGGCTTGCCATAACAAGCGGTGCATACCTGGCTGTCGATAAAGAATACTGAAGAAAACAGTGTTTTCTCCTCACTGGGGCTGTCTCTTAGAGCTGATCTCTGAATGCATTCCTGATGACTACCTGCCATGCCTACACTTGAAGCCACTTCCGACTGAGAGCCCAGTTGGTTAGTCCTAACCACTGCAACTTGATCGGGGTGTGGAGAAGTATGGAATCAATCTATCAACCTTCCTTCCTTCCTCTTTAATTCTGACTCTGCATTAACATCTTAAACAACCACCACCTTCCCACACAAACCTTGCTTTACAGACAGTGTTGCCTTTTAAGGCTTCTTAGCCTGGAGAGCAGTATAGCCAAACACAGAACCTCAGAGCCTGATTGCAAAACCTCCGAGCCCAGTGTATATTGCAATTCAGAATTTAGGGCACTTCAGAATGACAGGACATCACCTACACCATTTTGATAACAACCCCAGTAGACGCTGAGACACAGTGTGACCTCTGAATAGCAATGCTGGATAAATAAATCCATGAACAGACTCATGTCGGTAAAAAGGAAGTTCCACTGCCAAATCTAGCTTGAGCCAAACAAAAATTCTTGTTAGCCCCCAAGGCTTCTGGGAGTTCAGAACTGCTGACGAAGCAGCAAAGATGCTGCCGAGTGCAGCCAGCTGTATCGCCGTGTGCTAGAAAGGACCGTGAATCTATGTTCACGTACAAGGCACTTAGAAGCCAGCGCCCGTCTGTAGGCAACACAGACAGATAGCTCTGGTTTGGATGCAGCTTGCCCACAGGCTTCTCTGGAAAGTTACCCTTCATTTAGCAATGGCAAGCGGTGATGGAACTTCTAAAAGTTGAGGGCCCTGGAGGTGGTCGGGTCAGCTGCGGATGCTAGTCTCAGAAGGGAGTAAGGCTGTTCTTGTAAGATACCAGTTAATTCCCTCAATGGCTAGTCACTACAAAAAGAACAACCCTGGCCTTGAGTCTTTCTGGCTTCACCTCTTCTACACACACTGCCAAACCCTGCTGAACGGACGGGCTGCTCAAACTTGGACCTTGGGCTACCAAAACTGTAAGCTAAAGAAATAACTTAAAAAAAATAATCTCAGGACTGGAGAGATGGCTCAGCGGTTAAGAGCACTGACTGCTCTTCCAGAGGTCCTGAGTTCAAATCCCAGCAACCACATGGTGGCTCACAACCATCTGTAATGAGATCTGATACCCTCTTCTGGTGTGTCTGAAAACAGCTACAGTGTACTCATACACAATAAATTAATAAATCTTTTTTTAAAAAACTTAACTAAAGTCAGTCAGTGGTGGCACACGTTTTTGGTTTCAGCAGTTGGAAGACAGAAGGAGGAATATCTCTTGAGTTTGAGGCCAACCTGGTCTACAGAACAAGTTCCAGGACAGAGAAACTCTGTCTTGAAAAATAGAAACAAAACAAAACAAACAAAAATTAACTAAAAAACATATCATTCACCCCCTCTCTTTCTTTTTCCAGACCCCCTTATATCCACCCCTCCTCTTTCAAACTTAGCCTCTTTTTTAAAACTTTTCTTTATACAACATGTAGCATCAGGGTTTGGGGATTTTGTTTTGGTGAATAGGCTGAACTCAGACTCACAGATCTGCCTGCCTTTGCCTTCTGGGAGTGCTGGGATTAGAGATGTGCTCCTGCTCTCACAACCAACCAGGAATTTTTCAACAGTATCAGAAAATAAAGATCTATAAACAAAGAAAATCCAGAAGGGCACATAGCAACTCTTTAGTAATGGTCATTTCTCCCTGGTGATCTTTTTCTCTTTGCTTATTTCTGCTTTCTTTTTCATTTTGTTTTGGCTTTATTTTTGAGGTGGGTCTCACGTAGGCTAAGCTAGTCATAAGCTCAGTATGTAGAAGAGAATGACTCTGAACTTCTGGTCATCCTGCCTTCATCTACAGAGCACTGTGACTCCAGGTGCCTGTTGTACATCCAGTCCAGTCCAGCCCTTTTTTACAAGGCTATGGATCAAACCCCTCGCTTTGTACACTTGAGGTAAGCACTCTCCCAGTTGAGCTGGTGAGGTTTGGCCTGTTGCTATGTATTGTTGCCCCAAGAGTTGCTCCTCATGTATACCAAGTGCTACTATGTAGCCTTACCTCCCAAGTTATCCCTGATTGGTCAATAAAGATGTCTACAGCCTGTGGCTGGGGAGAAGAAAGGTAGGCAAGGATTTGGTTTGGGCTAAGAGTCTGAACAAGAGGACAGAGAGGAGAGAGAAGGAAGAAGATGCCACAGGGTAGGTCGATCTTGAAAGTATGGTTACCAGGGCTGGCCAATTCGAGTAGGAGCAGCCCAGGCAGAATGTGGCAAGTTCTATCTCAGGGTTCTTAACAGACACATAGACAAAGTAACACAGAGGGCTGATATCTGCCAAGCTCTAATGCTTTAAGGCTTATTATAAATATAAAGGTTTTATGTCTTTTATTTAGGGATTAAATGATGATCGAAGATAGGGCAGCAACCCCCATTTAATAATTTCTGCTTCGGGGTTGGGGATTTAGCTCAGTGGTAGAGCACTTGCCTAGCAAGCGCAAGGCCCTGGGTTCAGTCCCCAGCTCCGAAAAAAAAAAAATAATAATAATAATTTCTACTTCACTGAGCCATATCCCAGGCCTATTGTGTGGTTTACATAAAGACACAGGCTGTGGAGTCGGAAACTTAGGTCCTACTGTCTCTTACTGTAAAGCCTCTGCTGCT
The DNA here is from genome assembly GCF_011064425.1 of Rattus rattus. Classification (NCBI taxonomy): domain Eukaryota; kingdom Metazoa; phylum Chordata; class Mammalia; order Rodentia; family Muridae; genus Rattus; species Rattus rattus. Next base: position 33,532,643 of record NC_046154.1, read on the forward strand.
TCTGCTAAAGAAAATCAACCCTATCTTCCTCCTATGGTTGCTGTCTTTTTCCCGTGAGTAAAAAGAAGCTATCCTGCTCTCAGTAGCCAGGTCCTCTATAAGTCAAACAACTCCCAAAATACAAGACGAAGATGAGACAAGGTCTCACTTTCAAACTCTCGACGCCAGGCCTACCACTCACATACAGTCTGGACTTTTGCATGAAAGTAAAAATGTATACTTAGACCCAAGTCAAAACATCCTAGTTCTGGGCCTGTAAGATGGCTCAGCTGGGTAAAGCGCTTGCCACGCGAGCCTGATGACCTGAGTTCAATCCCTAGAACCATATCCAGGTCGGAGAGAGCTGACTCCATACTGTCCTCTGACCTCCAAAGGCGCACCAACATCGCCCCCCATCCACACACACATGAAACAAAAACAGACTGAACATTCCTATACACACCTTTACTCCTAGCACTTGGGAGGCAGAGGCAGGTAGAGCTCTGAGTTTAAAGCCAGCCTCATCTACATAGCAAGCTCCGGGCCAGCCAGGGCTATATAGTGAGACCCCAACTCAGAGGGGAAAAAAAAAGAACTTTTGTGGGCAGATGCCCTGTCAACAGCGTGACGGTTAAATAGACCGAACACGTAAAATGTGACTACGACAAATGAGCAACTCAGTTTTTCATTTTACTTTATGGAAACCGATAGCTGGGAAGCCACCGTAACTATTGGTACAGGTACAGGTCTGGTGCCTCCTCTGGGTCACTGTACGCAGGGCCATTCAGCTCAGCCTTCCTCTGTCTCCTGAGTCCTCACAGGATGTTCTAAACTTGGGTAGGTTCCAGGGAAAACTGTGACCTCACACCTATGCTCTCTTCCCGAGCTCTCAGCGCCATCAGCAGCAGCCTCCATTCCTCCAACCTCAGCTTTGCAATTTACTCAGCCTCTTCATTTGCTACCGCTAGAGCCTAAGAGACCCTCCCACTCCTCCTTGTCCAGTGTCATCTCTGGTCTTGACCACATGAAACTCTGATTTCATCTTTCTGTTCCAAAACTTTCAGGGTCAGATGATGCCTGTAGGTTGAGGCATCCAAAGCCCTTTGCATATTGGCTTTATTCTACCTCATTAATCCACTACCCAGACATCTTAGTCTAAAAAGACCGGTTCCCACACACAGCACCCACTCCTAGGACATGGAGTCCCTCCTACTTCCTGGCCACCTCACCTGTAGAACCAGCCTCAACTCCTGCCTTCCCATTCACAAGGCTCCGCTCGCCCACACGAGCCTTCGGTAGGTGTCTCTGTAAATTCAGAGAGCCTTGTCTGGTACTTTCAGAGACATGAGAGGAAAACCCCAGGTTTCGGAATAAATAAAGCCGGGTGTTTTCCTGTCCATCCATTACATCATGTGAAACCTCAAGCAAAAGACAATCTCTTTCCTCATTTGTAAAGTGGTACTAGTGTGACCAAGAAGTCAAATGATGATCAAATGCATAGCCATGGCGGCTCAAGGAGACTGACGCAGGAGGATTCTCCAAAGCCAGCCCTGAAGTCACAGTGTGTTCCAGGCCAGACCAGGCTACAGAGTATGAGTCTGTCTCAAAATAAAGAGTGCAATGGCCGTACGCAGCAGGCACTCGGACATTCTGTTCTGCTCTTTTCCTTCTTCTCCATAAGTACTAACCCCTTGCACTTGATAGCGTGCCCTGATACAGAGTACTGGACTAGATGCCTTACAGGCTGCAGAGATGGCTCAGTTGTTAAGAGGCCTTGCTGCTCCTGCACAGACAATCGGGTTTAATTATCAGCACCTACTTTGGGATCTTGCAGAAGATCACGGTACAGATACAGCTCACGACCACCTATGACTCTGTCTCCAAGAGATCAGATTGCCCTCTTCTGGCATAAGCGTGCATCTTGCCCCAGGCCCTCTCTCTCCTTCTCTCCCCCAACCTTCCTCTCTGCTTCCAAGATGCGGGCAGTGAACACCTTTCCTTTACTATGTTCTTCCAGTAGGAAGGTTTTGCTTTACCAGATGTCTGAAGTAAATAGAAATTTAAAAAGAGGAGTTGGGGATTTAGCTCACTGGTAGAGCGCTTGCCTAGCAAGCGCAAGGCCCTGTGTTCGGTCCCCAGCTCCGAAAAAAAGAAAAGAAAAAAAAAAAAAAAAGAAATCTAAAAAGAGAAGAAGAAAGAAGGGGGCGGGGAGCAACAAAGGCAGATAACCATGAACTTAAATCGCTGAAGCCATGATGAGCTAAAATGAATTCTTGTGTGTGTGTGTGTGTGTGTGTGTGTGTGTGTGTGTGTGCGCGCGCGCGCGTGCGCTAGAGCTGGAGTTACAGGTGGTTGCCCAACATGAGTGCTAAAACCTGAACTAAGGTCCTCTATGAGAGCAGCAAGCGTTCTCAACCACTGAACCATCTCCTGGTCCACTTTGTTTTCCTCTGGAATTTTGTCATGATGATTAAGATAAATGAAAACAAACAAGCAGACAAACAAGCTTGCTGGGCAGTGGTGGCACATGCCTTTAATCCCAGGATTTGGGAGACAGAAGCAGGGGGATCTCTGTGAGTTCAAAGCCATCCTGGTCTACAAGTCAAGTTCCAGGACAGTCAGGGCTACATAGAGTAACTCTGTCTCAAAAAACCAAACCAAACAAACCTCGACATGCTCCCAAAATAAAAAAAATGAAGATTTCCTTCCAGAACGCTTCTTATTGCTGTCTGAGATAGGGTCTCATGGTGGACAGGAGACTGGCCTCAAACTTACAAATTCACTACATAGTTGAGGACGGCCTTCAATTCCTGATCCTTCTGCTACCTTACAAGTACATACCACCACACCTAGCTCCTAGAATTTTTACAGCACATTATTAGGGTCCATAGATCACAGTCATTGCTTAATAAATCACAACTGCTAATAATAATTGTGGCACATTCTGAGCCAAATGGTAAGACTTTGAACTCCACACAAACCTTGGACTTTCCATTTTTCTTCTTTAGAGGACAAGAGGACACCTTTAATTATATTATACTGTTGCCTAAGGCCGTTTCCACGAACGTACGTATATGATGCCCTTTGAGCACACACACCCAGTGCCCACCCCTCTTCTTTCTCCCTACCCCCTCAGTCCTCTTCACTCCCCTAGACAATGTCACTTCTAACTGCCGTCTGTTATCATCATCTATACACATGACTTTATCCATATAATCTAGGAAGCACAAAAAAAAAAAAGGAAGACTTTGTGTGTGTTTGGTGCTCATGAGTGTCCTTTCTGAGATAGGACCTCTCAATGACCTGACACTTGTGAATTAGACCAGACTGTCCCATGAACTCCAGGGACCCTTCTCCCTGTGCCTCCCCAGCACTGGAATTAAAAGAGCATGGCACCAACCCAGCTCTACAATGGATGCCAGAGAGCCAACTTGTGCTTATGCAAAAGAACTTTAAGAACTGAGCTATTTTCTGGGCCCCTGTATTTATTTTCCTGAGAATGATGTAATTCCACTTAATAGGACTATTTCTAGCAGCAGGTCGGCCTTGAACTCCCAATCCTTCTGTCACCATTCCAGGCTTTGAATTTTATTCTTTTTTTTTTTTCTTTTTTTCGGAGCTGGGGACCGAACCCAGGGCCTTGCGCTTGCTAGGCAAGCGCTCTACCACTGAGCTAAATCCCCAACCCCTTGAATTTTATTCTTAAAGCAAAGGAAAACTAAGTGTTTGCATAGTACCCATACACAAAGCTAGGAGTTCTTTTTTACTTATTTATTTTTTTCTGGAGCTGAGGATCAAACCCAGGGCCTTGTTCTTGCTAGGCAAGCGCTGAACCACTGACCTAAATCCCCCACCCCCATTTTTATTTTTTTAAGATTTATTTATTTATTTTGTGTATATGGGTGCTCTATCTGCATGTACACCAGCATGCCAAAAGAGGGCATCAGATCCCATTAGAGATGATTGTGAGCCACCATGTGGCTGCTGGGAATTAACCTCTGGAAGAGCAGCCAGTAGTTCAGACACCTGAACCCTGTGCCATGCCTCCAGTCCAGCTAGGAGTTCTTGAGTGACTTTAATAACACAGGGCACCTGGCATTACAAAGGATGGAAAGAGCCCTTTGATACCCTTTGAGCTTGCTTACCAAACAGTTACAGGTTTGTTTGGGCTTGTTTTTTGTCTTTTCTGAGAAAGGATCTATGCATAAAAAAAGTACCATAAAACCAGGCCTGGTGCTACATGCCTGTAATTTTAGAGCTTGGGAGGTAGATGCAGGAAAATCAGGACTGAAATATTTAAGGGGATGTGGGGGGAGGGCAGAAACTCAAGTCTAAAAAAACCACATTTTTTGCTCTGAGTCTTGAATTCAAAATCTGGTTTGTTCCCTGTACAAATCGCAGTAGGTAAACAAGGACCATAAACAGGCAGCCAAGCTTTAAAGGGGAGCGACTCTGACACAATCACTTGACCACTGGTCAGGGGTGACGGGATAGTGGAGATGACTTGACTTTTCCTCCAGGCTCTCTCTTCCACCAGCCTTCAGTGAACTGTCTGTGGTCTGGTGATAGGGCCGAAAGAGAAGTGGGAAGAACAAGCCAGGAAGCGGGGGTGGTGGGGGGGGGGGCAGGGGTGCAGAGCAGTTCACAAGAGGAGAGGGAGGGGCATGCTGCATGTGAAGACTATAATTTAGTTTCCTCAGCTAAGCCAAAGGCAGACTTTTCTTTTCCCTTCAAGCAGCTCAGGTGGACCTCAAACTCCTGATCCTCCTGCCTCTACTTCCCAAGTATTTACAATTACAGGCCTGAGCCACACCTTGCTGGCTCAGACAGACATCCCTCCCCAAAAGCGAAGAACAGTGAGTTCAAAAGTTCAAGTTCAGTTTGTAAAAATGGAGCCAGGGCTAAAGAAATGGCTCTTGTTGCCAAGCCTGATATTCTGAGTTAATCTCCAGGACCCACAAGATAAAGGAGAGAACCTCCACACTTGTCCCATGATACATGAATGCGTGTGTGTGTGTGTGTGTGTGTGTGTGTGTGTGGTGTGTGTGTGTGCATGCGTGCTTGCATGTGACACAAATAAAGTTTTCGGAAATTCAGCCTAGTTGGTCAATGCCTTTAATCACAGCATTGGGAGGTAAAGACAGGTGGGTCTCCGTAACTTCAAGGTCAGCCAGGGCTACACAGTGAAGACCTTGTCTCAAAAGAATGTCGTCAACAAAGAGGTAAAAAAAAAAAAAAAAAAAAGTACAGGGCTTTTTCCGGAAACAATAAGCAACGTTTGAAGTGAATAAAGGTTGAGTCGTGGTTTGGGTGAGAGTAGAGGCCGGCTGTGGTAAAGCTCACGCGACACTAGGGAATCTGAACTTTATCCCTTAAGCATTGGGGCATGGAGCAATCCTCACCCCAGACTCAATGGGATGTGTTGGGAAGTGTGAGCTAAGGAGGAAGAGGGGAATTTAAGAGCAGACAGAAAGGCAAGGGCTGGGATGTGACTCAATGGGAGAGTAACTGTCTAGCACGGGCAAGGTGGCTTGATGATCGGAACTGAGAAATGAAAAAAAGAAAAAAAAAAGTAGGGGAAGGGGAAGATTAGTACGGAGCCACTGCAATTGTCTAGGTAAGAATGCCAGGCAGGGGGCTGGAGAGATGGCTCAGCGGTGGAGAGCACCCGACTGCTCTTCCAGAGGTCCTGAGTTCAATTCCCAGCAACCACATGGTGGCTCACAACCATCTGTAATGAGATCTGATGCCTTCTTCTGGTGTGTCTGAAGACAGTGGCAGTGTACTCAGACATTAAATAAGTAAATAAATCTTGAAAAAAACAATAAAATAAGACAACCATGGCTTTCAGTGGTTGCCCTAAAAGAAAGAAACAGTAGTGGGGGAAGGGGGAAGACTGTGACAGCAGTCGAAACAAAAGCTGTGTAATCCCAGCGAGTGGGAGGACCAAGAGTTCATGAGTATCCTCAGGAACTCAAGCCTAGCCTGGGCTATGTGAAGCTCCGTTTCCAAAAAAAGGAGGAGAGAGACAAGTGGGTAAAAATTTCACTGAGTGTAGCGGCACACTGCGTCATGTGTAATCCTGGGATTTAGAAGACTAAAGCAGAAAGGATCTGCAGCTCTCAGTGGGAAGAAGTGGGTAGGCATATACAACGTCCGATCCCAAACAAAAGTACCCCTAAGGAAGGAAGTCAGCATTCCTCCTTCCAGGAAGCAAATTTACTCCCATTTCACAGATGTAAGAATTTACTCCCGTTTCCCAGTCAGGGACTAGAGAGGAAATGGCTCGGAAAGTAAGAGCTGAATGAACACGGGGTCCTGAGCCTAGATCCCCGCACCCACATAAAGACACAGACATGGCTGTGTATGTTGTAAATTCAACATTGGCAAGAAGGGGTTGGGGGCACAAGAAGATGGTTGGGACTCAACCTAGCAGAAAACCGGTGAAGCTGCAGGTTCAGTAAAAGCATTTGTGTCAAGAAATGAGGCAGAAAGCGAAAGAGGGTACTTCACACGCTCTCCCAACCTCCACACACCGACAAAGACATCTGTGTGCCCACACAGGAACACACACAGGCACACTCCACATATACACACAAACGAAAAGAAAAGAACAATCAAAGGTCCTTGTTAAAGCACCTTTTTCATTTTTAAAATACCCAGGCCACTGACACACACGCACTTTAAATCCTTATCAAAATGCCAAGAATGAAAGTCTCTCTCCTGTAAACATTTGCCAACTTCGGTCCATAGATGGATCATCAGTAAAGTTTACAAAATCATGAAAGTATTTCTTCCACTCTTTTTTTCTAGTGCTGGGGATTTGGGGACCTTACACACACCATGGAGCTGTGCCCCGCTACTTTGGGTTTTATTGGGATTTTTTCTTCTTTTTTTGTTTGGGTTGTTGTTGTTACAGTGTATTTTAGGCAACACAACAACAATGCACACACACAGAGTCAGAGTCTCTGCCCCAACACTGTCCTTTCCTAAACACTGATGCTCCCCTCTTGCTTAACTGTCAGGCCTGGAGGATTTCTGCTTAAAGCTCCACGCCTAATTGAGTGTCTGTGGGTCCAGACGAGACCTTCCAAAACCAACTATTTTGGTAAGAAAACAATTATTAAGAAGGAGATTTGCCGGTTGTAGAAGCCAGAGGTTGAATGGGACAAAGTGGAAAATGGAGACAGAAACAACAAAAGGAAGAAACTGAGTATCTTTTTGTTCTGCTTAAAGAAACAAGTGGGTCTGAATGCATTCATTTGCTTAGGAGCCTGAAGGACTTCCTACAGCGGCGGACAAGATGAGCAGTGTTTCCACCTCAAAGATAAACAAAAGGCAAATTCATCTTCCCCACGATGAAAGACTTTCGGCCACGCAGGTTTGACTTATTAAAACAGACAGAGCCCGATGAAAGAAGCAGAAAAGCGACCCACGGGCTATTTTTCTCTCTGGTTCCAGCTTTGGTAATGTAGGTTACCCTTCACGCTACCCCGAGATATAAATAGTACTCATTTCCTTTCACAGGCCGGGCAGAGTTTAATGCTTTGCTTCCTGGGTCCAGGGGAAAATATTTGTAACATACTTCAGTGAGAACTTGGTTGCAAGAGCTAGAGAGAGAGCTCAGCCAGTAAGGTGTTTGCTGCATAAGCATTAAGACCTGACTTCAACCCCCAGCGCCCATGTAAAAAGCCAGCAGCAATGGTTTTCACCTGCGATCCCAGGACCAGAGAGGCAGAGACAGGATGAGTCCTGGGACTCTGTAACCAGTCAGTCTGGAGAGACCCTATTTCACAAAACAAGCTGGATGGATCCTAGGAAACAATACCTAAAATGACCTATGGCTTCCAAATACACACACACACACACACACACACACACACACACACACACACACACTCAAGCTACTAAAACGCTGCCTAATTTTGAATCAGCTACAAGAAAAGAAAAAGAACCTTCTTAAAAACACCAAAATGGGGTTGGGGATTTAGCTCAGTGGTAGAGCGCTTGCCTAGGCAAGCAAGGCCCTGGTTGGTCCTCAGCTCGGAAAAAAAAAAAAAAAAAAAAAAAAAAATGTGTTGGGTGGTAGTGGTGCACTCCTTTAACCCAAGCACTCAGGAAACACAGGCTGGCCAACCTAGGTGAGTTCCAGGCCAGCCTGATCTACACAGTGAGTTCTAGAACAGCCAGGGTTACGCGGAGAAACCCTGTCTCAGGAAAAAAAAAATTGTTATTACCACTTTGTTGGTTTTTGAAATGACATTTATTCCTTTATTTCTTATGAATTTGTGTGTGGAAGTCAGTGTGTGATGTGAGCGTGCACATGCATGACATGTTACGTGTGTGCCAAGTCAGTTCTCTCCTTCTACTGCATAAGTCCCAGGAGCCAAACTCAGGGCATCAGGCTTGGTAGCAAGTGCCTTTACCTGATCAGCCACTCGGCTGGACCCCAGAGCTCCTTTCTGCCATTTGGTTAAATGACCCCCACGGGATTTCAGCTGTTTCCTTTCCCATGTATCCTCCAGAATACTCCAGGACTCTGCCATGAACCCAGACTGAAACGCTGGTGAATGTTTTGCAAAAGGACTTGGACGATACTGAGCTGCGTGCAGCATCCCCAGTGGGGCTGTATGAGTTACAGAGCCCTTAGGCTGCCACATAGCAAAAGTGAGGCATTTCTCCCCAGCCACATTCTGTTCTTATTAAGGAAGGAAAGAGCATCCCAAAGTTAAAACAATCAAATAAGTAATGAAGCACAACAGCTACTGCCCAAAATCAAAATAAGACCATAATGTTCCAGAATCCAAGAGCATCGGCCACTGTGATTCCACACCACAGCCCAGCGCTGACACATCTGTGACCTGAAGACACAGACTTAGTCAGATATTAGCTCCAATCTCTTTTTCCTACTACATTCCCACCAAGCCACCCTGGAGCTCTTGTTTAAATCTTTGAGTGATGAGTCTGCATGTGGATATGCAGTCCTCACTTTCTACCTCCCTTGAGACAAAATCCCTTATTCATTCCTGAATTCAACAAAGGTGGCTTCCGGGCTTCCGTAGGCTTCCGTAGACTCTCCTGCCTCCACCTCCCATCTCACCACAGGGACTCTGGGATTATAGATGCCCACCAAGGTGTCTGACTCTACAGGGGATCCAGGGATATGAACTCAGGTCCTATTTACAAGGTGAGCGCTTTTACTTAGCCTCACCTTGGCACTTTTGAATTCAGCTGAGACTAACCAAAGAAAGGAGTCAGGGGGTGGGGGGAATCACTAAAGTGAGATCTTCCTTTAACAAGGCGAAACAATGGGATGAACGCCACACTCAGACCTTCAAGATGCTTTTGTTTAACCTACAAGGACCACCATGCTGCTAGATTGACCCTGTGCCTCCTCAAGCTCTATTTATACACTAGCCTAGCAGACCTGTCTCCTTCAGAATGTCGGCTCCTGAAGAATAGCTGTTTTTAATCCATTGTTGTTGGGGTAAGTGTTTGTTTTAATGAGATGGTGTTTCACTTCATATAGCCCAACTGGCCCCGGCATACCTAAAAGCTGACTCTAAACTCCTTGTTTTGCGCCTTCCACCTTTCAACTGCTGGGATTACAGGCATCTGCTTCCACACCTGGCTACCCAGGGCACTGGGAAGCAGCATTTTGTCTTGGGTTAGTTCCCCCGGGGTTTTGGGGAAGTGGGTATTTTGATGGTCTACACGAAGGAAGATTCAAAATCCACTACTTTCTTCCATTGGGGCTGGATCTACTGGTGCGTGCAGAGGTGGCCTAAAGCATTCCTTCCACCTCTTTTTTTTTTTTTTTTTTTTATTTTTTTTTTTTGGGAGCTGGGGACGGAACCCAGGGCCTTGCGCTTCTAAGGCAAGCACTCTACCACTGAGCCAAATCCCCAACCCCTCCTTCCACCTCTTAAAGAAGCAACTCTGTGTTGAGGCCAGAGCAACTCTGGAATCAGAGATGACCCAAACAGAAAGGGGGCTTGGTTTGCTACCATCCTTTCCCGTTTGAACAGCGGCAACCTGGCAGTTACATAATCTCATATACTGTTGGGGATTATGAAGGGGATGAACCTTTGGAATTAAAAAGTCAAAGCAAAATCTTGACATTAATTCCTCTCCAGGATGTGGTCAGTTTTTCCTTTGTGAAGCAAAATGAATGCTTCTGCGACCGGTGCACATATTTCACCCTGGGGCAGATAACTCTTTTCAGAGCTGGCTGCCCTGATTTCTCACGGTCTGTATCTCTACTAGAGGCCCAAAAGAGCTCCTGATAGCCCAGCTCTGGCAGTCACTGTGCCTGTTCTCTACTTAACTGCATTTCTGGTAGCCTGTTGTAAAGGGCAAGAGACAACATTAATCTTGAACACTCCCCAGTCCCGGTACCACAAACCAGAAGCAACATCTGTGCAAGTGACCTCTGAGATAAGCCTGAGAAAGACGCGCACTATCTACACCATCAAGGGCTTCAGTGGCATCTTGTGGTAGGAAGGAAAGGCTGAGGAAGTCCTCTGCAGCCTAGTTTCCTCTCAGTTTACAAACTCTTGCCCAACGGATCGCTCCAACTCCTCAAACTTTTCAAGCCTCATAATTGCAAACGTCCTGGCCCATACTTGACAAGGCTACTTGACGGCCTTTCGTCGCTAGCAAAGGGCGAACAGGAATGGCAGAAATGGGTACTAGTGATTGCGCCAAAGCCCTCAGGAGCCTGGTGCTTCATGGACAACACCCTGGGGAAAACAAACAAACGCCAGGGAGCCCTAAATCACAGGGCTGACCCAAATTTCGGAGCCTTTCTCTCTCTCTCTCTCTGCAAAGGACAAAACCTTGTTCAACAATTAGCCTTTGTGCTGCACATTATACCAAGGGATAAGTGGCAAAAACCTAGTTGGGTTCACCTGTTAACCTCACCCCCGAGGGCCTCCAGTCTCACGGTAGCTAGGGCTCCCTACACTCTAGCTACGTGCACAGGCCACTGTGTCCCAGCGGCTGCAGGGCAGAGAGAATGCTAGCACACACCACGCCTCATCCGAAGACAACTCTGTCACAGTCGCGCACACCCCCACATACACAGCACCCTCGAAAGGCCAGGACTGAGGAACTACCTCGACCCGAGAAACCGAAACGCCAAGGGGAATAAGCAAGCAGTACGAGGTCACCCACCCGGCCATCAACGGGGCTTCCCTAACATCCTCTTTTAGGATCCCCGGGTACCCGCTGGTCACCGGCCTGTTGCCCTCATGTCTGGCGGAGAGTAACTTCCCAGCAGAACTTGAGCCGGAGCCTCAGCCGCAGCATCCCCGCCTCGCTGATGGTCAACACCTTGACCTTCACCCACACGCAGCCATCTGCCGACCCTCCAATCCTCCCGAAAGCCCAACACCGTAGCCCCGCTTCGCAAAGACCGCCCGACCTGCACAGTCGCGCTCCCGAGAGCCGCCGCCTGCCGACATTTCCCAGTCTGCTTCCTCAAGCGCTTCATCCCGCCGCCCGCCGCGCGCTCTCGGTCCCCGCACAGGCCCGCCCTCATGCACCTCCTCCGCCAATAGAAATTCCGGCTCTTTAGTGGCTCCTCCCCAAAGCAGAATGTAACCAGGGCCCCTGAGGCAAGACATCCTCCAATCCTCGCCTTGCATTCCAAGACTGATACCTGCCTCCTCCAATGGGCGCGAAGCCACTCCGGGTACCCGGGTCCGAATTCCACTCGCGGGGTTTCGGCGACTCTGCTTCGGACTCCACGCACCGGTGTCTGGACAGCCACAGGAACTCGGGATCCCGCGTCTCAGGGTCGAAACCTGTGGCAGGGACAGTGGAGCACGGACTGAGCCACGGGGTTGAAAAGCCAGCTGCACTTCTGTAAGATTGTATGTGGTGCAGACTCTCCCAAGCCCGCTTCGCTCCTTCTCGGCTTGGATCTGGAACCCAGTTGCAATTAACAGAAGTGAAGACTAAAGTGCTGTGCCAAAGCAGGACTGCTTCATTATCCAACAAGCTTTATTAGGTGGAGAATTATCCTAATTTTATAGAGGAGGCAGCTGAGTTCAGAAAGGATAAATGCAAAGTCACTCAACCAGATGCCCGCTCTAAAGAAAAGGCTGGGAGATTTAACTTCCTCCATCCTTCATCTGAAACTTCCTGGCCACTACAGACAAACTAAAAATACGCTATATTTCATATTTTATTTTATTTTTATATACTATTAAGACAAGCTGTCTAGAGCCTGAGAATGCAGCTGGGGAGGGGATACCTGGCACCACATAAAACATAGGGGAGTAAGGGGGGGACACACACTCATAATCTCAAAACTCAGGAGGTAGAAGTGGGAGGACCAGAAATTCAGGATCAGCCTGGGCTACACTCATGTAATCTCGGACTTTAGGAGGCAAGGAAGATTGTGAATCCCAGGCCAGCCTGAGCAACACGTTGAAACCTTGTACACACACACACACACACACACACACACACACACACACACACACACACACACAAGACAACCTTCTGGTACTCCTAACCCAATGGGCACCCCTCCCCTGCAGAAGTTCCTGAGCAACCCCTGCTTCTGACTCAAACCAGTTCTGACTTCTCAAACCGTAGCATTAACCCTTCTTGCTAAACCCTTCTTGTCCTGCCTGCTCAGCTTGTACAACTGCATGAACCAGATCCAACTGAATTGAGGAGACCTAAGCTCAAGTCCCGGGTTGTGGATGGCCAGGCACTGCTTTCAATGTTTCAATTATTTTCAATGTTACTTGCTACTAACCTACATCCAATCTTATCTGCTCCTCACAACACCCTTAAATTGTTAGATAAGTCAGGCTTATCTTTCTATTTCTACCATGATGCTGCCTGTGCCCTGGACAGCTCTCAGCCAGAGAGCTTGGGGTGCTCTTGAGGATTGGGAGCAAGTTGGCACAGAGTCGATGAGGACACAGACTCTGGGAGCCGGGAGCAGGTGAGAAATGCTGCAGCCAGTTCCTTTAAAACCCTCCTCCCATTCCCCTTTTGGTTCCAAGAAAGCATCTCTCCTGAACTGGCTAGCACTGTTTGCACCAGCCATCCTTGCTCTCTCAGGCCGTCCTCAATTAGGTCCTCCTTCAGGAAACTGCACAGCCCCCAGCATTTGCATAGAGGAGGCCCTGCTGTTCCCGCTACACCATACAGATCAGAAAACTAACGTCTGAAGAAATAAAAGACCGCATTCACATACAGAAATGGCAGACCTGAGGTCTCAACTAGAATAGTGGCATTTTGTGAGTCTTAAGACCAAAAACCTATCTTGTTACTTCAACTCATGGGTCTCAGGGTAAGTTTCTTACATTTGCTTTACCAGTTTATACAAGACATTTAAAAGCCCCTCTTTAAAAAAACAATATTTTTAAGTTGAGAGGTGGTGACGCACACCTGGACACACAGAAATCCACCTGCCCTGCCTCCTGAGTACTGGGATTAAAGGTGTATGCCACAATACCGTGCCTTTACTAGTCTTTTTTTCTTCTTCTTCTTCTTTTTTTTCGGAGCTGGGGACCGAACCCAGGGCCTTGCGCTTGCTAAGCAAGCACTCTACCACTGAGCTAAATCCCCAACCCCTACTAGTCTTTTTAATTGCAGAATTGGTCAATGGGAAAGACTAGACTATTGGGGGGGGGTATCCTAAAACTTGGGTCAGAAGTTTACTCATCAATAAAATAAGAAATCTACTCCTTAGTTATTAGTGCTCCAGAAATGAAACAAGATAACCACGGTTGTCTTGCATCGTCTAGATAGCTAAGAAAATGTCTAGCTTACAGTAGGTTTTCAATCTGACGTGAGTTTGTTGTCCCTCTCCTTACCTGTTGTTTCTTGACTGAGGCACTACCTCACCCAGGGAGGATTAACAAGGACAGCCTTCACCTGAAGCCTCATCCTGGACCCTAGTCCCTTCATATACAAAGTCAAGTGTTAGCTGGTGGGCCTTCAAGGATCTATCCCTGTCACCCAGGTTCCTTTCTACACACACCTCTTGAAATAACTGCTTTGGGTGCCTACGTCCTTCATTTGCAAATACCGTGCACACACACCCCTCTTTGAACAATGACTAATGCCCTCAGCAACTTCAGAACCACCTCAACCTCCTATCTCTGTGGGATACACATGCACCCATCTCTAAACAGTAGTGGTAGTCTCCCTACCTCTGATCTCAGTCAAATTTAGACAGTTTTCTATTCACTCCTATTCCCAATGAATCTATGTATGAAGAACAGAAGGGCTGATCCAGCCTGGACTAGTTTGGATAAATGGGCAGTCAGGCAAAATTGTGTCCTCTGGTAATATTATAGGGGAAATTTCTCTATTTACTACTCTATGCCTCTGCATAATTAGGAATGCATATGATTAAAATCAGATGTATTATGGGAAGGGGTACACACAGTAGAAAAAAATAAATATATGACTTAAACTACTAATCAATACAGACACCTTAGTATGAAATCCTCTCTGACACTAGGTGATACCCCAGGACCCTTGAGTCAATCTTGCCAGTGTCTCCCTCTATGACTTACATTATGCCTTTGCTCCACTGACGTTACTTGCTTCTTTTGCAAATCTATGTGAGATCTTCTTTTCAATTCTTTGGACAAGAGGCCAAGAAGCTGGAAACACTCAGCTTGGACCCTGACCACAGATAAACTCTGCTTATTCACTCAACAAATATTTATTTCATGTCTAGTATGCACAGCCAGTGTTCTGATCTCTTGGGATAAAGTTGTCGACACAGTGCAAACTCACGGTCCCCGTGGTACCTTTGGTCTCATCTGAATGATCCCCTTACTTTCTATCCCATTTTCCCAAGTCCTGTGACCACATCCCTGGTCTAAGCCTCGTTTTTAAAAAACAGTCTATTTTCTGGGAATGAAAGTTTTGCCAGAATCTATACATTTGTACCTCGCGTATGCTAGTACCCAAGGGAGACCAAAAAGAGGGTGTCAGGTCCCCTAGAACTAGAGTTACAGATAGTAACTCTGGGTTCAATTCCCAGCGCCTCTGAAAGCGATGAGTGCTCTTACCTACTGAGCCAACTCTCCAGCCCCCTCAGCCTTATGGTTTATGCCTGAACCATGGTGGAACCTGCCTTCTTATTATTCCTCTGCTATCCCTGCTCCAGAGGAGTGTCTCAACCAGAGGAGTGTCTCAAACTTTCAAATCTTACTGGAAACATTTGGAAAGTCTTTTAAGGCCTGTCCATGAGCTACAGGGCAGAGTCCAGGCATCTCTGAACTTTGTTACTCTTCGCGAGTTGCCCTTTGCTAGCCTCTCTGGCACAGCTCTCTCACCTATCCAAGCTGAGTAGCACCAGCTACTGCTCCTGTATGCCTAATGCCCTTTCTCCTCCTTTTGCCTGATTTGGGGTGTGGGGGAGATGCTTGTTCTCCCTTATACTCTGAGCCTCTACATCACCTGCTCCAGGAACCTTTCTCTGAATTGTTTACACAAGAAGAAAGGCACAAACCAAGGAAGCTCTCGAGCCAAATCTCAGGATCCAGAGGACATCGGGCAATCCTGGTCTCACCTGGGAGGAACCCACCTTGCCAGCTTGCTAGCCATACAGGCAGGCAGGGCCCTTGCCCTCGATCAGCCTGAGTTCCTTTATCTATATAAAGAGACACTGATAATACCAACCTTGTAAGGTATGGTAAGAATTAATGGTCTTAGAAAAGAGTCTGGGGGTTGGGGGAGAGCTGGAGAGATGGCTCAGTGGTTAGGAGCACTGACTGCTCTTCCAGAGGTCCTGAGTTCAAATCCCAGCAACCACATGGTGGCTCACAGCCATCTGTAATGGGATCTGATGCCCTCTTCTGTTGTGTCTGGAGACAGCAACAGTACTAACATACATAAATAAATAAATAAATCTTGAGACAAAAAAAAAAAAAAGAGTCTAGTCAGGTATGGTGCCTAACATCTTTAACCCCAGCACATGGGATGCAGATTCTCTGTGAGTTCAAGGCCAACCCAGTCCACATAATGAGTTTCAGGACACCCAGACCTATGTGTACTAAGACTTTGTTTCAAAAATACAGAGAGAGAGAGAGAGAGAGAGAGAGAGTCTAAAGCTTGACACATCAACTTTAGACATGACCAGGCAATGGTGGCACACACCTTTAAACTCACTACTCAGGAAACAGGGACGGGTGGGTCTCTGAGTTTGAGACCAACCTGGTCTGCAGAGTGAGGTCCAGGACAGTCAAGAATACACAGAAAAACACTGTCTCAAAAAAAGAGTTTGGACTTTGGAGGATTTCAGCCATGTTAGGGATACCCATCCTAAATTATTTATTATTAATATATATTACCCTATAATATTACTTAGCCTGAAACCACTACTAATAATCATAAGTTAATTATCTTTATCATTTTATATTTGTTTATTTACTTATGTATTCATTTATTATTAACTGTTTATAGAATAGTACTTAGACCCATCCAAGGCTCCATTAATCTTGTCCTGATTTCCTTTTACCCAAAGCCAACTTGCCTTCCTGGCATACCTAGTGAAATGCTTGAAGCTGGAAGTTAGGCCCCATGGGCAGTTGTCATAGGAGACAACCCGTACATTTCTACAGAGAGCAGACATTAGCCTTAAACGGACTCCTCCATAATGGTGCCTGGTGAGCACCTGAGCCCCAGCACCTGGCAGCATGAATTTGCATACTCTCTCACTGGGCCTCTGCTCTGCATATAATCTCTCCTCTGTTTGCTTGGCTGACCTCCCATCTAAACAAATTTTGTCAAATGGCACCAATTTCTTTTTGCTGGACCAAAGCTAGACTTTTTTTTTTTCCAGCCGCAATGGGGAATAGAGCAGAGTTTGAGCAGAATACATTTGACAGACTTCTCTTGGTTGCAGCTATGGATACTAGAGAATTTGGACCTCCCTGCTAATTTGGAAAAAGCCCTGAATCCTCAGAGTCCCAGCCCAGTTAACACTCAGGTTTAGAAACCGGACAAATGCTAGTCAGGTATGGTACCCATGCTTGTAACCCAGTACTCCAGAGGGAGACTGAGGCAGAAGGATAAGAATTGGAAGCAAAACCCTCATCTCAAAAAGGAAAAGCAAACACAGTAGCTGGCTGGCAGCCCAGAGCACTGTGACTTCATGCCAGCAGCCTTGAGATGATGCAGAAACTGTGCTATGAGATCCCAATGGGGTTGGAAAGTCAGTGCCTCCAGCCAATACAGTCTTTCCAGGAAACCTGGCTTCTACCTACCTGGGCAGGCTCTGGCAACTTCCTGGAGGAATGTTCTGGTGTGTGAACCAAAGGGTAGTTGGAATACAAGCCTGAGTTCAGCTGTGGTCAGTTGTACCGTCACATCAGAGCCTGTAGAGGAGAGGCAAGAAATGAGAGCACCAGGAGTTAAATACTGAAGTGTATTAAGAGTGGACCCTGGGGGCTAGAGAGATGGTTCAGCAGTTAAGAGCACTTAACTCTTCCAGAGGACCTGAGCCCACAACCGTCTGTAACCCCAGTGCCAGGGGATCTGACACCCTCACACAGACATACACAAAGGCAAAAATACCAATGCACATAAGCTAAAAATAAATATTTTTTTTTAAAAAAAGAATGCGGGCTGGAGAGATGGCTCAGAGGTTAAGAGCACTGACTGCTCTTCCAGAGGTCCTGAGTTCAAATCCCAGCAACCACATGGTGGCTCATAACCATCTGTAATGAGATCAGATGCCTCTTCTGGCGTGTCAGCAATAGTGTGTTCATATACATAAAATAAATAAATAAATCTTTAAAAAAATAAAAATAAAAAAAAAATAAAAAAAGAATGCATTCTGCCTGGCAGTGGTGGAACACACCTTTAATCCCAGCACTCAGGAGGCAGAGGCAGACACATCTCTGTAAGTTCAAAGTCAGCCTAGTCTATAGAGCAAGTTCCAGGATAGCCAGACGTACACAGAGAAACCCTGTCTTGAAAAATCCATTAAAAGGGAGCTGGAAAAATGGCTCAGATGTTACGAACACTGGCTGTTCTTCTAAAGGTCCTAAGTTCAATTCCCAGCACCCACATGGTGGCTCATAACTATCTATAATGATATCTGATGTCCTCTTCTGGCATGCAGAAATATATGTAGGCAGAATACTGTATATATATATATATATATATATATATATATATATATATATATATATAATAAGTAAATAAGGTCTTGAAAAAAAGAAACAACAACAAAAGAATCTTCAAATTGGCAAATCAGAAGGCCTAGGCTTGCACTAGTGAAATGGCTCAGCAGTTAAGAACACTGGCTACTCTTACAGAAGTCCTGAGTTCAATTCCCACATGGTGGGTTCATGACTATCAAGGGATCTGCTGGCAGATAGGTGTACATGCAGCAGAGCACTCCTACATTCGAGGAGTGGGGAGAGCTGTGATTGGAATATAATGTGCATTTAAAACAATAAATTAGGGGTTGGGGATTTAGCTCAGTGGTAGGCGCTTGCCTAGCAAGCGCAAGGCCCTGGGTTCGGTCCCCAGCTCTGAAAAAAGAAAAAAAAAAAAAAAAAACCCAATAAATTCGGAAAGAAAGGAAGCCTGGGCTCCCAATGCTCTGGGCCTAAGCTGATGAAACAGCAAAGGAGCTCTGTGTGCCTCCTCAGACAAACGGGCAGTGCCCCACGTTGTGGAGAGGAAAGTCCAAAGCTCTGAATGTTAATCAGCCCCATCACCACTGTACCAGATAGAACTGGCAGAGACCGGTTCTCCAGTCCTGTGAGTTGGAGAGCATGCAGAAGTGCACTGGTGTGCTTGTCTATCTGCTTGGTCCATGGTAGAGCCAGGCTCTGAGAATGCCATGGTGAGGAGAAAAGACTATGAATAGGAGATGGGAGATGTCACAAGCTGAAAAAGCAGGGGACCCTGGGACCATTGGAGATGGCTCAACAGGTAAGTGCTGCCAAGCTTGAACTAGCTGTCCTTTCACTGCCACCACCACCACCACCACCACCACACACACACACACACACACACACACACACAATAGTGTGATAATTTTTTTTTTTTTATTAAAGGTGGGTTTATTGGGAAGCTGCTCTTGGGTGGCCGAGTTCACTGGCTCAAAGGACTGAGGCCAGGAGAATCACCATGGGGAAAAGGAGTCAGGGAGGGGATAGAGGAAGAGAGAAAGGGCATGCACACACAGAAGATGAGAAGAAGAACATGTGATAATTTTTCACTGGGCGGTGGTGGCACATGCCTTTAATGCCAGCACTCAGAGGCAGAAGAATTTGAGGCTAGCTTGGTCTACAGTGAGTTCCAGGACAGCCAGGGCTACATGGAGAAACTGTGTCTGGGAAAAACAAAAAGAAGAAGAGGAGGAGAAATAGGAGCAGCAGCAGCAGGAGGAGGAGGAGGAGGAAGAAGAGGAAGAAGAGGAGGAGGAGGAGAGTGACAAGTTGTGGTGTTTGAGGTGATGGAGCCCACCTGGAGGACTTAACTGCACTGACAAGGGGTGACTGATGAAAAACAGCTGGTAGAGCGGGTAGTGTCTGATTCTTCAGGGCCTTATTCACCATCATATGGACATCAGGAGAGTTTTCTCTAGAGTAAAATTCCAAATGCTGGATCTTTTTTTCTCCCAAGTGAGTTCTGGGACTTAAATGAGGAAAGTTGGTCCTGACAGCAAGCACCTCTCAATGGCTTGTTGAGCCGTTCCAGCAACCCAGCGGTTTTCTCTTTTGGTTTGCTGCCAGTCTATAGATGGCCTAGAACTCACTGTGTAATCCAGACTGACCTCAAACTCAAAGCAATCCTCAAACTCGGCCTCCCACCCACTAAGATTTCAGGCACCTAGCGTCACACTCACCGTGGCATGTTCTCATTCATCCCTCTGTCTTTGGATCCTGTCCCACTGACCCAACAAGGACCCAGATTGAAAGGGCTACTCACCGAGGATGTAGAGTTCACCGTCTGGGGACACTGAAGGAGGGAAATGAAAATGTCTTTAGCAACTAAACAGCCCTGTCCCACCCACATCGTCCTCCATTGCCACCACCCTCCCTACAGTAAGGGCAGAGATGAGTTGGGGGGGGGCACCCAGGGGAGAGTAGTTCATCCACCCGGCCCAACCAGCACCTTCTTCCAGCATAAAGTCTTTGGAGAGTGGCACTATCTGGTCCAGAGCTACATCGTCTCCTGTGATGGCCATCCTCCGGTGTGTATACAGGAAGAGGCTAAGGGCAGAAATGAGGAGAAGGCACAGTTTAGAGGGCTCGTGGTCACCTGTGGGTCCCTAGTGTGTCTGGCTGGCAGTATCCTATCCATATGCATGGCTCAGGCCCTCTCCGTCCACCGTGCCCAGGGGAGCTGTAATTTATGGATGATATCATCAAAGTGTAAGTACTCACAGTTAGAAGAAAAACCACTTTGGTGCTAGCTAGATGTGAGTGACAGGAAGTGGGTCCTTATACAGCTCCTCCCACATCCCAGTTTCCCCATCTATCAAGTTACAGTGGCAGATTAGAAGAGGTGTAAAGCCTCTCCCTCCTGGCTCCGAGACCCTGAGGTTCACTTAAACTATGAGACCTTTGCACATCTTATGTCTTCCCTCTGCTCCTGTGAAATAGGCACCATCACCAGGCAACATTTAGTGAGCACTTTATTTTTTGTTTCCAAGGTAGAGGAAACAAACTGTATCTCCACGTAGCTCTGGCTGTCTTGAAGCTCATTATGTACACCCGGCTGACCTCAAATTCCCAAATGCTGGGCTAAAAAGCCTGTGCCACCACTTCCGGCCATTAACGTCTCTCTTCTAGTTTTTAAAATCTCATTGTGTATGTGTGGCATATGTGCTTGTTAGTGTGGATGTGTACACACATGCCTATGGGTGGTCATATACACGTGCATGTGGAAGCTACAGTATTTTTTTTTCCTCAGTTACTCCCCTTTTTTAAAAAAATAATTGGTTTTTATTTTAGATTTTAGACTATTTTATGTGTGTGAATGTTTTGCCTCCATGTGTGTATGTGTACCATCTCTGTGCCTACTGGCTTTGGCGGAGGTCAGACGAGGGTGTCAGATTCCCTGGAACTGAAGTTATTGATGTCTGTAAGTCACCATGTAGGTGCCAGGTCCTCTACAAAAGCAACAAGTGCTCTTCACCTCCAAGCCACCTCTCCAGTCCCTACACTTTGATTTTGAGATAGTCTTTCAGCTAGAATTTATGTGCTATCATTTAGCACATGAGCTTCAGGGATCCACCCTGTCTCTCTCTACCTTCTCTAGCTTCTTGAAGAATTACTTCATGGTGAACAACAATGCCAACCAACCAGAGCTTCCAGGGACTAAGCCACTACCCAAAGACTATACTTGGACTGACCCTGGGCTCCAACTGCATACGTAGCAACGAATAGCCTAGTAAGAACACCAGTGGAAAGGGAAGCCCTTGGTCCTGCCAAGACTGAACCCCCAGTGAACGTGATTATTGAGGGGAGGGCAGTAATGGGGGGAGGATGGGGAGGGGAACACTCATAGAAAAGGGGAGGGGGAGGGGATAGGGGGGATGTTGGCCCGGAAACTAGGAAAGGGAATAACAATCGAAATGTAAATAAGAAATACTCAAGTTGGGGTTGGGGAAAAAAAAAATAGTAAAAAAAAAAACAAAAAAAAAAAAAAAAAAAAAAAAAGAAATACTCAAGTTAATAAAGATGGAGGGGAAAAAAAAGAATTACTTTATGGGGCTGGAGAGATGGCTCAGTTGTTAAGAGTACTGATGAAGTCCTGAGTTCAATTCCCACCAACCACCTGGTGGCTCCCAACCATCTGTAATGGGATCTGATGCCCTCTTCTGGTATCTGAAGACAGCTATAGTGTACTTATATATAATAGATCCTTAAAATCCTTTGTGTGTGTGTGTGTGTGTGTGTGTGTGTGTGTGTGTGTGTGTAAGATAGGAAAAGAGCTCAGTCAGGACCTGCAACAGAGTCTCATCTATGTAAAAACGAGAGAAGCCATGTGGACATGGGGCTCTGGTGAGTATATGATGGATGTAAGCATGAATAAATGTGTGTGTGAGTGTGTGAATGTGTGTATGAGTGTGTGAAGGTGTGTGTGAGTGTGTACGTGTGTGAGAGAGAGTGCGCCTCAAGTGTACCAGACCAGAGGAGACTATCTGAACTCCTGGAACTGGAGTTACAGGTGGCTGTGAACCATCCAGTGTGAGTTCTGGGAACTAAATTCTCTACAAGAACAAGTGTTCCCAGCCACCTAGCCATCTCTCCACACCTCTGCCTTTAACATGGGTTCTAGGAATCTAAACTCAAACTCAAGTCCTCATGCTTGTATGGCATTTCCAGCTAATGGACCCATTTCCAGCTCCCCACCTCGCCCCCGGGCCCCTGCGCTCGAGGACACACACACACACACACACACACACACACACACACACGACCGAAGAGTCCAGAAGAGGGTTCAGATCCCTTGAAATTGGAGTCACAGAGATTGTGAGCCTCTGGAGGTGGGTGCTGGTAACCAAACTCGGGCCATCTGCAAAAGCAGTATGCATTCCAACCACTGAGCCATCTCTTCAACCCCATCCCTGAGGTAGGGTCTCACTGTTAGCCTAGGCTAGCTTAGAACTCACTATGTATCCCAGGATGGCCTGGAATTTGTCACAGTCCTCCCTCAGCTTCCCCAAGGCTGGGATTCCTGGTGCAATTGCTCATTCCTGGTTCAACCCTCTGAACTTTACTCTAGATAAACAGAGCTATGAAGAACAATTTGCATAGGATCACAACATCTGGATTTAAACTCAGGCACTCACAGGAGCTCAAAATCAGGCCAAGTGTGATACCTTCCTCTTCTCTAAGAGCTTCCATATCATATCTTGCTGATTATAAAAGGTTTAGAACACAGTGTTCCAAGAACACTATCATTGTGTTAATTAGTCTAGGAGACTCAGATGGAATGACTGAAGTCGAGTTGGAGGATACTGAAGAACAACCCATGGCCCACACAGGCAGTCTGAGCTCTACTTACGCATGCTCCTGGATGTCATTTTCCAGCCGGTATCGCACCAGCCCGAGCAGGCGACTCTGCCTGCTGTCTCCCTTACACAGCACACCTTGTACTGCCTGAGGCTTAGAGTGAAGGGAAACTGAAAGGCAAGAATGGAACCTCCCCATCCGGCCCACTCCACCACGCTGCCTTTCCCGGCTCCAACTGGCAAATGACTTCACCTCTCGAGCTTTCCTCATCTGCAAAATGGGTATAATAGTCCCCAACTTCACAGCTGGTTGAGAAAATAGCTACATATTTAAAGCACCTGGTAGAGAGAGACCAGAGCCAAGTGAATACTTGGTAAATATTGGTTTACCTTTTCCCATATGGCTTAGAGAGAAAAATTTCCATACCCTCCATCCCACCTCCCAAGGCTAAAGCAGGCATGAGCTGGTCGGCAACCTACAGCTGGGAAGGATATGATGACGCAGTATTCCCCCTCAACCAGGGTCTCCTGGATTGCCACAGACTGGTCCATGCTGAGCTGTCAAACCCTGGGGTAGAGAAGGTGGGAACCTCCCATGCTGTATTAGAGCTGCTTCACGGTACTGCGGGGATGGAAGAGGCGTTTGTGGAGGGAAAAGAGCGAGCCTGGTCGTCTTGCTTCTCCTTCCGGTCCTTCCCCCTCTTTCCTACAATGGGCCTCTCAACGTTTCCAGAAAATGGGTTTCCACCTCTCTGCTCCTTGATGGATGTTGCCCCAGATGTTCCCAGTGGGGTTCAGTATGCTTGCCGGTCTCCTTGCTTCTGGGTAAATTTCTGATGCCCTCTTCAGGGAGCAGTTGTGGTCCGTCTGGCTCTTCTCTGGGAAAGGTTGGTGGTGTGTCCAAATAGGGATGGTGAGAAAGACTTCGCCTTAGTCTCACCTAGGAGCGACTTATACTGGAGAAATAACCCAGCCCCGCTGCTCTTTCCTTGGAGCCTGGAAGTGTCCCGTTGCTCCTTGCCCCTCACCCCACCCAACAGGCCCGT
This sequence comes from Rattus rattus, assembly GCF_011064425.1. NCBI lineage: Eukaryota > Metazoa > Chordata > Mammalia > Rodentia > Muridae > Rattus > Rattus rattus. The sequence goes on from NC_046154.1 coordinate 33,556,637, forward strand.
TGCATCAGCAGCAGATTATGAGTGTCCATTCTGGCACCCACAGGACAGGGACCCCAGCAACCAACTTGCAAACTCCCTCCCACTCTGCACCCATTTCAGACCCTTGTCTTTGCAGCCTACCTCCTGAGCTGTCACCGGTAGGCCTGCAGGACACCGACGTCCCAGGCCAGATCAGGGACTACATTTCCCAGCGGCCCTGGCGTCACAGGACGGACAGCCAGCCTGCAAGTCCCAGCATGCCCAGTCGCTCCTGGGCGAGTAGGTGGGTCTCTCCGCCCTGACCCTATTTAAATTTCTGGACTCTAGCGTCTATTCAAGCATACTCAGGCGTCCCAATTCTGGAAAGGCGTGAGGAACGCCTTTCTCAGCCCACCAAATCAAAGGGCCAGGACCCCTGTCCAAGGCAGAAGGAAGGTGGTCATGTTACCCTAACGGAAAAAAATAATAACTTTTATTTTCGAGTTAATTTCATCCTCAATTCTTCACATTCAGAAAGGGACAACTTTCTATTTTCCTGAAACATTTCCAATTAATTATCCTGCCCTGACTTGATGTAAGTCACTTTCTCCTCTTCCCAGGTGGAGAAACTAAGGAACAGAGAGACCAAACTGACAAAGCCTGAAGCCAGTAAGTGTTGCATGCCCAGAGGGAAGTCCAACTCTAATTCCTGTGTCATTTTTCCAGGTAGGAACTCGCAAATGTTCTTCAGGCCCATCTAGCGCTTCTGTTCACAGACAGAACATGAAATGTCTTGGCGTCATTATCTGTAACTCGGTGATGACTACCACCAGGCTGGGTGGAGGACTCTTGTCCTACAGCGAAGGGCAATGTGGCCCTCTTGGCTCGGCTCTTTATTTCTTTAAAGATCTATTCAGTTCATTTGTAAACATTTATTTTTAATCTTTTTTAAGATTTATTATATATAAGCACATTGTAGCTGTCTTCAGACACACCAGAAGAGGACATCGGATCTCATTACAGATGGTTGTGAGCCACCATGTGAACTCAGGACCTCTGGAAGAGCAGTCAGTGCTCTTAACCACTGAGCCATCTCTCCAGCCCCCTCGGTTTGTTTTTAAATGTATGTGTATGTGTGTGTGTGCTTACATGAGTTTATGTACACTGTGTGTGTGTGTGTGTGTGTGTGTGTGTGTGTGTGTGTGTGTGTGTGTCCAAGGACAGAGGTCATCAGATCCTCTGGGCTGGTTACAGGAGGCTGTGAGCTGCCTATTGTGTATGGTGGGAACTGGGTCCCAAGAAAGAGCAATGGGTGCTCTTAACTAAGGAGCCATCTCTCTCACAGAAACCCCCAGGTCTTTTGGACAGTCCTGAGTGGGTTTTGTTCTCAAATTCCTTTCCCACATTCTGTTGGTCACTTACCCTGAAAGGAACCATTTTCTTCCAGGCTTCATCGTTCCCATCTAGGTTAAGACTATATACAGCTCAAGACAGGACAGAAGAAGCTAGCTCAGATGAAAGAATCTAGAATGGTCCTCTCTCAACTGCTGGCTATCTCGGTGAGCTGGATGTTCCCTGAGGACCAGCCTGAGTCTTGCCCTCACACTCTTGTGCAATTTCTGGCATAGTGGCTCTGAGAATTTCATTTATTTATTTTGAGCAGTACTGAGGATGGAACCTAGGAGCCCAGGGCCTCATACCTGCCAAGCAAACACTCCAGGACTAAGCCACGTCTCCAGCACAGAACATGCTCGTCCAGCTGATTAGCTTACTGGAAATAATTGCTTTTCAACTTTTCCCCAAAGGAAAGGAACAGCAGGTGGGCAGTGCTGCAGAACGGATGGCCACTGTGACTTTATTGCTGTTGTTTTGAAGCAAGGACTCGTTAGTTAACCCAGGCTGGCCTAGGATTTGCCTCAAACTCATAATTCTCCTGTTTCAAGCTCTCTATGCTGGCCATTGTAAGTTTTAAAAATAATTTCAGGGGTTGGGGATTTAGCTCAGTGGTAGAGCGCTTGCCTAGCAAGCACAAGGCCCTGGGTTCGGTCCCCAGCTCCGAAAAAAAAAGAAAAAAATTTAAATGTTTCCGTGTATTTATTGCTCACACACACACACACACACACACACACACACACACACACACACACACACCCTCCTCACTTGTAGGAGTTGGTTCCTCCCACTGTGTGGTACAAGGATTGAATCATCAAAGTCAGGCCATTGGGCTTGGCAGCACGTGATTTTTACCTACTAAACCGTCTCACTGACCCCCACCCCCACCACGGGGGGGGGTAACCTTTAACAACCTGCCCCCTCCTTTTTGTTCTGAATTGAATTCTGATAACCAGTTCAGCCTGCATGTTGCAAACCCCTTCCAGATTCTTCCCGAACTTTCTAGAAACATCCACAGCACAACTGGAGTTCAAGTTCATTGAACTGCAATTTCAGAGTCACATGGGGGATGAAGGGAAAGGGAATTGGTTAGAGATGAAGGCACTGAAGGTCACTGAAGGAAATCAGGGAAACCCCTTAATGCTGACGGCTAGAGAGGAGGGTCTGGGGAAATGGCACCGGGCAAGGCAGTTTGTACAGATGAAACTATCCCTGCAGGATTTAGGGGTCTTCCCACAAAATGTAGGCCAGACAGGTGTACCCCCCATTCCTACAAGTTCAAACCTCTTCTTGAGATTAAGGACAAGGACCTGCCACCTTGGAGGACCCAAGGCCTAGACCCTGTGAGTAGGAAAGAGGAGCCTGGACTCAATAAGTCGCGCTCTCTAAAGATACAACAACAGGATCTGGAGCAGGGAGAGGTGAAGGTTTACAGTGTACACATAGTCTTCTCAGATGTTGCTTGCCGAACCCAAGTAGTAGACGACTGGGGCCAGGAATGGAGCAAAGGGAGAAGGTTCTCTGTAGCTACAATGGGGAACCAGGGCAGGGGGGTTCCTGGTGACTCTTGGAGTGGCCTTATTGAACGTAAAGGTCCCATCTGGCTGGAGGCAGCTACCTGAGCTCAAAGCTTGACAGCACTCAGATAGCAGGGCCCAGTCACAGCTCCACAACACTTGAGTGTGCCTGCCATGCAGGCCTGCCTGCAGCCTTCAGTGTAGCCTGAGCTGGACCATTTGAGCTACAAGAATAGGCAGGACCATTTATGTTATCCTTGCCCTTCCCCCAGTTCTAGAAGGTCCGAAGTCTTAATGAAACTAGAACTGAGCTGAGCTCAGCTTCCCCATGAGGTCAGCTTCCTCATGAGGTCAGACAGTCAGTTCCCAGAAAACCAGTAAGTCAGAAACAAGGGACCACATTCTGGAGGCTTGGAAAATTCCACCTGATCCCCTGTGTTATGGTGGTGCCATGCCAAACAGAGAGGGTCAATCTTGCTCAACCCCAGGCAGGCTCCACAAATGTAGCTCCCTCTAGATTCCACTGCTGAGCCATTCCAGTTCTGCAGCTCTGAGGAAGCATTGCAGGCCCACCTCACAGAAGTTCAAGCCCTTGGGGCACATGGCTGAAGTGTTCTGCCCTTTGAAGCAGGCATTCCCTTCGCAGGAAAGCAGGTTATAGTTTATCCTCTGAAAGAAAACTGAAGGTTTGAAGGGTTCCTGCTAAATGGGGTGGAGGGAAGGTGGGAGCCCTTCTGTGTCTGGGCCATGGCCCTCCCTTCTACTTGCCAGAGCAGGCAGCAATGTACAAGACACCTCTCTCTGAGGAGTGGACCCAGTCATGGTTGCCATAGGGGTCCTGGGGAGTTGCCTGTCCTCTGTGATGCTCAGTGACTTACTTCTGGAAGCAGGGCACTCTGCCTGGGGAAGTGCTGGAACCCCCTAGGATGGGAGTGCAGCCTCTGTGAAGCCGCAGCCCCACCTTGCCCGTCTAGGAAGCTTACAACCACCCTGACAAGCACAGCTAACAGTTGTCCCTTTGAAGCTTGCACAGAAGGGGAAAGAAGGCTGAGCTGGGTTAAGAGAAGGAACATGTTAGAAAAAGGGGTGGGTGAGAGAGTGGGAAACCCAGTTTTGGAGGAGTTGATAAAGGCCTCAAAGGTAGGGGTCAGCTAGATAAGATCTAAATATCATGCAGCTCCTGCAGACCTTTAACCCCAGCATTGGGGAGACAGAGGCAGGCAGATCTCTGTGAGTTCTGAGGCCAGCCTGGTTTACAGAGCAAGTTATAGGACTACCAGTGCTACATAGAGAGACCCTGTCTCAAACAAACAAAACACAAAACAACAAGAAAACAACAACAATAACAAAAGATTTAAAGGTTAGGATGTTCACAGAGATTAGGGGACTGGTAAAAGCTGGGCTGAGATTGGAAGATCTGTCAAAGGGTAGTATGGCTCAGTGGCAATGGAACTCAGGTTAGGGGGCAGGAGCTGCAGGCTGGGGCAGCTGGGCCAAGGGTCAAGGGTGGTGCTCTGGCCAGAGACTGAGGATTTATTGAACAGAGTGCCTCTCCACTGTAGCAGTACAGTGTTCAAGGGTCAGAGCTGGACACTGAGTCCTCGGACAGCAGGGAAGGGCTGGGACCCATTTCATCTCTCACCCTACAACTGAGCCCTCCAGGCCTTGTAGTAGGAAGCGTTAAGTTGGCTGAGTAAAGCACAGTGGGCATCCCAGGCTTGTGGGGCCTTTGCCAACCTGAGGGCCTATCTCAGTTTTTCCCATCGTCATAAAAGGAACTCTTCTCTGTCCGGTTTCGGAATCTCTGTCCCCCGTCCTTGGAGTGGTCCCCTAACACCCTTCCCACTTCAAGTGGTGTCCCTTCTGGGTCCCATCGTGTCCTGCCCCCTACCTTTCAGTACTGTTCCCTAAATGTCCACCCTGCTGCCTGGTGGGAGCCCTCCCCTGCTGGGAGAACAGGGCCCCAAAGCAATGGAAGCTTCGGCAGGTCTATGGATGCCTTGAGTGCTGTGGCCCCATTTCAAGAGGAGGACATCAGTCAGGAAAGGTCTATCTCCTTCACATGCTCCTTACCTGGGCTGAAGCAGGGATCACCTGACTTCCAGGGAAGAACAGCAGTACAATTGGTATGAGGAAGAGAAGAGAGATGACACAGCAGGAAGTAGCTAGATCAAAGGTCACAGGTCAAGGAAAGGCTATGCAGGAGTCAAACGGAAGAGGTGTGAAGTCAGCAGAAGCAGCAACAAATCCAAGGCTAGGCACAGTCCCAGGGTCCAGGAATGACCAGGATCCCAATGCTGAAGACACTTTCCATGCAATAAAGCAGTCCTATGGCAACCACCGGCCATAGACATCTTCTGAGTAGGTGCTATAGGACTGGGAGTGGAGCACCAACCCTAAGCAGCTTGGGAGAGGCTGCAGAGGCTCTCGTGATTGTATTATACGGATGAATGAATTGAGACCGGGAGCAGCGGAGACAGCCTATAAGGTATAAGAGGTCCCAGGAAGTCTATTTACTCCCCAAAAGTGATACTGTCAGAAGGACAATAAGACACAAGCAAAAAGAGGCCTGCATTCTAGAAATGGCCCCTCTGAGAATTAAATGTTGTCATGGCAACAGCAGCATCTCAGGTCTGAGGAGAGTCAGCACTGGAGCAGGTACAGGGACAGGAAGTAGGTCCGGCTTCATTTGCTTCCAACGTCTGAGGTTGTGGGAAGGATGGTAGAGTGGGGGAATCGAACCCAGGCCAGGGAAACTTGGGGTCGCAATGGTACTTAGAAGACTCTATCCTGAGAGTCAAGAGTTTTGGGGGATGGAGACTCTTCCCCCCTCACTAAGGTAAACCTGAGTGGGACAAGGACAAAGGTATCTCTCATCTTGAGTTTGGGGATCCCAGCTTCCATGGGATCTGACCTGGAAGGGTCTGTAAACCAGGGCTTGAGGTTTTCCCTGCAAGGTAGAAAACTTCCAGAGATGGGAAGGGACACATTGTGCCCAAGCCTGCAAAACTGAGCCGAGCCTGCTCCCAACCACTCCCAGGACCATCAAGGTTTCTGTTCTTCTGTCCCACACTCAGATCTGTCTGTTGGGGACATCTTTCAGGCTGATGGGATACAGCCTGCACTAAGGACCCTCTGTTTACTGCGTAGATAGAGCCACACTTGGGATTGACAAAGTGCTAGGATGAAGTGTGGCTAATGGGAGCTCCTCTCTTTGCCTTCACCCCTCACAACCCTCAGATTCCCCATTGTCCCTTTTCTTCAACCTAAATAGTTCTTAGCTGAGTGTGGTGTCAACCTGGTGATCCCCCAGACTGTGCATAGAGCTTCTTTTTTTTCGGAGCTGGGGACCGAACCCAGGGCCTTGCGCTTCCTAGGCAAGCGCTCTACCACTGAGCTAAATCCCCAATCCCGTGCATAGAGCTTCTTACTTACCAACTTTAGTCTGTGCACCCTTCCATGGACATAGGGACTATTCTGTGTTCCCTGTGCTTGTCCCTCTGTAGACCTCCCTACCTGCCCACCTGAGGGTACAGAGGGCATCGAGTGTCTATGCGCAAGTCAGGGAGGCTCAAACGCAGTCACTGGAAGCTGCCAGTGGCCCTTCCTTCTCTCCAATCATTTGTCACTTTAGGGAATGTCCTCTGACAGGGTGTCCCTGAGGACCCACCAAAGCTATATGCAAATGAAGGAAACACAGCTGATGTCTGCACTGTAATTAGGGAAAATAAAGTCAGCTCTGGCAGATCAGAGGACCAACAGCCCAGTCCCACTGGAATGTGAAGGTGTCTATTTGATTAGATTGGTCCCTGACTACTGGGGAGGGCTCTCAAAAGAGAGCATAAAAGGCAGTCAGGGTCCTCCTGGAGCTCATATGCTGCTGATGGTATCTAAGGGGTGAGGAAGGGTACTTACCATAGTAAGTACTAGAAAAATATAAAGGAAAGGAGGAAAAACCCTTAAATCTATCTAGTTCTAAGTACAACTTAAAGGTATAGAGCTCACCTAGCATGCAGAAGGCCCGATTTAGTCAGGGAGCACAGCTGAAAATTTGTTTCTACTGACGACTCCATTAAGTGCAGACTTCAGGGTGACACCTCCAGGGACTCCTGCTGTTCCTGCCCGGCCTCAGCTAACAGCTCTGTGTCTCACAGGGCCTGATGGAATCCGCCATTTATTTTTCACCACATCCCTGTGGAGATTGCATCTGAACTTCCTTTCCTGGGGCTTCTGCTTCATGTGTCTCACTGCCACATAACTGAAGCCCTGCATACAGCAGTACTCATTTTTTTAAAAGGAATTTTGGGCAGTGGCAGCACACACCTTCAATTCCAGCACTCAGGAGGCAGAGGCAAGCAGATCTTTCTCAATTCAAGGCCAGTCTGGTCTATAAAGTGAGTTTCAGGACAGCCAGGGCTACACAGAGAAGTCCTGTCTCGGAAAAATAAGAGATATACAAAGATAGATAGATAGATAGATAGATAGATAGATAGATAGATAGATAGATATAATTTTGGTTAGCAAAGACTTGCTTGTGATCATTTCATTCATATAGACTTCGGTTTTTTTTGTTTCTTTTTTTGGAGCTGGGGACCGAACCCAGGACCTTGCGTTTGCTAGGCAAGCGCTCTACCACTGAGCTAAATCCCCAACACCTAGACTTCATTTTTTTTTTTTTTTTTTTTTTGTTTTTTTTTTTTTCAGAGCTGGGGACCCGAACCCAGGGCCTTGCGCTTCCTGAGGCAAGCGCTCTACCACTGAGCTAAATCCCAACCCCTAGACTTCATTTTTAAAAAAGATTTATTTATTTATTATATATAAGTGCCCTGTAGCTGTCTTCAGACACACCAAAAGAGGGCATCGGATCCCATTACAGATGATTGTGAGCCACCCTGTGGTTGCTGGGACTTGAACTCAGGACCTCTGGAAGAGCAGTCAGTGCTCTTAACCACTGAGCCATCTCTCCATGCTGTAATACATCCTCTTTATAGTCTTTTACCAGACATCCAGATTGATGTCCCATCCTTGCAATTTTGATTCCCTATCTTTGCAATAAATATGTATGTGCACCTAATTTCTGGGATGTCAAGTCCTCTGGTATCTACTGAGGAGTATATAACCAGGTTATACAATAGTTACATTTTAGTCCAAAAAAATTGAATGCTTGAAATATAAGCAATGAAAAAATGCAGACTTTGCTGCAACAGGTGAGCCCAGGTTCCTTGCTAGGCAGTTTTGGCCTAATTCATAGGACTCCTCACTCAGGCTCTGATCCCATCTCCCCTCCACACCATAACAGGGCATCTAGTCCACCCTGAAGTCTCAGGCACCCACTCAGCAGGATGCCACAGCTACAGAGCAATGAGCATTCCTGGACAGCCCAGTGTGGCTACTGTTTTTTTGTTTTTGTTTTGTTTTGTTTTTAAAGATGTATTTATTTGTTATATATAAGTACACTGTAGCTGTCTTCAGACACACCAGAAGAGGGTATCGGATCCCTTTACAGATGGTTGTGAGCCACCATGTGGTTACTGGGATTTGAACTCAGGACCTCTGGAAGAGCAGTTAGTGCTCTCAACCGCTGAGCCATCTCTCTAGCCCCATTTTTTTTTTTTAAGATTTATTTATTTTATTTATATAAGTACACTGTTGCTGTCTTCAGATACATCAGAAGAGGACATCGGATCCCATTACAGATAGCTATGAGCCATCATGTGGTTACTGGGAGTTGAACTCAGGTCCTCTGAAAGAGCAGTCAGTGCTCTTAACCACTCAACCATCTCTCCAGCCCCCCCATTGTGGCTACTATTGTAGCCCCAGGGCTTCCCCCATTCTCCATTCCACTGCTTTGCTTTGCAAGGCTTCTCCTACAGGAGAAGGCAACGTCTCCTTTCACCTTGGTCTAGTTTCCAGCCATCAGTTTCTAATTGATTCAATTAGATGTGACCATGGGCTCCTTGCTGCATGAGCCCAGGGGAGGTTGCTCATCACGGACTGGCAGAGCCAAAGCATAAGGTCATACAAAGAATGGGTTGACTAGAGTAATGTAATTCAGAGTAGGGGTGTCGAGACCCTGGCTGCCAGGGGCGCGACAAGGACAACAGGTATACGGAGGAAGATGGCCATCCAGAGTTGGGGTTTGTCTGAAGACAAACCAGCTTAGGGTCACCACACTAAGAGGGCTCTGGGAAATTTTACTCAGCCTTCAGTGACTGTCCTCATAGGTAGGACAGGACTTCGTAGTTCTGAAATCTAGAATAGCAGATTCAGAACACGGAGCAGCTCATTTGCAGCCATCCTCTTGCCTGAGCTGCCCCGAAGCCTGGAATACAGGCCTCTGCTATTATACCTGGCTGCAGCTAATTTATTTTCTAAGGCAGAGTCTCACGACAGCACCCTGAGTGGCTTTGGACTCAGATGCCTGCCTCTCCCCAGGTGCTGGGACCAAGGCCAACTTCAGGCGAATTTCTTTGGGCAAATAAAACAAAAACCTTGGGGTTGGGGTTAGCTCAGTGGTAGAGGCTTGCCTAGCAAGCGCAAGGCCCCTGGGTTCAGTCCCCAGCTCCGAAAAAAAAAAAAAAAAAAAAACAACAACAACAACAAAAAAAAAAAACCAGGCAAACCTTGAAACCACTCTAAGCCTCAGGTCTGGTTCACCCTCCTGTTTTCTCTGATATTCACACTGATGGCTGACTCAACTGAGGGCAGAGTTCATGCCGGCATGAGGCTCATTTGGGAAGTGGCAGTGAAGGGAGAAACGTTAGGTCTCAATTACTTGACACATGCCTGGTGAGGCGGTCCAGATCTGTAATAGCACGGGGAGGCTGAAGCAGGGTTGGTGGGAGTTCAAGGCCAGCCTGGGCTATCATTGAGACACACAGACAGAATTATATATAGGTAGTAATAACTACCCCCTAAGTCTAAGCCAATACGGAAGCTGGTGAGAACGAGACCAGGAGGCATTAAGAACAAAAGGATTATGTTACTTCATAGACCTGGATTTCAGAAACAACACGTCTAGAACAAGGGCTGGTTTTATTTTCCCACAAATCTTTTTAATATAAAACAAAGATAAAACACATCTCAATTCTGCAATCTGTCAGCATGTCTTGTTTCTACAAGGTAGATACTACATAGCAAAAAGTCTTTAAGAACATTTGGTTGGGAAAAACTTTCTCAGGCTTCTCACGGAAGCCCAGGCATGGCCAACCACTAGAGCAGTCCTTGTCTTTTCAGATCCTCGTATGTCTTCTTGTTCACAACATTTCCACTGGAGTCTTCATATTCTTCCTGAAAAGGAAAGGCCGTTAGCTACACACTGCCAGAAACCAGCATTAATTTAACATAACTTTCTCAACCAGAGCTCCAAGAGGAAACCAAAGCTGTTTCTAGATATCTAGAGTGGCACCATCGTGGCTCACCCTTATCCCTTCATAGTCTTTTAAGAAATGCCTTGTGTTTGAGACAAGGAAGCCTGACAGGGAAAGGCTGACCAAAACAGCAGTGTGAAATGGTGCCCAAGCCTGGGTTTCTGCCCTTGGGCCACTGCAGGAGTTGACAGCGAGGCCAGTCTTGTGTTTCAGGTCTACATTACAGCTGAAGGGCTCTTTTTTTTTTTTTTTTTTTTTAATTTTTTTTTTCGGAGTTGGGGCCCGAACCCAGGGCCTTGCCCTTCCTAGGCAAGCACTCTACCACTGAGCCAAATCCCCAACCCCCTAGGAAGGGCTCTTGATGCAAGAAAACAAAACTGCAATACTGACATAGAGTAAGAGACTACTGTCGGTCTGCACAGGACCAGGACGTTACTGCCACCCCTTCAATGTATGGTAGCCATCTCTGAGACCTGTCAAGACCAACAAGGACAGATTCCCACTCTGAAGAGAGGACCATCTCTAACTTGATGCTTTCCTCAGAGACCTAAGAGGTGACAGACTTCTTTAGAAATCCCCAGGGTAGCACAAGAGACGGGGTGCCCTTATTCACAACTGCCTCAGTGGGAGAAGTGCCTGATGACAAAGACTTAAAGCATACATGCCGACAGGCTCACACATGTGTAGACACTGTCATTACACTTGCTAAAACAGAAAACTCTCCAGCCTCTCCTGTCTGCGTGGTGAGGGAGCCGTCACTTGACGCCACACCTAACACCATCCACATTAACACCCACCTCGGTGTCAGGCTGCCATCGTTCTGAAGCCTTCTGCAGTTTCAGCTTGGCCCACACTGCAGGATGAGAGATAAGCAGCCATTAGGGCCCACAGTCCACTGGGTACAGTGTCACATCATTCTCACCACCCCGCTCCCCACAGGCTCCCCGACTGCCAGCCCCCAAATAGAATTTTGATTTAGAACAACCTATAGATAAAGCCCCTCTTATTGAGAAATTACCACGGTCTCACGTTGCTGTGAAAGAAAAACTGTCTTAGGACAGAGACCCAGAAATCAGCATGGAGGTTCACTCCTGTAACCTCAGCACTTGGGAGATAGAAGAAGAAGGATCTGGCAGTTTAAGGCTAGCCTTGGCTACACAGTGAGATTGAAGGCAGTTTGTGCTAAATGAGCAACCCTGCCTCAAAAACCAAACAAACGGTAAAAAGAAAGCTCTCTCAAAAGAAGCAGTTTGTACAACAGTCTAGAGAAACTGTGGGATAAAATAAAAAGGATCATAGCTGAGAAGGCTTAATACATGTCCTGGTTAGGGCTTTGTTTTGTTTTGTTTTTTAAGATGGTCTCTCTATATAGTCTTGGCTGTCCTTGCGCTCAGGTTGGCTTGGAACTCAGAGATCCTGCCTCTGCCACCTGAGATCTGGGAGTACTGGAGTGTGATTTAAGCTCAGCCTTTGTCCTGGTTAGTTTTATCTGGGAAGAAGGAACTTCAATGTGCCCCCATCATATTGTCTGTACTGCATTGTCTCGATTAGTGATTGACATGGGTGCCTCCGCTCACTGTGGGTGCTGCCACTCCCGGGCAAGTGGTCTTGCAAGTTGTAAGAAAGCAGGCTGAGCAAACTGTGGCAAGCAAGCCTCTGATGGGTGTTCCTCCACGTCAGCTGCCCTGAGTTCCTACCTTGACTTCCCTCAGTGACAGACTGTGACCTCAAAGTGTAAGCCAGACAAACCCTCTCCTTCCCGGATTGTTTTTGGTCATGTTTATCCTAGTAACAGGAAGCAAACTAAACTATAAGCCACACTAGTACCCACTGCCTTAAAACACAGCCAACAAGTGCTGCCATGTTGCTTTCGTGTGTGTGTGTGTGTGTGTGTGTGTGTGTGTGTGTGTGTGTGCGTGCGTGCATGCATGCATGTATGGGCTATGCATACATGTGTGCATCTCTGAATACTCATAATCGTCCATGATGACCTGAGTTTGATTCCCACAACACATGACGGAAGGGGATCCACACATGCATGACCATGCACACATGTGAGCACATACAAACCAGGTGCACACAGTAAAGAATTGTAAGAAAAAATGTTTTTCAAGACAGGGAGGGCTTCTCTGTGTAGCCTCGGCTGTCCTAGAATTCACTCTGTAGACCAGGCTGGCCTAGAACTCAGATCTGCCTGCCTCTACCTGCTGTGTGCTAGAATTAAAGGTGTATTCCATCATCACCACCTGGCTCAGAAAAAACGTTTTTAAGCATTTGAAATGTAGATTTACAATTCATGCTATTACCTATGACTTAATTTCCTATCAACAAAGCAAAAAGGCAAAAATAAATCAGGAAGTTAATCAGGCCAGATGTGGTGGCTCAGACCTATACACAGGAGTTTGAGGCAGGAGGATCATGACCAGTTCAAAGTGAGTTTCAGGGCAGTCTGGGCTACAAAGTCAGATCCTATCCCCCAAACAGGGTTCCAGGGGTGGGTCAGAAGGCAGAGCCCTACCACTTAGGCATGGAGACCAGAGCCTAGATTTCATTCTAGTGCCTGCATAGAGGCCAAGTGTGAGGCAGAAATGTCTCTGCCCGGGGTTGGGGATTTAGCTCAGTGGTAGAGCGCTTGCCTAGCAAGCACAAGGCCCTGGGTTTGGTCCCCAGCTCTGGGGAAAAAAAAAAAAAGGCGGAGAAAAGGCTGGAGAGACGGCTCAGTGATTAAGAGTACTGGCTGGGGCTGGAGAGATGGCTCAGTGGTTAAGAGCACTGACTGCTCTTCCAGAGGTCTTGAGTTCAATTCCCAGCAACCACATGGTGGCTCACAACCATCTGTAATGGGATCTGATGCCCTCTTCTGGTGTGTCTGAAGACAGCTACAGTGTACTTATATATTATAATAATAATAATAATAATAATAATAATAATAAAAAAGGGTTGGGGATTTAGCCCAGTGTTGGGGCCCTTCCCACAAAAGGGGAAGGCCCTGGGTTCGCTCCCCCCCCCCCAAAAAAAAAAAAAAAAAAAAAAAAAACCACTGGCTGTTCTTCCAGAGGACCCAGGGTCCCCGAGCACCCACATGATGGTTCCTAAGTGCCTGTAACTCTAGTACCAAGGGATCTGATGCGCTCTTCTGCTCCATAGGATCCTGTATATACATGAAGCACAGAAACTCACATAAGCAGTGTACCACACAGACATACTATATATATATATATATATATATATATATATATATATATATATTTTTTATTTTTTTTTTTTTTTTTTTTTTTTCCGTCTTTTTTTCCGGAGCTGGGACCAAACCCAGGGCCTTGCGCTTATAGGCAAGCGCCTACCACTGAGCTAAATCCCCAACCCCTATATATTTTTTAAAATCAAATAATAATAATAAAACAGAGAGCCGGGTGGTGGTGGCACATACACACGCATGCACCCACACACAATTACAGCACTCAGGATGCAAAGGGTGGATTTGAAGAGATCTCTGAATTTGAGGCCAGCCTTGTCTACAGAGAGAGTTCCAGGACAGCGGAGCTACACTGTGACACCCTGTCTAAAGCAAAGCAAAGCAAAACAAAACAAAACAAAACAAAACCCATCAATAAATAAAACAAACCGCCTGGCTGGCATGAAGTGAAACAACAGCGAGAAGGATAAGAGCAGGGGTGCAGGAGTCTGCAGTAAAGTACGGGGAGCAGAGGCTGCCAGGCAAGGCGAAGTGCCTAGCACGCATTCCCCCTGGCTCTTCCTCCAGCAAGCACTTCGCTGCTGTCCTCCTCTTATCTGCAGCTGCCTGAGGAATATGAGTAGGGAGCCTGTTCTATTTTCTTCTTCTGGATCAGTGGTTCTTAACACATTAAAGTCAATTCAGAAGAGTAAACATAAAACCTACACTCAGAATGCTCCAGAGAGGAAAGTTCACAGACTCAGGCTAAAAGCCCTGTCTAACCTCAGCTAAGATTCTTTTCAAGGGAGATATAATCAGTACTGTTGACCTGCTCACTCCCTTCAAAAATGCAGTAATTATATGTGTGCCTTAGCCATATAATTCTATAGACACAGTCTCTGCTCTTGGGCCTGGAGAGAGCAGGGTACTAGGACAGCTATAAGAATGGCTATCTTGTCTGGCAAGGGAACCAACGGAAAGCTTACTTACAGGAGACAGCATCTTCAATCTGTGTCACATTTGCAAAGTGGGCAGTGTTTGGGATGCCCAAACACCTCATGCCATGAGCATGCCGCCATTCCTGGAGGGAAGGAAAGGGACAGTGTGAAACAGGGATGGCTGAGACAGCACCCACTTCATTCCACCACAGACCCTACCCCAGGGAAGGCAGCACTCCTTCTGGGGGGTATGTCTACACAGCTGACCAGGACTGACACAGGCTGACATTGCCAAGTGGCACTGCACTGTCTCAGATGTACAAACTTCGAGTTCTAGAGTTAGTGGTATCAGGGCAGTACACCTGAGACTCATCACTCGGTGCTAGAGAGAAGCTGGTACAACCCAGAAGGCCCTGCGGGGCCGTGAGGGCAGGCTGGTATTTCTGGAGGTTCAGAAGCAAACTGCTGAACAGGTATCTGAAGGATGGAGAGGCTGGGAGAGCGTGATGAAACGACAACTTCAGCTCTTACAATGAAAGTCACCATAGGTCTTATCCTGGACACCAACCCACCCTTCTAAGATAAACCCAGAGTCCACTGGGGGACACAGAGAAAAGGACCCAGAGCAGCTAGGAACACATCTGAGAGGGAGCTCACAAAACTTGCCATGCTTGTCTAGTATAGGATGTCTTTTCCATTATGTAACTGTCCTCCAAAAATGAAGGGCAGAATGCAGCAAGGGCAAGCCCACTGATGAGGTATTTCTCAGACACGATTCGTGTCAAGAACAGGTTGGTAAATACTAAGCCTTAGTTTACTCTTTCTGCAAAGAAGCAAGGGCCCATTTAAAACTTGAAAAAACCAAAACTTGCCCAGCCCCCTTTATAGCAATGTAGAGAAATGACCAAAAGGCCAGACATGATCCAAGATGCTGCAGAAAAAATGAGAGAATGGAACAAGAACGAGTGTGGGAAAGCCAAAGCCGAGTTCCACAGCAGAGTGGTGGCTGCTCCCGAGAGCAGTCAAGGCTCAGGGCTAGCCCGACCCACAGCCACAGCATGGGCCTTGGATTGCTTTCAGCTCTGACAGCAGTGGCCCTCAGGCTGCTGGCAGCCCTGCTCTAAAGGGTTGTGTCTGCTCAATTCCCAGGAGAATGGCTGTGGACTTACAGCGAAGTGCCGCTGGAAGGCCTTCGGCCCTCGGTAGGTGTAGTTCCCACAGATCTCACAGTTGTAGTTGATGTTCAGGCCGTGGAGCTTGTACAGCCAGTAGGGGATGGGCTAAAGGAGACCAAGCGACTGCGTTAGTTTCCCAAGCCCTTGTGCCTTCCACAGTGCGAGGGGATGGAGGAGACCCGAGAGTCTTACTTTGCCGTCCCAGCCCAGAGGCAGGTTTTTGGGGTTGTAAATGATCTCATTCTCTTCGTCCTCACTTTCGCTCTCGCTGATCTGCTCCTCTTCCTCCTCCTCCCGCTCCTCACCTGTCCTGGCTTGCTTGCGCTGTACATTTTCATGAGTGAGCTGTCGCTGTTCCTAGGTGAGGCATAGAGAAAAAGCAAAACAAAGACAGATCACATCAGTACAGGACATGAAGGGACAGTTCCTCTAACTCTTGCTGTCCTTCACTTCCAAAAGGAAGGTTTTGGTTGTATAATAAGGCTAAGTTGGCTTGGCAAGATGACTCAGTTGATGACCTGAGTTGAAGCCTCAGAACCCATGTAAAAAGCCATCCTCCTTGCAACCTCAGTGCTCCTACAGCACCACAGGAGACAGAGACAGAGAACCGTCTGGAAGGTCATGGGCATACTAGCCTGCAGCATCACGTGCAGCAGAAACAGGGAGACAGCACCTCAAACCAAGCAGGAAGGTATGAAGGGCACTTCCTGAGACACTACAAGAGGAGACTGTCTATAGCCATCCCTCCTCTAGCCTTGCCAGGTTTCAGTCTCAACATGGGGCAAACTGTTGTGCCACAGTAAGTCACGTCTGAAGCACCGCTGAGTCACCTCTGGCTTGCCTTTTGAGTGCCTACTTCTTGGGTCACCCCCTGGTTTATGCTGAAGCTCAGCAAAGAGCTGCATTACTCTTGATCGGGCTGAAAGGGGAGACAGGCAGGGTCTATTGTCTATGTCTGACCTTATGAGAATTGGGCAGCCTTGGGAATATCACCTAACAATACAACAGGAGTCCAAAGAAGGGCCAAGGACTTCAAGAGAACCATACTTTGAGGTGAACTAAGTTACTGCCCACCCCACTTTCTTATGTGAACTTAAAAAAAAAAAATCCTTCCTATGCACGGCTCTAGAAGATCGCACTTACCCCAAGAATCTCTACATATTCATAGATCTGGGCTTCCAGGAAAGCAATGTCTTTGTTCCTCTCAGTGTCTCTGAGAACAAGAACAAGTTGTATCAATTAAGGGTTCTTTGTATCGAAAGCTTTATTCCCTGTCAGGAACACGGTCTCTGTGATAGAATTACACAATCTCAAGCATGTGAGCAGGTCACACGAGGCAGCCTCCCTGCTCAAATCCTGAGGGTAGTTCTTAGAAGCCAGGGAGTCTCCTCCTGACTTTGCGTGTACAGTGAATAGCCTGTAAGACCACTTCAACTGTATGGCACCACTGTGATTTACAAAGGAATGCAATATATAAGAAGCCCTGAAAGCAAGTAATGATACAAAGTCCTAATTCCGCTGCTTTGCAACTGCAAGGAAGGTCACATTTAGCAACTTTCCCAAGTCCTTGCAAAAATCAGATTAACAACCACTTTCCAGGATTGGTATAACATATTAGAGAGAAAAAAATGGCCAAATCAAAAAACAATACCCTATATACATATGCAGCTCATAAATATATCCAGCTGTCACTAATAAAATTAAAGTATTAAAAAAAAATATTTTGAGACAAAGTCTAACTCAGGGAGCCCTTTTTTTTTTCTTTTTCTTTTTTTTTTTTTTCGGAGCTGGGGACCGAACCCAGGGCCTTGCGCATGCTAGGCAAGCGCTCTACCACTGAGCTAAATCCCCAACCCTCAGGAAGCCCTTAAAACATGTGCTCCTAGATCAGTGCCTTATCCAGTCATCACTGGAGCAGCTTTCTCCCAGCAGATAGGAACAGACGCAGAGCCTACAGCAGACACTCTGTGGAGAGAGAGTCTAAATGGGAGGTCTCTAACAAATCCCTCCCCTGAGCTCAGGGAAGAAGAGCAGGGAGGTAAGAGACAGAGGAGAGAGGACAGCAGGAGAGCACAGGCTCTCTACATGGACAAAGGAAGACATAAGAGTTCAGAGACTGAAGCACAGAGCCTACACGGGGCTGCACTAGGTCCTCTGTGTATATATTATGGCTTTTAGCTCAAGTGTTTTTATGGGACTCCTGACTGTGACTAGGATGGATCTTTGAGTCTTCTGGCTGCCCCTGAGACTTTTCCTTCTGTTGGGTTGCCATGCCTAACTTTGATATGATAGTTTTTTCTTCACCTTATCATATTTTATTTTGTCACGTTTGGCTGTTCTCTCTTAAAAGCCTGTTCTTTCCTAATAACAGATAGAAAGGGAGTGGAACTGAAGGGAAGGAGAGGGGAGGAGAGGGGAGGAGAGGGAAGGGGGAGGAACGAGAAGGGATAGAAGGAGGGCAAACTATAATCAGTATAAATTGTAGGAGACAATAATCTACCTTCAATAAAAGAAAAAAATCTACTTTCAAATAAATAAATAAAAAGAAAGAAAGAGAAGGAAAAAAAAGAGAAAAAAAAAAAAGAAAGAAAAGAAAAATGTGTGATCCTTAGCTAGGTTTAATGGTGCTCTTCTTTAATCCCAGCACTGGGGAGACAGAGGCAACTGGATGTCTGTGAGTTTGAGGCCAGATTGGTCTACATAGTGAGTTCTAGTACAGCCAGAGCTACACAGTGAGACCCTGTTTCAAAAAAAAAAAAAAAAAAAAAAGAAAACCAACCAACCAACCAACCAACAACCAACCAGGCATGGTAGCACATGCCTGCAAGAGCAACCTTCTGAGACAGAGATGAAAGGGTCACTGCCATGGGGGAAGCTGAAGGTCGTGCCCAGATACGAGCAAGTTTGAGGCCAATCCGAGTTATGGGAGAGCCTGACTTAGAGGGGAAAAGCAAAGCAAAAGGAGAAGTAGAAAGAACAGAAATGTAAAAACCAGAGTGGAGGTGTGAACCAGCTACTCACCTTTTTGTGCCCTTTGACTTGGGATTTTTGGCAAACAGAGAGGTGTCGAGCGACTCCAAGGACTTTCCTTTGGTGCTGAAGAGTCTCTGAGCTCGTTCTTCTAGGGTCCTAAGGAGGTAAGAGGTACATACTACACAGATGGTCTTTTTTCTTTTTAAAAGAAACTCGTTATTAAGGACCAGGCTGGTCTCAGACTCACACACAGACACTTGCCTGCCCTCTCAGTGCTGGGGTTAAAGGCATTCACCATCATACACTGTACAAAATGATTTTTGCAGTGTGTGTTAATCAAACAACAAAATCACAGCCTCTTAGAGGATCATCCAAACACACAGCCACTAGGGTTTTTGATAGCAAAACCAGGTTCTTACCCACCACACTTCAGGCCTAAAGCCAATAGTGCAGATTTCAATCTGTCCAGACCCAGGGATGCCAACTCCTAGAAAGAGAAATCGGTTACAACACACCATGACTAGCTTTTTCCCAGGCAGGACTACATCCTACAGTCAGCCTCCTACCTTTCAGTCCCCAAAGACTGACTACTGCCATGTCCAGAGTCAGCCACCATGGGAAGGGAGTGTTCAGTGGCTCTCCATAGGGAGGCCACTCATAGAAGTACTTTTTGCAGAGATAGGAACTGAACTCGGAACCTCACACATGCTAGGCAAGCACCCCACCAACTGAACACTTGTCTCTAGCTCCTTGCTTTGTTTTAGAATAACTGATTTTGGGTTTGAGACAGATCTTACTCTAAAGCTAGCCTCAAGCTCACAGCAATTCTCTTGCCTCAGCCTTCCTCTAACTTTCTAAACCCTATGACATCATATCACAGGTCTCTGAAATTTAAGTCTTCAGAGATGTTAAAAGATTTTTTCCTTCTGATTTTTCCATATCCCTTGTACATGCCTGTCCTCAGGAAATGGCATTGCAACAAGTCTAAGACACTGAATAGAGGAGAGCAAGTAGTCCCTCTGAAGGACGGCCAGGACTAGTGAGATGGCTCATCAAGAAAAAAAAAATGCCCGCTGTCACGTGACGACCTGAGTTTGATCCCCAGAATTCACCTGGTGGAAGGAAAGAAACAACTCCCACAACTTATCGTCTCTATATGCATCTGTGGCACATATGCAAGGGCATACACCTACTCCTGTACAGTGACTTACAGCCGCTGCCGCCACCACCAAGAGAAAGAAAACTAGTTAAGCAAGAGCAGTATCCTATAGTGCCATGAAACATACCTCCCAGGAGGAGAATGCGGAGAGGTCAAGATGGGCTCCCGCGTGAGTCAGAGCACTGCTTGTCTCTTTCTGGCAGGAAGAGGAAGTTTATTCAGAACCAGGTTAATAAGAAGAATGAAGGTAAGGGAGCCGTCCAACTTCCCAGGACTGGCTGATCCCTCTTTTTAATCACATTTACAAACAATGATCAATTCATAGAAATGGAGAAGAAAAAAAAAAAATCAGACAGCTAGTTTTCTTCCTGAAAGTTCAAATTTATCAACAGAAGTAAAAATATATAGACTCAGGCTGGAGAGATGGCTCAGTGGTTAAGAACACTGTCTGCTCTTCCAGAGATCCTGAGTTCAATCCCAGCAACAACATGGTGGCTCACAAACATCTATAATGAGATCTGATGCCCTCTTCTGGTGTGTCTGAGGACAGCAACAGTGTACTCACATACATAAATTAAATAAATAATTCTTAAAAACAAACAAACAAACAAACAAACAAACAAACATAGATTCTAATCATACAAACTGATCAGATTTTGGTCAGCAGAAGTCAGGATACAGTTGTTAAAAATCCTGGGCCCAGGGGTTGGGGATTTAGCTCAGTGGTAGAGCGCTTGCCTAGCAAGCGCAAGGCCCTGGGTTTGGTCCCCAGTTCCGGAAAAAAAAAAAAAAATCCTGGGCCCAGACAATGTCTAGTGAGACCAGACAAATCTTGTTCTAAGTGTACAAAGAATGCCTGGTCTCAGGGTGGACCTGATACTGAGAGACTGACAGTCAACATCCTGAAGCAGACTCAAGATTAAAATAATTAGTTTGCTTCCGTGGCATGAACCCCACTGAAGCTCACCGGCCATCCAGGGAAGGTGCCATTATCCCACTTCTTCTCAAAGTCGTTCTGAATCTTCCCAAAGAGCTCGTTCTGATCCTGAAGGGGCTTCACTCTATCTGTGTAATCCTGTAGGTACTCCAGCAGCATCTCCAGGTATCTGCAGAGAACCATGCAATGGGGAAGCCATCACAGCACAGAAACAACTCTACCTGTGACATACTGCTATGCTCCCAAAACTATACTTAATTTCTAATAATAGTGGGTAAGATAACACTTGAAGCATTCATGTGTGTGTGTGTGTGTGTGTGTGTGTGCGCGCGCACGCGCGCGCGTGCATTTGTACTTGCAGAATTAGTACTGAAGGCCTTATGGCGGCTAGGAAAGTGCTCTGTACCTGAGCCATATTCCTAGCCCACTACAAATTCTTAAACGAGTTTGTCAAATACTAGGTCTTAATTAACTCACTGAAGAAAGTCAGGCAATCAGAACATGAGAAGGAGCAAGGTTGGGGAACACGAATGAGAAATGTGGCCAAGTCAACAGTACTTTCTGCTTAATGCCAGATGCAAGCACATCACTTCGCATGAAAACTTCCCCATTGAACTCTAAGACCTCAGAGGTCCCCAAACAGACATCTTTCTAAATCACCCAAAATTAAGGAAGGCATGTGTTAACCACAGAGGTTCCCATAAATACCTTTGTCTACAACCAGAACATCCCCATGTTTATGTTCTGAGACAGAGTCTCATTACATATCCCCGACTGGCTTGGAATTCACTATGTAGACCAGCTGAATTCAGTGACCCGCCTACTCCTTTCTCTTGTAGTGCTAGGGTTAAAGGCTTGTACCACCATGACAACATCCCAAGTATTTCTAAAACATAATACTCAACATCCTTATCTTCTGATAAACCCAAGAGTCATTCATGTACAGCATTCAGACAACAAAAGCCACAACTTTGACTTTAAATCCTTCCATGGAATCCTAACTAAATTCAGAAAGGGCCTGGAAACTGAGTGCCTACCTTTTATACTCTGCATTCTTTCTTTCTTTCGGAATGTCAAATAACTGATCGAAGATGGACAGGTATGTGATGTAATCCAGCTTCTGAAAAGAGGAAACACATGACAGTCAGGGTGTAAGGCAGCTCAACTTCAAAGCGTCAGGTCAAGGGCTGGAAAGAGGGCTTGGTGGATAAAAGTGCTTGCCACCAAGCGTAAAGAGTTCTAGTTCAGAGACCCACACTGTGCAAGGAGAGGACTAACTCCCTCAAGATATTCCATGACCTCCATATTTGAAGGCTGCTACACAAATAATTTTTTTTTTTTTTTGTTCTTTTTTTTGGAGCTGGGGACCGAACCCAGGGCCTTGCACTTCCTAGGCAAGCGCTCTACCACTGAGCTAAATCCCCAACCCCTAATTTTGTTTTTAAATCAAGGTCAAAACTGAGTGTTCTTTGACCAAGTATCAAGGCTTGGCTCATGCTGTGGCTTTCCTTTCTGCCTTTCAATCCTAAGGCTGCTGACTCCACGGAAGTGAGTACAAGATCGCTGAACATAACACCAACTCTACAAGACCAAGTCAACAAACATTTATCCAAATAAGACCTGGGCTGGATACTCAGGGTGGGCCAGGATCCTGCCTAAAGATTTTGCCATTCTAAAACAAAGTCTTGAAAGGTGGCGGTGTTAATCCACGCAGCCACTCACTGGGCATCTCTGAGCCACACTGGAGGCACAGCAGAGGACAAGGTACTTCCTGCAGAGTTTCGAGGTTAGGAGCTGAGCTTGGGGACATTTTTTTCTTCTCTTGAAACAAGGTCTCATAGAGATCCTTCTGCCTCTGACACCTGAGTGCTTTGGTTAAAGAAGTGCCACCATGTGCCACATCTATATAAACTTACTATTAAACCTCCTGGTGACCTGAGACTGTCATTTAACCTTGCCACTAAACAAAAACCAAATAAACTCCTCCTTCTCTGACAGATCAGGTACCTCCCGTCTCACATATGTCACACCGAGCACCTAACACATGAGCACTGGAGGGATTTAAGGGTTTTAAGAAGTGTGCCAGGCGTGGTGGCACACAGTTAGTCCCAGCACTCAGAAGGCAGAGGCAGGCAGAACTCTGTTCATTTCAAAGCCAGACTATACAGGGAGTTCCAGGACAGCCAGGACTATACAGAGAAACCCTGTCTCAGAAAAAACCAAGCAAACAAAGAAACAAGGTATTTCTCTTTGTGCAGTGAGTCTGTGAATCAAGTGCCTACAGTGTAAACATGAGAACCTAAACACAGATCCTCAGCCCCAGGTAACACCTCTCTCTACATGGTGGTACATATCCAGAACCCCCAAGTTGGAGAGGCAGAGATCCTGGGGGATGACTAGCCAGCAGTATAGCTGAAAGGATGGACTCCAGGCCTAGTTAGGGATCCTGTCTTAAAAATAAGGTGGCAGGACTAGAGATATGGCTCAGCGTTAAGAGCACTGACAGCTCTTCCAGAGGTCCTGAGTTCAAATCCCAGCAACCACATGGTGGCTCACAACCATCTGTAATAAGATCTGATGCCTTTTTCAGGTGTGTCTGAAGACAGCTACAGTGTACTTGTATATAATAAATAATAAATCTTTAAACAAAAAACAAAAACCCTATCTCAAAAAACCAAGACCCAAAAACAACAACAAAGGTACAGAGAAATTAAGAAAGACACCGAATGTTGACATCTGGCACACTCTCCTAGGAGCACCCCCACCCCCCAGATAGTTTATTTTATTTTATTTGGGGAGGGGGCAGTCAAACCATGTGTTTGTTAGTGCCTGTTATGTGCTAAATATTGTTCAGGGTACTTGGGACCCAGCAGAGAATAAAACAAGGAGCCCTGCCCTCATGGAGCATAGTCTATCACCTGACACTGCTGTGACCTTGGGCAAGTCATTGCACCCCTTTGCCCAGTACAGAGTTGGGTGTAGCACAGATGCTGACCAGGACAGCGCCCTGACCCACCACCCCAGACAGCAGAGAGGGTGCAGGTTGATCTTTAGTTATGAGGAGCTGGAGCTGCTGCTGCTGCTGCTGCTGCTGCTTGGTGGCGGCCTTGTTGGCCAGGTCCTTGGCCTTCTCTGTAGCTGCCTGTGTTGTCTCCTTTGCTTTCTCTTTGGCCTCTTTCGTTGTCTCAACAAGTGTTTTGGAAGGGGCTTTACCTTGTAGCTTGGGCAGGATGTATTCAAAGCCCTCCATTGTCTTGGTAACATTGCTTTTGAAACAGGCAAGAACAAATTCCTGGAAAGCTCTGGAGATACCAAATAAGCTAGAAGAGACCCAGGCTTCCGGACAGATTCCGGTCCAGCCGCTATTGTCAGAGTTCACACAGTAAACACATCATTCCTTCACCACCATTAGCTGGGCATGGTTGATGTTCTGGGTGAAGGTGATTATGATCTGATTCTGTGGGTCCAGATTAAAGTCCTCCAGGACGTACACTGAGTGAGTGACATTGGCAGGAAACAATTACTCTGCTCAACGTGGCATCCTGTTGGTCTTGGTCAGGAGTCTCCAGGACAGAAGCTTCTGGTCAGGGGTTACCTCCTGGTGCACTGTCTTCAGTTAAGACACTTGGTCTCATGAACTTCAGAGCACATTCTGGCCCAAAAAATACTTCACACCGTCCCGACCCAGGTGGGCTCAGCACCCATGCAGCATCAGGGTGAAGAGTCCAGAGGTAGGGGGGCAATGTGGCTAGGCACATGACCACCAGGTTCACAGCTCAATCACTGTGACATTGTGTCCAGGTCCCTACCACTGCCCTGAGGGGCTATAGGACTGCCCAGATAGTCTATTTTTACCAAAGTATTTTTATTGATGAATAAATTAATACATAAAATAATGGGCTTGATATATTAACAGTAACGTTAAGACCCGGACTTTCATTATAAATAGTGTTTATTCCAAGAAACAGTCATCTACTTAATATTTACACGAGTTACTTTACTTGGGGGACACTCTACCTGCTTTAATTAGGTGTTTTGACTTAGTCCCAGAATGAGACTTTCTCTCCACTCTCCAGGCCTTACCTCAGATGCCTTCAGGTTAATGTACTTGAGGTAGCAGTCATGGAGATCAAGGTAGCGACCATATCCCTCTTCATCTGTAAACTCCACCAAGTCTGAAGGAATCACACACGTCAATGATTCGGATGTTACAGGCTACTTTCTTTAACTTGTTCTTTCAAATGCACTACCTTTTAGAAGTTCTATGAGGTAGCCTGTCCCTCAAATGTCCTCTCTGCTCTCATCAAGTGACAGAGGTAGGTTTTCACTTTGAGCTTAGAGAGCACAAAGAGCATTCTGTGCAAGATCATCAGAGTGTCCACAGAGCCTAGAAACCAATCTGAAAACTCCGCTACAATCCCTGAGGCCCTAAGGGCTGGGGGTTAAAGAGGGTTTCAGATGGTTTAAACTGGCCTGAGACTCCTGAGCTGCCTGCTTCTACCTATGGGCTGGGATTACAGGCATGTGCCATCATGCTGGTTTACAAAGCCAGGAACTGAACTCACATATACTCAGAAATAGTCTACCAAGTGAGCTAAGTCTCTGGGCACAAATCTAAGCCACATAATCCTGTCCTTTGCTTCAAAATTGGCACTCAGAAGGCTGAGGCAGCTACATCACTAGTTCAAGGCCAGTATGGCAACAAGACCAGACTGGTCTATACAGTCAGTTCCAGAAGAGCTTGGGCTATGTAGAGACCTTGTCTCAACAAAAGAAACAAACAAACAAACAGAGTTCAAGGCCAGTATGAAATACATAGTGAGACCCTGTCAAAAAAAAAAAAAAGAAAGGAAAAAAGAAAGAAAGAGAGAAAGAAAGACAGACAGACAGACCGACCGGCTAGATGGCTCTCAGGCTTGAGGTCAAACCCCAAACTCAAGTAAAAGGAGAAGAGAATGACTTCATAAAGTTGTCCTCTGACCCTACACACATACCTTTGTATACATGCCTGTACACATATACAATTAAACAAACAAATAGGGCTGGAGAGATGGCTCAGCGGTTAAGAGCACTGACTGTTCTTCCAGAGGTCCTGAGTTCAATTCCCAGCAACCACATGGTGGCTCACAACCATCTGTAATGGGCTCTGAAATCTTCTTCTGGTGTGTCTGCAGATAGCTACAGTGTACTCACTCTACAGTGTACTCACATACATAAAATAAATTAAAAAAAAAATCTTAAAAAAAAAAAAACCCAAACAAATAAGCAAAAACCAAATTAGCTAGGATTAGTAGCACATATGTTTAATCCTAGCACTTGGGAGGCAGAGATGGGTGGATCTCTGTGAGTCTGAGGCCGGCCTGGTCCACACAGAGTTTCAGGATAGCCAGGGCTTCAAGTAGAGATCCCATCTTTTTCTTTTTTTCAAGATTTATTTATTTTTATTTTTATGAGTAAACTGTAGCCGTCTTCAAACATACCAGAAAGGCATAGGATTTCATTACAGATGGTTGTGAGCCACCATGTGGTTGCTGGGAATTGAACTCAGGACCTCTGGAAGAGCAATTAGTGCTCTTAACCGCTGAGCCATCTTTCTAGCTCTGAGATTCTCATCTTTAAAAAAGAAAGGAAGAGAGGGGGGAGGGGAGGGAAGGGGAGGAGAGGAGAGGAGAGAGAAAGGAAACTAGGCAGTGGTGGTGCAAACCTTTAATGCCTTTATCTAGCACTCGGAAGGTATAAGCAGACCATTTCTGAATTGGAAGCCAGCCTGGTTTGTAGAGGTAGTTCCAGGGCTAGAGAGAAACTTTGTCTCAAGATAAACAAAATAATGGGGCTAGGGACATAGCTCAGCGGTTAGGAGCAATGACTGCTCTTCATTAGGACCTGAGATGAATTCTTAGCATCCACATGGCAGTTCACAACTGTCTGTAACTCTGAGATCTGATGCCCTTAAACATACATACATGTAGGTAAAACACCAATGCAGATATAAATAAATGAATAAATAAATATCAACAAAAAAGATTTAACTCACCATACAATTAAAAAAGAAAGTCTGGCCTTTATTTAATTCAGAGAACTGTCTGACTCCTGAGGGCTGAGATTAAATTTATACTCATCACAATCAGCCTTTATTTATGTTTTTAGGGACAGGCTCTTGGGCTCAGCAGTTAGGAACACTGGCTGCTCTTGCAGAGGTCCTGAGTTTGAATCCCAATCCCTACACGATAGCTGGCCATTTGTAACTATAGTAGGAGTAGATCCTTCTCCTGGCTTCTTTAGGCCATCACACACACGCGTGGTATATGGACATACATGCAGGCAAAACAGCCATACAGACAAAATTTAAAAAGAGGTTAAGAAAAAAAACATAGGTTGTAGCTATATAGCTCAGAACGGATTTGGATTCCCTAGAAAGAAACATCAAGTCATTACTTACTTTGTGCCTCCTCACTTGGATTCTCTCGAGCTTTCAGGAGCTCCTCGAATTCCACCGACATCGGCACACAGATCTGGTGGGAGAGAAAAGCTCAGGTGGGTCTGGCAATGTCTCAGGCATGTAGTACAGGGCTGGACTGCTTTTTTTCACTGATTGGTTAATCTACAAGATTTAGTGTGAAACTATTCATCTACTGGGTTTCTTTTTAAATCCAAACATACAGTCTTTACCAACAGTTTATAAAACACTCTTAAAACATCAATTTGTGGAGTTTCCTATTTGGTTGTCCATGTACATCTAGATACTGTATTAAAAAAAACTATTCAACAAATTTGTTCTATTTCTTTAAATCTACCAAACATAAAATACAAATAAAATGTTTGACAGTTTTTTTATATACATATTGTCTCAAATGTCAGGATTTTTTTCTTTATAAGCCTGAACTATATCTCATCATAAGCACACATATTTACAGTATATACATATGCATATTAATCTTGCAAGTCTTTAAGGCTGGGCTTCTAATGCTCACTTTGACCTTAAGTGTACAGAGGAGCTCACTACTTAGTGTTCTCAGCTTCCCTTGCTTTATAGCTGGGCAGACATCTGATTCCTTGCCACAAATACAGCATCCTAAGGAAGGACTGCCTTGGAGGAGGTAGTCCACAAGAGATATTTTACACGAATTCTGAAGGTGCACTGAACTCTGAGAGTGAGCAGAGTACAATTGTGTTGGTAGATTTCAAGCCAGAGCTAGGAGCACATTGTATTGGGTGGTAGAAATTCTTAAGAGAGATAAAAAGGAAAAAGTAAGTTTGGGTAGGGGGAAAGCTACTATGAGGGAGACAAAATCGGAACCAAACCAATAAAGAACTCTGGTGCAAAGGTCACCCGATCTCTCACTGGACAGAAAGAAATAGGCTCTAGTGCTTCCTGTGTTCTATTACTGCAGAGGAACGCCAGGAATGATGTCGCCTAACTGTGCTCACTGCAGTAAGTGGCACGTTCTTTCTCGGACAGACATCTATATGGCATGCCACCATTTTCCTCACATCTTTCCTTTTTTTAAGGATAGGTCTTGGGAAACTACTTTGGGAACCTCACCTCATTTGGGTGCTTCCGATGAAATTCCTTTATCTGCTTCAGTCTGTTATAGAATTCAGCAAACTCGTTGGGTCCTGAAATAGCATTGAGCTCCTCCTTTCGTAATCTGCAAGATATCAACAAATTCAAAGTGCATAAAGCACAAAGGCCATCGTTTCACCATGGCTCCCTGAAGCACTAACTGTTAGAAGGGATGTGACTGTCACTTACCCATCCTTATCATCATACAAATCCCTCAGGTTCCCACTGACCTCCATGTACCTCTGAAACGCAAACACAAAGCCATCAGAATGGAGCAAATTTGTACAATGGGGCTAAGTAAACAACAAAGGGCGTCTTGGCAAGACCCAAGGAAACCTCACGGGATACAAAGTCTTGAAAGTTCCACCACTTTTACGACACAGCCCGAACCCAGAGTAGTCGCCCACACTTTTGAGAGGCAGAGAGAGGATATCTGACTAAGAACCCAGGGGCAGGAATCACGCTGAGCCTCCAAACCTTCCCTGCCAGCACTTTTCCCGCCCAGCTAGACCCAAAGGGAAGCAGACAGCGGGGCACTCACATCTTGCATGGCCCTAGTGCGGTGATCGGAATTGATCTGGTCCCGGAGCTGCAGAAAGGCAAACGGTAACACATACGTTGTTACTCTGAGTTCAGGAGTTGGAAAGGCCACCCGAAGGATGAGCTTATTGGTTTAGGTCTCAGGGGCTGAAGCAGAAGGGCTGCTGGGCCCTCGGAAGACGTTAAGGAGGTCAGAGCGCCCAGACAGCTTAGGAGGAAGATGAAGATGGGGCGCAGGGAGGGTCTGGGGCCAAATAAAACGCCGAGGGTTCGGCTGAGGGCCGAGGCCCTCCTTCTGATGCGGCCCGGACCACTGTTCACTCACCGTGGACTTCTTAGTGAGCATTTCTTTGGCCATAACATCCATAAGCCGTTCTTTCTCCTCATGATAGCGCCGTTGCTGCTCTAAAATTGTCTCCATTTTCTCTTGGCCGCGGTACTTCAATTCAGACCGCTAACACTGCCGGAAACACTGCCTGCCGCCTTGCACGCCCGCGTCTCAGAGCGCAGCATCCGGCTGCATCAAAGTTCCGCGTGTCCCGGAAGTGGCTTGGGGGGACTCAAGAAAAATGAACACCACAAAGAGAGCAAGTCGATGCTACTGGCGAGAGTAGCTACACTGCCCCCTGCTGGCTGGGGGTCTGAAAACGCGATGCCTCCGCGATGAAAGATGTCTCTAGGTTGCCTGCAAGAATCCTGCAGGCTGAGGGTGAGAGACAGCTGGCTTTCCTGAGGCTTGCTGCAGACAGCTGGGCCGGCAGGGACACACTAACACTTGAACCGATAAATTGAAGGATACAGAACGGAAAGGGGACCTGGAAGCTCCAGTTTTCAGTGTGTGACCTCTGGTGATGTTTTCCCCTTGTCTGGACTTTAGTATGTCTGTCAGTAAAATGCAGATGGTGGTGGTTTTGTTCTTAACAAAAGTCATACTTACTCATACTAAAACACAACCTTTGTTTATTAGCAGAGGAGTCTTTAAGAAAAATGTAGGGGTTGGGGATTTAGCTCAGTGGTAGAGCGCTCGCCTAGGAAGCACAAGGCCCTGGGTTCGGTCCCCAGCTCGAAAAAAAGAACCAAAAAAAAAAAAAAAAAAAAAAAAGAAAAAAAAAAAGAAAAATGTAGTACACTCAAGCAATGGTAGGCTTGCTATTTGGTACAGGTTGGCTTCTGATTCTCTGTAATTCTTAATTTTTCTGCTTTTCGCAGAAACTTGCTGGAATTACAGGTATGAGCCACCATACCTGGCCACTGTATGGCTTAGAAAATGAAATCTAGGCTGACCTTCTTTGATAGAGGAAGAGGCAGAGGCAGGAAGATCTCTGAGTTCTAGACCAGTCTGATCTACATAGTGAGTTCCAGGACAGCCAGGGCTACATAAAGACCCAAACACAAACAAACAAACAAACAAACAAACAAACAAACAGAATAGGGACAAAGCATGAGTCAGTATAGAGTGCCTATCTAGCATGTATTGGGAAAAACAGCTTTGGAGCAAGGTCGAGTGGATCACACCCGTGATCCAGACTTAGGGGGACTGAGGTAAGAGGAGAATAAGTTCAAGTTCAGCCTGAGCTATGTGATAAGACCCTATCTCAAAACAACATGTACATTCACGCATGCACGCACGCACGCACGCACGGATACACGCATGGACACATGCATGTGCGAAATCCAAGGCACGGGTTTCAACATCAACACAAGAAAAGGGACTCGGGGTTGGAGATTTAGCTCAGTGGTAGAGCGCTTGCCTAGGAAGCGCAAGGCCCTGGGTTCGGTCCCCAGCTCCAAAAAAAAGAACCAGAAAAAAAGAACCAAAAAAAAAAAAGAAAACAAAAAGAAAAAAAACAAGAAAAGGGACTCTACTACATGCCTACTCTAGGCAGAGAAATGAAAACATTGTCCATATGCTCCTGTTATTCATAATTCACCAAAACTGCATGAAACCCAAGAGTCCACTAATTGGGACTGGAGATATGGCTGGGCAGTTAAGAGCATTCGCTGCTCTTCTGGAGGATCTGAATCCAGTTCCCAGCACGTGAATCAGGTAGCTAACAACCACTTGCATCTCCAGGTCCAAGGAATGAGTGGGCACCCCGGTACACATGCCATCCACTCTTACATACATACATACCTAATTCATGGGTGAATGGATAAACGTGTTATCAGAGAATACTGTTCAGCAGTGAGGGAATGCTCTAAGGAACCACGAAAGCATCATGCTCCATAGAGACGGAAGGGGCTGGTATAACGCTTCAGTGGCTATCTTCCAGAACGCCCAGGTTTGGTTCCCAGCACTCGCATGTCACCTTACAATGATCCATGACTCCAGTTCCAGGGGACACGTTACCTTCTCCTAACCTCCATGGGCATCAAGCATCGCATGGTGCACCATACATACACACAGGTAAAACACGCGTACACATAAAAATAAATCTTTAAGAAACACAAAATAAAGAGTGCATAAAACATTTAAGATGAAAGAAAGAAGGCACAGGGTGGACACAACTGTCCACTTGAGTGCCTCAGGCAAGAAGTTAAGCCTGAGACCAGCCAGAACAGCATATAAAGACTCCATCGAAAAGAATCGAAAACAATCAAAAAGTGTTTGTTCAGGCTGGAGAGATGGCTCAGCGGTTAAGAGCACTGACTGCTCTTCCGAAGGCCGAGTTCAATTCCCAACAACCACATGGTGGCTCACAACCATCTGTAATGGGATCCGATGTCCTCTTCTGGTGTGTCTGAAGACAGCAACAGTGTACTCATACACATAAAGTAATAAATCTTAAAATCATGGCTTTCAGTGGTTGCACTAAAAGAAAACAAAGTGTTTGTTCAGACAAAATGCTGGGACAGGCAAATCCATGGAAAGGAAGGGAGTAGCTGCTTGTGATAAGACTCAGGCTCTTGCTTCCTCTTGTTCTCTCTCGCTCTTACCCTCTTCCCCCTTTCTCCCCTTTCTCCCCAGTCCCTTCCCCCCTTCTTTCCACTTGCTCATGCTCAGCCTCCGCTTTACTCTACTCCTCTCCTCTTCTATTTTTCTACTTCTCTCTTTCTCCCCTACTACCCTCTTAACTCCCCTCCCCATGCCTTCAATACACTCTATTCTATATTTAAAAAAAGAAGAAGAGACTCAGAATGTGCAGAAGGAACCCTTCCGGAAGTGGCAAGAGTTGTGCAATTCTATCAACTTTGCACTTAAAGTGAATGACTTGGTGGCATATAAATTATAACCCTAATAAGTCTCCTGTTTAGAAAGAATTGGGGACCTGGAGAGATTGACGAACACTGATTGCTCTTCCATGGGGAAGCGGGTCTATTCCCCCAACCATATGGCAGCTAAGAACTGGTGCCCTCTGATGCCAGTTCTGATGACCTCTTCTGGCCTCCATGAGTACTTCTTGCATGTCGTGTGCATCTGTACATCCAGGCAAAATAACTGTACATGTAAAATAAAAATAAATTAGCCAGCAAAGGCCAAGGGTAAGTGAGACCTTTAAAAAAAAAAAAAAAAAAAAAGAAAGAAAGAAATGGGCTGGGGAGATGGCTCAGTGGTTAAGAGAACCCGACTGCTCTTCCAGAGGTCCTGAGTTCAATTCCCAGCAACCACATGGTGGCTCACAACCATCTGTAAGGAGATCTGATGCCCTCTTCTGGTGTATCTGAAGACAGCTACAGTGTACTTACATATAATAAATGAATAAAAAAAAAAAAAAGAAATAAAGAAAAAGGGGCTGGAGAGAGGGCTCAGCAGTTAGGCTGCTTTTCCAGAGGTCGTGAGTTCAATTCCCCAGGAACTACATGATGGCTTACAACCATCTGTAATGGGATCTGATGCTCTGGTCTTGTGTGTCTGAAGACAGATATGCTGTACTCATATACATTACATAAAGAAATAAAAATTGGGCTGGAGAGATGGCTCAGTGGTTAAGAGCACTGACTGCTCTTCCAGAGGTCATGAGTTCAATTTCCCAGCAACCACATGGTGGCTCACAACCATCTGTAATGGGATCTGGTGCCCTCTTCTGGCCTGCAGTCACATAGGCAGGCAGAATGCTGTACATAAAATAAATAAATAAATCTTTAAAAAAAAATAAAAATTATTAAAAGGGATAAAAAAAAAAAAAAAAAGACTGGACTTGCTACTGTCCACTCAATAAGCTGGGCATCCCAGCACAACCCTGTAACCCTGGCGCCAAAGCTGGCAAACAGGAGGATAACTGGGGCTTGCTGGTTTCTAATCTAGCTAAGAAAACATAGTCGCCAGGAGAGATACTACCTCAAAGGAATAAGAGGAGAGAGAGTGCAACTGATGCCCAATGCTGATTTCTGTGTGTACATGTGCACACACACAGAGGCATGTACACATCCACACAGACACTCACACGCACGTCTCAAACAAAAAATAAGCGGATAAGCCTTGGTGATCTGGCATAGAAAGACAACTGTTCCGTCTTATTTTGTTACTTGAGTTAAAGTGTGTCTGTGTGTGTAGGTGCCAAGGCCAGGGCCTTAAAAGATGCTCTATCACTAAAACAATTCTCCAACCCCTTAACATTTTTTATACTCGAGATACAATATCCTGGGCTGGAGAGATGGCTCAGCAGCTAACAGCACTGACTGCTCTTCCAGAGGTCCTGAGTTCAATTCCCAGCAACACATGGTGGCTCATGATCATCTGCAACGGTATTTGGCGCCCTCTTCTGGTGTGTCTGAAGACAGTTACAGTGTACTCATACATAAAATAATTCTAAAGAAAAAAAAAAGATACAGCATCTTTTCTCCTTTTTCTTTCCTGTGCATGTGTTTTTTTTTTCTTTTTCCTGTTTCTTTTTTTCTTTTTCCCTTTTCTTTTCCTAGTCACTATGCAGCCAAAGATGTTCCTTCATTCCTGCCTCACCTCAAGTGCTAGGATTATAGGCATGTACCAAGCTTATACAAACTAACACGTTTTTCTGAATAAGTTTATATTGAGATAAACGAGGTGAGCAGATTTAAACCATGCTATTCTCCCTCAGCCTCAGGTCTGAAGCCTCCCTGGTAGCTAACTGCTATTCTGTGCTCACTCTGCACTGGGCTTTCCAATCAGTCACCAAGCTCTCCTCTTCCCTTCTGGCTGCTACTGTCTCATGATCTCCTGGCCCGATGCATGAGTGTTCTGATCAGCCTGTTCATTTTACCCTGCTAATCCATTATTCAGACACGGCTAGAATGATCTTTCTCACACTGACCCTCCAATGCCCCCGCTTCCACATTTCCAAGGGCTGCTCACCAGCAGGGTGAGGTCTGTTTACATTGGCATCTGACTTTTGACCACCCCAGCTCTGCCTTCCATTTTAGTAGCTTGGCACTTCCTCCATGAGAAATTATTTGTGCTTCCCCAAACCAGCCTATGTTTTTAGGTCTCTGGGCCTTTCCCCAGTTATCTTCGAGGCTTAGACTATTTTGCCTTAACAAGAGTTTATTGAGGGGCTGGAGAGATGGCTCAGCGGTTAAGAGCACTGACTGTTCTTCCAGAGGTCCTGAGTTCAATTCCCAGCAACCACATGGTGGCTCACAACCATCTGTAATGGGATCTGATGCCCTCTTCTGGTGTGTCTGAAGACAGCGACAGTGTAACCACATACATGAAATAAATAAATAACTCTTAAAAAAAAAAAAAAAAAAAAAAAAAGAGTTTATTGAACTTGTAGCAAAAGTTGGGAGTCCAGGAAGCTGGGAAAGCAAGGGCATAAGAGGCAGGTCCCCGGTTGGTGGAAGAAACAGAAAATGTAAACCTACAAACGTTTTATGTTGGGTATTCATAAAAATGTAGGGCAGTCGCTGAGAGGGTTCTGCTGCAGGGTGCTTACCGTCATCTTCCTACCTGAGTCTTGAGTCGTGTCCCCCCACCCCCACCCCCACATGGTGGAGAGAACGGACTCCCATAGTTGTCCTCTGACCTCTCCACTTTTGCTTGGCAAACAAGGCCAGCATGAGCTACAGAATGAGCTCCAGGACAGCCAGGGCTACACAGGGAAACCATCGCAAACAATCAAACAAAAAAACCCATTACAACACACACGCGCGCGCACACCACACACACACACGCCAACTTTTTTTTTTTTTTTTTTTTTTTGAGTGTGCTGGTTGGCTCACACCTTTCTGGAGGCTGAGGCAGGAGGATCAGCCTGGACTATACAATTAGACCCTACTCCTCACCCAGTAAAGGCCAGAGGTTGCCAGTATCTGGGTCTTCAGGTGATTGTCATTGCGAGCTTGGGCAGATGACTCCAGGAGTCTACCCCTCTGAGAAGGCCGGCCCAGTGTTGAGGGTGATTTCGGGAGGTACTACACTTTCACTGTTTCCTCTTGGCAGACCCCTCACCCCTCCACCCCTGCGGTCTCCGCCTCCAGAGACTGCCTCAACCACCCAGGCGCATACCTGCCGCCACAGTCCAACCGCAGAGCCAGCGGCCAGGCTTGGGCGTCCAGCAGGGGAGTGCTCCGCCCCATCGCCCCACTTCAGGGGACAGCCCTCCGGCTCACTCCCGCCCCCGCCAGTGAATCACGAGAGGCGGGGCCATGACCCATTCATGCTGGGAATCGGATCCAGATGTTCCCGCGGCGCGTGCAGCTGCATCCTTGCCTTTTTTGGCAAAAAAACGTGCGGCCCTGAGCGGATCCTGAGCCGCCCCCACTAATCCTTGGGAAGAGGGGGAAGGGGGTTGAGGGTCTGGGTCCAACTGGGGATCAGAACTCGGTGTTTCTATGTCGTGTTGAGGCAGGGCTGTTGGGGGTGGGAGATCTGTACCAGACCAAGAAACCCACTGCCACTCGGCTCGGTCTGGCACCTCTCCCAATCCCTCCCTCGCTTACAGAAGAAAGAGCCCTCCACCAGTAGTGGGGAGGCTGGCCAAGCTCAAGAGAGACCGGTGTGGCTGCCAGAGGGGATCCTCTTCCTGGGGAGAGAATCCCCACCCCACCCCACGGCCCGCCCACTAGGTTCACAAAAGCCTGACTCAGCCTTGGAACCTTCCTTCACCCTCTCGACAAATACACGGGGGCCTGTGTTCCCTCACACTGCTTTATTGCATTCTCTGGAAACAGGGTGAGCAACCTTCCTGCTGCCTATCTCCGGGCAACATGGAGCTGAAATAACATGGTACTCATAGGCTGAACAGCACCCTGAACCTTACAACCCTCTAACCAGGGAGCCCCTAATCTGCTATACATACGGATGCAGCCCAGAAATAGGGGTGGGATGGGGGTGAGGTCAAACCGGGGGTACAATCTACTTTTGAAGACTTCTTAGGCATCTGCAGGAAAACTAAAAATCTACCCTAGAAGTCTAGATTTAAAGAGGCCCATGCCTCTCAGGAGTCCATATTTGGAGGGATGGGGGTGCCAGAGCCTTGATGTGGGAAGGACTCATTTCTAGAGTCCAGACTTGGAGAATGGCTTAAATCATGGGCGTTTCACAAGAGCCCAGATTTCGGCTCAGGGAGTACCAGTGGGATATGTTAGGATTGGGTGACTGAATCTTGAAGTCTCCATGAGTGGGGAACTGGGGAGGCCCATTCTAGGGAGGGGCTGGGCCCCAGAAGTGGTTCAGAAAAGGAGCCATAGTCTTGAACCCTTGGTTTGAGGAAAGAGGAGTCAGGAGCCTGGGCTCAGGGGCCTGCTTGGCTGCAGCCCTGGCACAGAACTTGGTCTCCATCTGGTACAAAGCCTTGGCCCACCAGGGAGGTGGAGCAGCGGGCACAGGAAAAGCAGCTGTGGTGCCAATGTCGGTCTTCGAAGGACACGTACTTGCCTCCACCGAGTCCTGGAGGAAGGCTGGAGGTTAGCTCTGCAGGTCTGGGGACACTGCTGCCCCTCAGGCTCACCCAGTATCATCACATCTGCGCTCTTACCTGCGCCCTCGCTGCCGCTCCCACCTGTGATGGGGCGCTTGCAGCTGCTGCACTTGGGTGCAAAGAGTTCTCCAAAGCAGGCCACACAGTAGGGATCATCATCCCGGGATGTGAACTGCTGCCCTGCGAGGGGCGTCTGGCACCCAGTGCAGACCAGGCACTCTCGATGCCAGGGCTGATCGCGATATGTCACTCCGCCCTGGGTCAGCGTCTGTGGGGGCATCGTCCATCATCAGGGGAGTGAGGATTCCCACCCACAACAGAGCTTACCCTGAATTCACAGGCCCAGCCCCCACCTTGCTGCAGCGGGCACACCGAGGAGCAAATTTGTTCTCATAGCAAGGCACGCAGTAGTGAGCACCCTTGTCAGGCACGAAGGAGCGGGAGCCCAGTGGTTGCTCACAGCCACTGCACAGAAAGCAGTGTTCATGCCACGTCTGGCCTCCATACTCCAGCTTCCGGGACCCTGTGGGAAACAGGAATCCCACTTAGACTGTGGCCCAAACAAACTCTCTGAGGTCCACTCTGCCAACTCTTCTTCCCAAGCTGGCCCCACTGCGCCTGTAACCTGTCCCCATCGCTTCTGTAACCTAGCAGAGTTGCGTCCATGCACACCAAGCGAGACTGCTACCAGGCATATTACATACGCCAAACTCTCCCCCTCAAACTTACAAGATGGTACAGCACACGCTAAGCACACATGTTAAACCTCCATGTCTTTTTAACATACATCAAGCCTCTGTAAAATATATGTTGTTCTAGTACATGTTAAATAACCATTATCTACCAGAGCTCCCAGTTTAACACTCAGGCAAGGTCTCATTAACCAGGCTACTCTGCCTCCACAAAGTCCAATGCCCTAGGGAATGGCAGGTTCAGTACAGCCTAAGCCTTTGCATATTCTAGGTCTATCCTTCCCTACACATGCCAAATCCCCACACACTCATCAGGCATAGAAGTCACCATACACTGTAAGCCTACAGCTTGATCTCTGCACCCAAAACTTCAAAGCAGCAAGTCTGAGAATCTCAGGCTGCCAAACACGCGTGTCTTCACACACACACTGACGCCCGTGTGTGTGAGACACGTCAGCTGTTGTGCCTATGGTGAGTCCTAAGGGGTTCCCTAGGCCTACTGGTCCGATACACTTAGCCTCCAGCTTGTCAGTTTTGGTACCTGCCAAGTTGTCATGTGTAGAGAGAGCCGGGTGTGCTATTCCCTGTGTGCAATAAGCTCTCAAGAACATACATGTACGACAGTTCCACACAGGTTCCAGGATGTTCACATTCACGTACACATCCAGCATGTGTAGGTCTCTGCTCACATCAACCCCCACACATGTATGAGACAGGTAGACGAAAAGACCTTACTCAGATAGCAATTCCCAAAGCTGGGTAGAGGCCCTGGGACATACCGGGCATGACGGTCTCCCCACAGGCAGAGCACTGGGAAGAGAAGGCTGTACAGTAGCACTCATTACAGAGAAGCTCACTGTCCTGACAGGTGAAGGGTTCATCGGCAAGGGAACGCTGGCAGCGGCAGCAGCGGAAGCAGCCCTCGTGGAAGTGGCGATCCTCATAAAACAGTTCCTTCAGGGGGGAGACAAAGCGGGGGCGGGTTTATCTTTGGCCCTCTCCCACCCGTCTTCCCGGACTCTCACCCATTTGGTCCGGTCCTTACCCTTGAATCATGGCCGATGAGCTGCTGGCACTCGGCACAGGTGTTGGCGAAGGTGTTGTCGTAGCAGGGAACACAGTAGGGGCCGCTGTCTGTCTGGATGTATTTGCGGCCGTACAAGGACTCATTGCATTTTGCACAGTCAAATGCTTCACTCATGGTGGCGGTGCCCAGTGAGCCCTGTTAGGAAGATGGACAGAGTTTACTTAGAAGGACTGTAGCATAGTCCTGGATTAAAACAAAACAAAACAAAAAACCTCCTTGCATTCAAAAAAGAAAGGGGGCATAGGAGATGCTAGATGCAGGTGGAGATGGGGGAGGACCGCTCTGGGGACCCAGTGCACGCTAAGTGTATGCTCAAATCTTCCATGTTTATTTCTGTATTTGACTGCGAGAATAGGAAGGGGTCAGGAAAAAAAATCAGGAAGCAGAAGTTTTCTTATCTAGGCCCTGGCTGATCTGGGGGGAGGGGGCTTTTCCTGGGTCAGTGACTCATTTCCTGCCCTAGCCTGAGGTTTGCTTCCACTCTCTGGACTGTCCCTAGGGTGCCAAAGGCCAGGACAGAGGCCGCCAACCCTACTGCATATAGACAACACTCTCACCTCCTGACTCCCAGGATACGAATCATAGGGGCTAATTATCTAGACTCCCGGTCTGGGGGAGTTTTAGGTGGAATGAGCTGTTTTGTGTGCTCTCCCCCACCCCCAACTCCCTACCAATGCAGATGCAGGAAATCATGGACTGCTAGAGAGATGCTTGTCTGATGAATGGTGCACGTCGGTGTGAGAAGTTGGGCCTCCCCTCCCAGGGGAATCAGCCAAGCAGCAAGAACTTGAGAGGCTCCGCTTAGGTTCAGGCAGGAAGGAAACCCTGCAAGCTGGACAGCCAGACTTCCCCAGCCGGACCTCATCCTCATCCCTACCACCTCTGCTGTGTCTCTGGTCACACCAGCCCGGGCAATCTTGGCTGTGACATCTACTGCAGCTGTGGCAGCACGGAGGGCCAGATGTTAGCTTTTTGCCAACCAGAGGGAGAAAAAAGGGAAAAACCGAGATGCCCAGGGAGGCGGAAGGAAATGGAGACACACAGATAGGGCAGTGTCCTGCTCCTCCTGCCAGGTGCCCGTTCTAGCCCTGCAAAGTCCCCTGCATCTGGACAGGCTGCCTCTGCCTACCTTCCCTGGGTTCCCAGGGTTTGAGGCCAGAGTAGTGAAAGCTGAGAAGGTGGGAGCCCCTGGAGCCCCAGTGGGGTCCCTTCTTAACAGGGAGTAAGACAAGGGGAGTCCTGAGTGCTGTTGCTGCAGACACCCAGCCCCCCACCAAACCTCAGACACTTTCCATTTTCTCAGGAACAAAGCATGTTTGTGGGATGAGGTCACCCACACAGCTGCCTCTGGAACAGGAGCATGAAGGATGGGGGGGCAGGGAAATGGGGTTCCCGGTCTCTTCTGCTGGCCAATTCCAGTCTCCCTGGCCCCAAAGTCAGAGTTCCCCTGCTCCACCCTGCTCCATTATGAAGCAAGCTTTCAAAGGGCTGGACAGTGAGGAAGATCCCCCAGGACCCACAGGAAGGGGGATGGTGTCATTGTTGCACAGGAGACTGGAGGAAGTTAAAGGGGGGTGCGCAAAGGATCCTACCAACCCCCTTCTCCATGGCTGCCCTGGCTTAAGATGAAGGAAAGGCATTCCCCGCCCTCCCAACACACACACACACACACACACCCCTCTCAGCAAGTACAGGAAATTCTCACCAAACACCTTGGTCTGCCTTGCCTTAGAGT
This sequence comes from Rattus rattus, assembly GCF_011064425.1. NCBI lineage: Eukaryota > Metazoa > Chordata > Mammalia > Rodentia > Muridae > Rattus > Rattus rattus. The sequence continues at coordinate 33,596,684 of NC_046154.1, forward strand.
TCAGACTTCAGGCAACAACAGATGTCCCAAGCCTTGAAGGGCCCACCTCTTTGTGGCTTATGAGTTTGAACTTTCCCTTCCACAAGGTGGGAGAACACCTGGTTCACACCCAAAGCAGGACGCACCAAAGCTTTGGACAGACCAAAGCTGAAGTCTTCAAAGGGGAGAGTCCTCAGGTAGGGGTTACGCTAAAGGATGAAGAGAACCTCCTCTTCCCCCTCCCTTTCTCCCCCCACCGTCATTCAGGTCTTGGTCTCCTCTGGCCCAGCCTCTGAGGATCGCCTGGGCTGTTAGCCACAACAGCAAATACAGGTGGTCTGTGGCGTGAGTCCACTTGGGAGCCCTTCCTTCCGGGCTTGGCTCGCAGTAGCGGCAGCAGCTACCTTCCCAGGTCCAGGCTAGCCCTGGATCCACCCCCTCAGAGCCAGTCACCACAATGAGATGAGGCACCCCAAATAGGGCATGGGTGTGCCTTCTGCTTCCTTCCCAGAATCTCCCAATCCCTTAATCTATGTCTCTAACGAGGACAGAGTGAAGGGCACCACCAAGGCCCACTTGTCTTTTCCCCAGTCCCCCCCCACCCCACCCCCATCCCTGGCAAGGCTGGAGGACTAGAAAGGTGAGCTGGGAGATGGTTTGTATTCCTCGTAGCAGGTAGGGGGTGGGAGAGTGAGGGGGGTGAGGAGGTGAAGGGGATGGAGGAGTAGGGGGGTAGGAGGGGGGTAGATTAGAGGAGACAGTGGGTCTTCCAGATGACCCCAATCTGCTATGTCCACTAACACACATATCTCCATGCCTTACTAAACACACACACACACACACACACACACACACACACACACACACACACACACACACGCACACCCCAGTGAACTTCTGAGAGAAGAGTGGCAGCATATCTTTCCGTACGGTGTCCAGTGTATAACAGCTTGCTTGGGTCACAAAATATAAACCCGACTTGAAATCCTGTGACCTTGGGTACACAGTTTTCATGCCCCAAGACTGTCCATCTAGTTAAATGAGATACTATTACCTCCCTCTCCTAAGACAGCTGTTGAGTTTAAATGTGACAATCCCCAGAACAGCGTCTGGCCAGTCATAAGTCTGTAGCCTTATGTAAGTAAACGGTAGTCACTTGTATTTTTACTACAAGTCCCTCAACTCCTACTGGGGTCAGACGGTGGGTCTCAGGCAGGCCTGAAGCGGGAATTGGCCTGGGATGTGACCTCAGGAGTCTCAGGGAACCCCTGAGACCAGTCAGCAGGACACAGGAGGAGGGGGAACTTTAAAGACCTTACAGATGGGTAGTTCCCGGGGGCACACACTTGCTCGATGTCTTACACAATACATACCCCACGGTCACTACAAGCCGCACACCAAAAGGCAGGACAGAGTGTAGCTCCTTTAGAGCTCAGCACAAGACACTAGGGGCAGGCTAGGGGCATGGCCGAGACTGTTCAGCAATTGGAGCACAAGTGACCTATCCCTCAGTGGAGAGCTCTGCCTGGAAATGCTATGATAGTGGTGGAAGGGGCAGTCATGGGGGGAGGGGGGAACGGGAGATACGCTGGGGCTGGCTCTCCTCCCCAGCTGTCAACCTGCCATTGGAAGACACCCAGAAGTCTTTCCAATCACCCATGCCAACTGCTCAACCCTTTGGTATACCCCCCTTCCCCGCCTCCCGCTCCCCCACATATCCCAAATCCACGAGGACCCTGGCCAGACCCCACAGCTGTGACTCAGACTTAGAAAAGACCCCTCCCCCTTGACAAGAGACTTAGGGGAGAAATTAGAGCCCCCTCTAACCCTCCCTCTCCCTGTCCCCCAACCAGGCACCAATCCCAAACTCTCCACCGCCCCTCTTGCCCACAGGGCCTGGAAGTCAAAGCAGTTTAGGGAGAAGGGGATAAGGGAGCGGATCCAGCAGCTGCTCTGAGGACAGGAGAGGAACATTTCATTCACCCCAGAGTCCCCTAGGGCTGAGGCAGAGCGTCCAAGTTTGAGTTTAAAAATAAGTTGGCGCTGTCTTAGTGGCTGTACGGGGCTCTCTTTCTTCAGTTCAGCGTTACAGCCTCAGGTCCTCTGCCTCCTGGGGGATGGGCTGGCTAAGACTCAATTTCCCCCTAGCTTTGCCTCCACCCTTTCAGGCCTGGGGCAGCTGTCAGTGAACACACTAGGTGTCTCTCCTCAGTGAACTCTAGCCTCCACTCCGTACCTCTCGGTACCCTTGGGCTGCTGTCTTTGTGTTGGGGTGAAGGTGTTCCTGTATCTCTGGAACTGTGTCCCAGTGGGGCCTCCACTCTGAGGATCTCTGTCCCTGTGCATCCAAGTCTTGGTCTCTCAGCGTCTCAGTGTCTCTCACCTGAGAGTCTCTTTAGGCCTCAGGGAGGCAGATTTAGCCATAGTCTAACAAGCTCCAGCCTCGGGGCCTTCCAAGGCCCTGGGAAGGGCGCTAGCAATGAGTTCCCTGGGGTCATACATTTTGCTTCTTAAATTGCTCCACAGAACCCGGGTCCCCGGCAGCGCCTCGAGAAGTTTATCCGGCCATTCTCAGCCACCACTGGTGTGGTCCGGGTAGCCTCCTGGGGCGCGCGCCCTTGCCTGTTCTACCAGACTCCTTAAGAGCCTCAGTTTCTCCAACCCTGCTACCTCCAAAGCTTTTCTAGTTCAAACTTGGTCCCAACCCCCTGCAACTCGGGCGGTCCCCGCCCGACCGAGGCGCAGAGCGCTGGGGTCCGTGCAGGCGCGCGGGATCCCGTGTTCGAGATGTCCCAGCAGAGGACAGGGGTGGGGGCCCGGGCGCCAACCCTGGTCCGAACGCAGCGCGGAAACAGGGGCTGGAAGCTGGGGCGGGGGGACTCTCACCTCGAAGCGGGCGCGGGAGCTTGGGCGCGAGCGGCGTGGGTGGGGCGGGAGCCGATCTCCCGGCGGCTCCTACCTGCGGGCCGGGCCGAGGGGGCCGAGAGAGCCGCGGCGAGGTAGCCTGCTGCGACAGACTGTGTGGGCGAGTGGGCGCGCGGCCCTAAGCCTCCGAGGAAGTGCGCCGGCCCGCCCCGCCCGGACCCCGCCCCCGGGCCCCCAACCCGCCCGCGGGGGCAAGACCCCGCCCCCTCCTGCCTGCCGCGAGCCCAGCCCAGGCGAATCTGGCGCTCTGACCTTCTCGACCACTCCTTGCTCGCCCCCTGCAGCCTGACCCGCCCTCTACGCCCCTCCGACCCCGGGGGATTTCTGGAAGCGACCCCAGGCCAGGGATACCGGGCTTCCAGGATTTAGCTAGAGTCCATCTGGGGACCAGACCCCCTCCTCTTTTCCCTCTAGCTCATCCCCAGATGTTACACTAAACCTTAGCTTGGGAAGAGGCCTTAATCCAGCCTGCTGGAGGCGTGGTTTTGATTCTGATTTACCAGTGGAGATCAAGGGTTTGTGGTTTTTTTTTTTCTAGAAACTTGGGTTAAAGAGAGAGAGCCTCTATCCTCCTCAATTTCAAAGGATTTTTATTCTATAAGCGAGTGGCGAAAGCCCAGGCAACAGCCTCCCCAATTTCAGCTGTGTCCTGGCACTGAGGTTTCAATAGTGCCCAGGAATAATTTTGACCTTTCAGGCTCAGGGAGACCCTAATCCTAGGTCCCATTGGCTTTGGGTTTCTTGAGAGGGTGTGTGAACAATGTGAGTGGTTGGGTTGGTGTAGGCAGGGGTGGTTAAGAAGAGAGGGAACTTGTGTAGTTTCTGACCCTCCAGCTTCTACCCTAGTTCGGGAAGGGAGGACTGGCGCCTGCCAGGGACATGAGGTCCATCCAGGTCCTTGAGGCCAACCCCCCTGGGATCCTCAGGCTTGTCACTAGAAATAAATAGCCTTGATCTGGAGGGCGGGGGTGGGGTGGGGAAGCTCTGTTGTGCTGTTTGCAAAACAAGAGACAACAAACTAACCCTGGTAATAACCTTTGCATCTCCGTGATGATTCAGATGCCCAGAGAGGCTTCCCTGATCCAAGGCTGCATCCAGCCAAGGTAGTTTGCGGGGATTAAGAGCCTTCAAGGCTGGTGAGGATCGTTCTGTACATAGGGTCTGGTTCCTAGGTCCTAAAACAAATCACCAGGCCAGGTTTCCTTTTTTTTTTTTTTTTTTTTTCTTTTTTTCGGAGCTGGGGATCGAACCCAGGGCCTTGGGCTTCCTAGGCAAGCACTCTACCTCTGAGCTAAATCCCCAACCCCCAGGTTTCCTTTTAAAGTTAAAGAATTGCTTCAATGTTGTTGATTTTTTTTTTCTTTTCTTCCCAGAGCTGGGGACCGAACCCAGGGCCTTGCGCTTGCTAGGCAAACGCTCTACCACTGAGCTAAATCCCCAACCACAATGCTGTTGATTCTTAAATTGCAAATGCCACGAGAGCAGAGGTTGGGTCGGGTTTTTTTGTTTTGTTTTGTTTTGTTTTTGTTTCTGTTGTTGTTGTTCACTACCGCATTCCCAGTATCTACTCCAGTGTTTGACCTGCAGTAAATGAGGAAAGAATGTCACACACTGCTTTCATTTAGACCCCCCTGCTACTCCCTGCCAGCCACCTGCTATCAGGAGTCTAGCCAGTGAATAGAGAGTCTAAGGGTGGGCCCTTCCTCTGGGACTTGTCTCTCAGGTCTAGGGAACTCTAAATGTACAGGAATGCAGGAAACACCATCGTTCCTGGTTGGAGCAGACAGCAGGGGTCTGTCTGTCTGTCCTGACATGAAGTGAGGACAATGGTGGGAAAGTGCGCTGGCTAGTTTTATGTCAACTTGACACAAGCTAGAGTCTTTGAGAGGAGGAAACCTCAACTGAGAAAAGGCTTCCATAAGATCAGGCTGTATGAAAGCCTGTAGGGCATTTTTCTTTTTCTTTTTCTTTTTTTTTTTTTCTCTTTTTTCTTTTTTTTCGGAGCTGGGGACCGAACCCAGGGCCTTGCGCTTGCTAGGCAAGTCCTCTACGACTGAGCTAAATCCCCAACCCTAGGCATTTTTCTAATTAGTGATTGATGGGGGAACACCCAGTCCAGTGCCATTTCAGGTGATGCCATCCCTGGGCTGGTGGTCCTGGATTCCGTAAGAAAGTAGGCTGAGCAAGCCATGAGGAGCAAGCCAGTGAGCAGCATCCCTCCATGGCCTCTGCATCGACTCCTGCCTCCAGGTTCCTGCCCTGTTTAAGTTCCTGTCCTCACGTCCTTCAAGGATGCACTGTGATGTTGAAGTATAAGTCAAATAAACTGTTTCCTCCCCAACTTGCCTTTTGGTCACAGTGTTTCCTCATGGCAGTAGAAACCCTAACTAGGACTGAGCCCTGAGGTATGAGTGAGCAGTAAAGGTACTTCATCCTCCGATCTTTCATCTTGTTTTTATGGCTTGAAGTGCTACTGAAGGGCTTTACCAAGATCCCAGACTCTGTGAACTCTCAGTGCGCACCACTCCCTAAGCACTTTAAATACACGAACTCACGTAATTATCCAATAAACATATATATGTACATATATAGCATATATGTGGGTGGTTTGTGTGCGTATGTGTGTGTGTGTGTTCACATGTGTGTGCTAGTGCTAGTGTACCTGTGTGCTTGTGTCAGAGGTCAGAGGACAACTCTCTGGAGTCAGTTCTCTTTAAAAATAGAATTAGGGGGGCTAGAGAGATAGTTTGTTGCATGAGCCTGCTTGCTGTTAGTTTTCTAACGCCGTAACCAAAAGCAAGCTAGAGAGTCAACGGTTTATTTCAGCTTACAATTCCACATAGCAGCATCATCAAGGGAAGTCAGGGCAGGAACTCCAGCAGGGACGGAACCTGGAGGTAAAACCATGCCAGAGCCAGGGCTGGAGAGATGGTTCAGTGGTTAAGAGCACTGGTTGCTCTTCCAGAGGTCCTGAGTTCAATTTCCAGCAACCTCATGGTGGCTCACAATCATCTGTAATGAGACCCGATGCCTTCTTCTGGTGTGTCTGAAGACAGGTACAATATACTGATATACATATATAATAAATAAATCTTTATAAAAAAAAACTGTAGCAGAACATGCTACTCACTGGTGTTTCTCATGAGTTCCTCAGCCTGTCGTCGTTGTCGTCATCGTCATCGTCACACTAGCACCCAAGACCACCAGCCCAGGAGTCACAGCGAGCAACCGACCATCAAACAAGCCTACCACAAGCCTACCATAGGCTTCCCTACAGGCCAATGTGGTGGGGGTCGTTTTCTTAATTGAGTTTCCCTCTTCCACAGTTACTCTAGTTTGCGTCAGGCTGACACAATAGCCAGTGAACTGCTCCTCCAGAAGACCTGGGCTCGGCTCCCACCTCACAACAGCCTGTTAACCCCAGCTTCAAGGAATCTGATGCCCTCTTCTGACCTCCTCAGACAGGAGCACAGGTGACATTCACTCACACAAAGACAAACATATACACATAAATAAAAAATACATAAATTCTAAAACAGTGGTGTGTGTGTGTGTGTGTGTGTGTGTGTGTGTGTGTGTGTATACACATATAGGAAGTCAGCGGCTACTTGTGGGAATGAGTTCTTTCTTATTACCATGTAGGTCCTGGGGATAGTCAGGCTTGGTGGCAAGTGCTTTTGCCCAGTGAGGCATCTTGCTGGCCCTGGAGTCAGTTAGAGTCTGCCAGCATGGGTTTAAGTCAGGAACTAAGGCCAGCAGGCTCTCACAGCAAGTGCTTTTACCCACTGAGCTGCCTCACCAGCCCTAAATATACATTTCTAATCTTCTTCTCAAAGGTGAGAAAAATGGGACTTGATTCAGCAACACGGATACTAAAATTGGAACGATACAGAGATTAGCATGGTCCCTGTGCAAGGATGACTTGCAAATTCATAAAATATTCCATATTTTAAAAATAATTTTTATGACTTATTTTTATTTTATGTACATTGGAGTTCTGCCTGCATATATGTCTGTGTGAGGTGGGTCAGAGCCTCTAGAAATGGAGTTACAGACAGTTGTGAGCAGCCACAAGGGTGCTGGGAATTGAACCACAGTCCTTTGGAAGAGCAGCCAGTATTCTTTTTTTTTTTCTCTCCATCTTTATTAAATTGGGTGTTTTTTATTTACATTTCAATTGCTATTACCTTTCCCAGTTTCCAGGCAAACATCCCCCTGACCCCTCCCCTTCCCCTTCTTTATAGGTACTTCCCTCCCCATCCTTCCCCCACTACCACCCTCCCCCCAACAATCCTGTTCACTGGGGGTTCAGTCTTGGCAGGACCAAGGGCTTCCCCTTCCACTGGTGCCCTTACTAGGCTATTCATTGCTACCTATGAGGTTGGAGCCCAGGGTCAGTCCTTGTATAGTCTTTGGGTAGTGGCAGCTAGTACTCTTTTTTTCTTTTTCTTTTTTCTTTTCTTTTTTTTTTTTTTTTTTTTTTTCGGGGCCGGGGACCGAACCCAAGGCCTTTCGCTTGCTAGACAAGTGCTCTACCACTGAGCTAAATCCCCAACCCCGGCAGCTAGTACTCTTAACTGCTGAGCCATCTTTCTAGTCCCTTTAAATAAAATTTTATTGTATAATTATTTGTTCTATTATGGTCACCTAACCTGCAACAACATCAAACAAACATGGGAAAATGGAGGCTGGACTTGTGGTGGCCTACACCTTTAATCCTAGCACTCAAGAGGCCTAGATAGGCAGATCTCTGTGAGCTGGAGGCCAGTCTGGTCTATACAGCCAGCCAGAGCTACATTGTGAGCCCCTGTAAAGAAAGAGGGAATGGGGAGAGGGAGAGGGATGGAGAAGGGGAATGCAAATACAGTGAGTAGCTGCCAAGAATGTCAAAGTCAGGATTGAAACTCAGACTGTCAAATGTCAACGTTTCCATGTCAAAAGTGATCGTACCCATCACCTGGGTAGTCAGTGAACCTCTGGAAGGCAGTCTCTCCCTCAAGGATACCATAGTTGAGGACTGGAGAAGACCAGGCACTAAGTCTTCAGTAGGTGGGAACCCTCCCTCCTTCCCTTTCATGGTCAAGTGCTAAGGTTCTGCTGTTAGGACTTAGAGTCTAAAGGTCAGAGAAAGTTAGGAGATCTGTGGCCTTGGCCAGCCTGGGGGAGGGAGACCCAGGCCGTGGGGGCTGTGACCTTTCTCCTCTCCATTTCCAGTGGACTCACATTTCCCTGCTCACTCTCTTTCCATTGGCCCAGAAAGATGTGCCCCAGGGAGTTCAGGGATCAGCCTCATGGACTCTCTGTCCCTGTTCCCCATCTGTCTTCTCCCCCCTTCTTGAGAAACAGGTGTGCCTGAGCCAGAGCTGGAAGCAGAGTGCTTGGAGACGGGCTTCAGTTAAAGTGTGGTGTGTGTGTGTGTGTGTGTGTGTGTGTGTGTGTGTGTTCCTTCCCACCCAGGAGATCTCTATGCACACTTCCCTACCTCAAACTCAAGAAGCCCCATCTTGTCTTCTTACTTTGCAAGAGTTTTCGAAAGAATGTTCTGGCTCTCTTCTGCCAAGCTGCTCATGGCTTCCTCTGGGTGCTGAATCACTCTCTGGTGCCTGCAACCGCAAGACCTCCTTCCTCCTAGGGAGAAAATACCCTTCCTTCCCTGGCTTTACTGCTCATTCCTCACACTGCAGTGTGCAGAGCCCTCACAAGCCTCAAGCTTAGTAAATACTCTCTTTCAAATCCCTAGAGACGTCCTTTGTGCTTTCAAGCCCACAAGGGTGTAACAGAGGGGAACATGAGTGACAGGCGGAGCACGGCAGGGAGGCAGAGAGAACACGTGGCTAAAAGCTGTGTGTAGGTCCCATGTGCGTGGTAGTTATCACCTCTCTTAGCTTTTTTTTTTCTTCTTCTTTTTCTTTTTTCTTTTTTTCCGGAGCTGAGGACCGAACCCAGGGTTTTGCGCTTGTTAGGCAAGCGCTCTACCACTGAGCTAAATCCCCAACCCCCACCTCTCTTAGTCTTAAAACAACAACAACAGCGTACAAAGTGATTACAAAGAGTTGGGTGATGTGGCTCTAAATGCCAAGCTAATAGTTGTACAATGCCAATCCAGGGCTATCTCTAGAGTCCCCACCTCCAGGGTACAGTGATGGCTTCCCCAGACACTGCTGACCACTAATACTTCTTCAGGGGACAAGGCAGGCGTGGATACAGCTACCATCTGGTCATTCTATCACATAGCTAAGCCTCATGAGATGAGACTGGGAAGGCGGTCACAGGCTAGATCATGAAGTAGCTTGTTTCCAAGGATGACACACAAAACGGAATTTTTCCTCATGCACGTGGACCTAGCTGGGCAAACAAAGATCAAGCGTGTAGAGGAAGGAAAAAGACTTTTTATACTGTGACTTTGTGATCCTCTTGTCCCCTCGACTCTCTCTCCGAAGAGGGTTTCTGTGGTGGTGTTCTTCTGCTAGAGAGGTGACCAGTGTCACGTGAAATGGATACAATAAAGAGTCTGTGGAAGCCTGAGGAGCCTGGGTAGTGGTGCGTGCCTTTAATCTCAGTATTAAACTCTACATTGTGACTTCTAGGACAGCAAGAACGACATTGTGACATCCTGTCTCAAACAAAAACAAAAAAAGAGCCTGCTGAAGGTTAGTCTCAGGTAGTGGGAAAGGTTCCAAATACCAAGCGCAAGGCCCTGGGTTCAGGCCTCAGCTCCGAGAAAAAAAAAAAAAGGTTCCAAATACCGACAGACGGTGGAGATGGGAGGGGCGGGAGCCGGGGTTGGGGAGGAGCAGGGAGTGGGGGTGGTGTGTGGAGTGGGAGGGGAGGAGGATCGGGGTGTGGGGGAGAGCTCAAATAGCCCCAAACACTGCTGTGATGTGTGATGGTTGGCCAGGTCCAACTCTCTCCCGTGCTACTTAAAGGTAGCTTTAGTGGTGACAGGAATAACAGGATAGCTGGGGGGGACACACTGTCACACACTTGTAATCGAAGCTCTTTGCAGATGCAAGAGATCCCTGAGAATCTGCGGCCAGCTTGGTCTATGAGTTTCAGTGCAGCCAGGCCTACATAGCTAGACACTGCCTCAAAACGCCAAACCTAATTAGACTAAGCCAAACCCAATAAAACGAACTAACAAGAAAACAAAACGAGACCGGAAACACAACAACTTTACTGTGAACCTGCTAACAAGTAAGCCGAACATGGAGCACTGCGAACGTATTACGTCATTTAAACCTCACAGTCCTGAGAGTATAGCATTATTTTACTATTTTATGACTAGATGTGGATACCAAGCCTCAGCAAAACTACTTTTCTTGGTTAAGAGCAGAGCTGGGACCAGAGCACTCCCTCCACAGTTCAAGGCTCTCTCCAACACATTATACTACCTTACGTTAAGTCTGCCAGACCTCACAACTTTGATGGTTGTGAAGGACTCAGAGCTTTATTGCCATTACATGATTCTTTTCTATTCTGCTTATAGATACAATTCTGCAACTCAGTGCCCTTGATACTCCTATGAGCAAGACCAGCCTGCTTTTATTATGCTCATTTTACGGGTGAGAAAAATGATGCTAGTTAAAGGCAAGCAATCAGCTCAGAGTCACACAGCCAGAAGTCAGCTGAGGAACCTAATGTGGTTTTAAAATGTTCTTTCTAGTATACTGTTAAGATTCAGGCTATTTCTAGTTTTTGTTTTGTTTTGTTTTTAGACTGGGTTTCATTTCACTATGTAGCCCTGGCTAGCCTGGCCATCACTATGTAAGACCAGGTTAGTTTTGAACTCACAGAAATTTGCCAGCTTCTGCCTTGAGGGAGTTGGGATTAAAAGTGTGAGCCGCGTTCTCCTTAGAATTTTAACCCAAGCCAAGTCGCAGGTGACAGTACATGCGCATGCGCAAGCCGAGCTCTGCCACAGAGCAGTGCCAGCCACATGTTCTCAGATGCCAACGTGTGGCCCAGAGCGAAGGCTAGGTCCCTGGACCAGTGAATGCTCTCTGACGACAGAGAGCTGTGAAGGAATCCCAAACCTCTAGCTTAGGAAACTACATTTCCCAGAAGCCTCCTGTTCGGGCCGCTTGAGCGGGGATGTATTTCCGGTAAGGCAGGCTTCTGATAGGTTGCATAGCAAGTCGCAGCGGCTGGGCCTGCTTCCGGTAGTCCTGGTGGACGCGTCTGGTTCTTGTAGTGTGGTCGCGGTGGTGGAGTTTGCGGAGCATTTCTTTGACCTCAGGAGGCATGTCGGCGGCTTTTCGCAAGGCAGCCAAGACCCGGCAGCGGGAACACCGAGAACGAAGCCAGGTAGGCCTTGCAGGCCCCACGGGCGCCTGCCGGTGGCCCCCGCCCCCTAGCTGTCCCAGCATCCGGATACAGCGCATCTGCTTTCTGTCAATACCCGACACATGGGGCCTGATCCCGGCGTGCCTTGTCAGGGAGACCCAGGGACCGGGTTAGGGGGATTGTCATTCTCTACGGTAGAAGATTCAGTGGGTTAATTCAGTGAGACAAGGTATGCCAGATGCCTTCCCCTGGAAATTGAAGCCAAAGTCAACCGAACGTAACCGACTGACTAGCGACAGTAGCCACCCCACAACTGACGCATACAGGGGTGTTCCTAAAGTGGGCCTGACTTTCGGCATGGGATTTGTGGTTCGTGTAGATCTGTCATATGCCTCCCCCTAAAATCGTGGTACTTTCTTTATCCCTTCTGGAGAGTGTCTTGACTATTTACAAACTCTGGGGGACCTCATAGCCCAGGTAGCTACCCAAGAGGCCAAGACAGAAGGATCACAAAATCATGGACTGCCTGGGCAGCTTAGACCTGACTCAAAATAAGAATTTAAAAATTTCTAGGCATACAGCTCAGTGGCGAACTGATTGCCTAGTAAGTGTGGGGCAGTAGATTTAGTTCTTGGAAGAAAGAAAGGAGGGAGGGAGTCCTCCAGCAAATTTAGTTAGAATAAATCGGTGTGGATTTTCTGAGGAGAATGTGTTGGGGTTTGGATATGTGGTAGAAATAAAGATGTGTGATAAAGATGTGTGCAGAATCACTTTATCCACTTAACTATTCTCAGAAATCACATAACTGGTTCAAAGAAGCCTTTAACAAGGCTTGGGGAGAGGGCTTAGTGATTAAGAGTACTTGGCTGCTCTCTCAGAGTTCAAATCCCAGCATCCACATCGTGGACTCACAAATACCTGTAACTCCACTCTAGGAAGTCCACCAACTCACATGTGGCCCCCCCCCACACACACACAGATATGCACGCGTGCGCGTGAGCGATAACATTTTTAAAAATTAAAACGTGTGTGTGTAAGGTGTGTGTGTGCATTAGTGCATATGTCTGTGGAAGCTCATTCTGGAGCTGGAATTATATGGAGTTGTGATTTGTCTGATATTCTGATATGGGTGCTGGGAAATGAACTTGAATCTTCTGGAAGAGGAGAATGTGCTTTTAACTGTTAAGCCATCTCTTTAACCCTCCAATAAATATTTCTCCCTTTTCATTTGTTTTGAAAGGCAAGAGGATCAATGGTTCAGGGTGATCCCTCAGGTTTTAGGATATTCCCGGCTATGAGACAGTGTCTCAACAAAACAAAGTGGGTTGGTCAAGTGGCCCAGCTGTTGCACAGCTTGACAACCTGAGTCAGAGCCTCAGAACTCATATACTAAGGGGAAGGAAAGAATGGATTCTTTTTTTTTTTCCCCTTTGTTTTTGAGACTAGAACTTAATGACAGCATTTCTCCCTTCCCTTTCTGACCTCCAAACACTCCCATATACCACTACTTGGTCTTTAAATTTCATGGCTTCATTTTTTTTTTTTTTTTTTTTTTTTTTTTGAGAATGGACTCTTAAGCAGTCCTCTGTCCTCCATATATGCTGTGGCATGTGCACCCACGTACACATATCATACATATACATAGAATTAAACCCCAGCAACAACAGACAAAACCCATGTATGCAACCAGAGTTTTCAGAGTTAACCACTTTGCAGATTCTGAAGAAAAGGACATTATCTCTGAAACTGTGCTGCTGACTGATACTGTAGAGTCGAGGTCTCTCTCTCTCTCTCTCTCTCTCTCTCTCTCTCTCCTCTTTTTCTTTCAATCTTTTTTCTTATGGTTTATAAATCCTTTTGTAGTTGATCTTAGCCAAAAGGCTGAGAAATGATAGCACTGCCTTCTATACCACAGTTCCCTTTCCTGCTTAGTAGCCTTTTTTAAAAGTGTATGCTTAGTGGAAGCAGTAGAATATATGGATTAAAATGTTTTATTTTGTATGTATTTTTATTTTACCATGTGTGTATTGGTGCCACAGCTTTGTGGAAGTCAGAGGACAATTTTCAGGAGTCCGTCCCAGGTTGAAACTCAAGTCATTAGACTGGGTGGCAAGTGACTGTACCCACTGGGTCATCGCACCAACAGTAATGTATTTTAACATCTTGTTTGTGAGACTATGTGTGGACCTGTGTAAAACCAGGAGTAGCCGGAACTTGCAGTGTGAATGCATAACTCTCACTGCCACTTAACTCAGAGCAGCTGTCTACAAGCACGTTATTATGTCCTCACGTTTTCCGGAGGGAATGAAGGCTCAGAAGGGTCAAGTGCTGTTCTGGAAGAGGTGCAGCCAGAGCTGACAAAGCCAGAACTTGGGTCAGATGCTTCAAGGAGATAGAGGCAACTTTTAGTCTGTTTGGATTTGTTTTTGAGACAGTGTTTCACTCTGCAGCCTTGGTTGATCTAATACTCTGTGCAGATCAGGCTGGCCTCCAATTCTCTGCCTCCTGAGCACTGGGATTAAATGTGTGTGCCACCACTGCTCAGCTAGAGGCAACTTTATAAGAGGTGGCACATTAAAAATGCCAGAAGTGGCGGGGGGTTGTGGTTGGAGAGAATGGCTCAGTGCTTAAGAGCAATGACTGCTCTTTCAGAGGACCCAGGTTCAGTTCCTAGCATCCACATCAGCTCACAACCATTTATAACTCCAGTTCTAGGGTGTCTTAGGCTCTCTGGCCTCTTTGGGCACCAGGCACACTTGTGGTGCACGGGCACAAAAGCAAAAGAGTCATATACATAAAATGAAAAATAATAAAAGTTTAAAATATCAGATGTGGGGGTTGGGGATTTAGCTCAGCAAGGCCCTGGGTTCGGTCCCCAGCTCTGAAAAAAAAATATATATCAGATGTGGAACATATATGGAGAGGGTCTAGGTATAGAGCATTGTGGTGAAATGTGTTGGACTGGGCGATCAGTTTCTTTTGAAGGCAAAAATAGTAAATTTGTTTTGTCTTGTTTTTTTGAGACAAGATCTCCCTATTTAACTTAGACTTACCTCAATTTTCAGTTTATAATCCCTCTGCCTCAGCCTCCTACATTCTGCTTGAAACAATCACCTTTTGAGAGGTCTAGGAATAGCCGTACATGCTGTACAAAGATTGTCTAATTTCAAAGTGTCCTTGGGAGATAGATGTTATTCCATTTTACAAATTAGGAACCTGATGCTTAAAGAGATTAAATTTCGTATCTAGAATCACAGTTGCAAAGAGTTGACTTAGGTTAACATAAAACAAAGGGATTTTGAGACAATGCCTGAGTCATTTTTGACTTTGTGTTCCTTGTATGTTTCTTTGTCCTCTTTCATTTTGAGGCAGTGGAAGCTCAATGCTTTGTGTTAAGGAGGTAAATGTGTAAACAGATTCGCATGTTGTGTCTGGTTTCCTCTGTGATGTACATGTACAGTCACACATTAGCGATTTCAAGACTTCTGTCCCAGTGTTGTTCCCTGACCTTTGAAATGTCTTTCTCTGTCAATCTCCCTCCCTTGTTGTATTAAAAATAAAAGCTAGTGGTCTGGAGAGATGGCTCAGCGGTAGGGAGCACTGGCTGTTCTTCCAGAAGACCTGGGTTCAGTTCTTGCCACCCACATGGCAGCTTACACCTGCCTTCAGCTCCAGTTCCAGATGATCTGACACCCTCCACCCTCACACATGCAGGCAGAAAACCAGTGCATATAAAATAAAATAAATCATTAAGGTTGTGTGTGTGTGTGTGTGTGTGTGTGTGTGTGTGTGTGTGTGTGTGTAAAGCTGTTGTGGGCCCTGGAGAGATGACTTAGCAGGTAAGAGCATTTACTGCTCTTGTGGAAGACTCAGCATCTCAGTTTGGTTCCCAGCATCATGTGGGAACTATCTATGTTCAACTATCTATGACATCAGTTCCAGGAGGTTTGATGCTTTTGTCTGACCCCAGGGCACCAGGCATGCATGTGGTACACATATGTATGTACAGCCAAAGCACTCGTATACAGAAAACAAATCTAGCCAGGATGTGGCTCACCCTTTAGTCCCAGCAGTCAGGATGCAGAGGCAGGTGGATTTCTTGATCTCAAGGCCAGCCTTGTCTACCGAGAGAGTTCCAGGACAGCCAGGACTACACAGAGAAACCCAGTCTCAAAAAAACCAAACAACAATAAAAACAAACAAAAAACCCCAATCAACAAACAAAAAACTAGAAAGAAAACAAAAACCAAAATAATTCCTTAAAATATATTTTTGAGGGTTGGGGATTTAGCTTAGTGGTAGAGCGCTTGCCAGGCCCTGGGTTCAGTCCTCAGCTCAAAAATATATGTGTGTGTGTGTGTGTGTGTGTGTGTGTGTGTGTGTGTGTGTGTGTGTGTGTGTGTGTGTGTGTGTGTTTTGCCTGCATGAATGTCTGTGTGAGGATGTTTGATTTCCCCTGGAACTGGTGTAACAGACAGTTATGAGCTGCTATGTGGGCACTGGGATTGAACCCAGATCCTCTGGAGGAATAGCCAGTGCTCTTAAAAACTGCTGAGCCATCTGTCCAGTCCCATTTTTTTAAGTATCTCTATCTGTCTCTCTCTCCCTCCCTCTTTGTTCCTTCTCTCCCCTCCCTCCCTCCTCCTCCCCTCCTCTCTCCCTTCCTCCCTCCCTCCCTCTCTCCCTTCCTCCCTCCTGTTCCCTTTCTCCTTTTTTGTAGCTCTACACTATTCTAGAACTTGCTATGTAGACCAGGATGGGCTGGAATTCAGAGATCCGACTACCTTTGCCTTCTGAGTGCTGGAATTAAAGGTGCGTGCCACCACTACCCGTAAAAAGAATTTTGAAAAAGAAAAGTCAGGAAAGTCTGTTTTTGAGACAGTATTTAACTATGTAGCCTTGGTTGGCCTAGTACTCTGTGTAGACCAGACTGGCCTTGAACTCACAGAGATTCACCTACTTCTTGTCTTCTGAGTGCTCTGAGTGCTTGCAGCAGCATACACAGTTTAAACATGTTTTTAAATTACATTTATGTATTGGTGTGTGTGTGTGTGTGTGTGTGTGTGTGTGTGTGTGTGTGTGTGTGTGTGTGTGGCAACCGTGCCTTGAAGTGTGTGTGTGTGTGTGTGTGTGTGTGTGTGTGTGTGTGTTTTGGGCAACCGTGCCTTGAAGTCGTTATGGAAGTTAGAGAACAACTTTTGGTGAGTCAGTTCTCTCTTTCCATCATGTAGGTCCTAGGGGATCAGACTTAGACATAGTGGCAGACATTTACCTCTGAACCTTCTTCCCACCCCAGGATTGTCATTGTACACAGTGGGTTATATTATTCCTGGAGAGGCTAAGAGTGACAAAGGTGACTGTAAAACCCCATCCAGTCATTATTCCAAGTTCAGGAGAAACATGAATCTGCAGCCTTAGAAGTCAGGGTTGCGGGGCTGGAGAGACGGCTCAGCGGTTAGAGCACTGAATGCTCTCCCAGGGGTCCTTAGTTCAATTCCCAGCAACCACATGGTGGTTCACAACCATCGTGATGGGATCTGATGCTCTCTTCTGGTGTGACTGAAAATAGCCACAGTGTACTCTTACGCATAAAATAAATAAATCTTTAAAAAAAAAAAAAAAAAGAAGTCAGGGTTGCAGTGGTACAAATCTACTATCCTTGCTCTTGACAGGCTGAGGAGAGAGGATTACAAGGCCTTCCTTGAGCTGTTACTCAAGTTCCAGGCCAGCCTGGGCTGTAGAATGAGACACAGTTTCAAAAAAAAAAAAAACACAAAGCAGGATATGGTGGGCACACCCATCCATCATCATAGCTTCTGTCAGACTGAGGGAGGAGGTCGTGAGTCAAGGAGAGCTGTATAAAAACCTGCTTCCAAAACTAAAGCCAAACACACGTTATTCAGAGCAGGAGTATAGTGGGCTCTGAAATAGTGTGGCCTGGCATGAGCAGAAGGGATTCTAGTTCTAGCTTTGGGGCTTATTGATTCTACATCCCTAGAGAGTGAGTTCCTCTTGTGTATGCAGCTAGGAAGACCTTGAACTTCTGTTTTGTTTGAGACAGGGTTTTTCTGTGTAGTCCTCCCTGTCCTGTAATTCACTATGCAGACTAGGCTGACCTTGAACTTAAAGAGATCCCCCTGCCTCTACCTCCTGAGTGGTGGGATCAGAGGCATGTGTGATCACTGCCTGGCAACCTTGAACTTCTGATCGGCCCACCTACATTCTTCCTGCAAGGATTACTTACAGGTGTGTGCCAGCATGCGTGGTTTATGTGGTGCTGTGGATTGAACCTAGGCAAGCATTCTACCCATTATCCCCAGCCTTGGTTCTGCATGGAATATAGTCTGTAAATGCCATCCTGCTTCTGGAACACGCTTTACTTTCTTGCAGTGTCATAAAGAAGAAATAGGAATGTGTAATGAGCATAGTACATTGCTTTGCAATCGAGTAGGTACTTAGCTGTGAGCGTTAAGTTGATGCAAGGGAGCTGGGACGTAGCTCAGTTGGTAGGGAACTTGCCTCGATGGTTAGAGGTTCTGGGTTGATCCTCAGCACCTAATAAAAACCAGATATGGTGGCATATCCTTTAATTCCAGCCCTCTGCATGTGGAGAGTTCAAGTATGTAGAAGGATTATTAAGAATCGACCCTGTCGAGCTGGAGAGCTGGCTCAGCTGGTAAGGGCACTGACTGCTCTTCCATAGGCCCTGAGTTCAATTCCCAGCAACCACATGGTGGCTCATAACCATCTTTAATGGGATCCAATGCCCTCTTCTGGTGTGTCTGAAGACTGCAACAGTGTGCTCACATATATAAAATAAATAAATCTTAAAAAAAAAAAAAAAATAGCGCTTACCTAGGGAAGCGCAAGGCCCCTGCCCGGTCCCCAGCTCCGAAAAAAGAACCAAAAAAAAAAAAAAAAAAAAGAATCGACCCTGTCGGGGCTAGAGAGGTGGCTTAGTGGTTAAGAGCACTGACTGCTCTTCCAGAGGTCCTGAGTTCAAATCCCAGCACCCACATGGTGGTTCACAACCATCTGTGATGAGATCTGATGCCCTCTTCTGGTGTGTCTGAAGACAGTGACAGTGTATTCACATACATAAAATAAATATATAAATCTTTAAAAAAAAAAAGAATCGACCCTGTCTCAAAAATCTTCCCCCATAACAAAAGGTCATAAAGGCATCTGCTATAGACACATACACATAATTTATATAGTTTCATGTAGCTGAGGCTGGCCTTGAACTCCTGCTCCTCTTCTATTTCTCAAGTTCTGGGATTATAAGCATTACCAATTTAACCTGACATCAAGTACTCAGAGTAATGGCAGCCTGTACGAGGATATATCAAGATACTCATTGAACCCTACACCTATATGCTACAGAAGTGTATGTTAGAGATAACACTTTCACACTGCCCTTGGTTTTGTCTCTACTGTTCTGTTTTAATTGTTTGTGGTTTTACTGTGTAGCCTAATCTCGCAATCCTGCCTCAGCTTCCCAAGTGTCAGGACTGTAGGCAAGCACCATTTTACCCAGCCTTACTGACTTATTTTATGGTTAGGGAAGTGACAACTCAGACAGTCAGTGATTTATTTGCCCAAGGTCACAGATTGTTAAGAGGTAAAGCACGGATTGAACCTAGGTCTGAAAACTCTAAATTTAGCTCCCTTACCATGGTTGCCTCCTGTTACTCTGTTTTCCCTTCATAGTATTTTATAAGCCCTTGGATTAAGTTGGTAGTAATTTTAGTACAACTGGCAACTGCTTGCTTAGTGCAGAGTCATTGTTGCCTCTCTCTGTCCTTAATAGGCCAAGAAACCTACTACGGTGGTGCTTGTGACCTGTCTGGCTCTGGGATGAGGCCTCTCATCCTTGGGCAAGGCCCAGTACAGGGGAGGAGGGAGGAACGGAGTAGTGGGTTGGCTCAAGGACACAGACTTACTGAGCACTACAGAGTCCTGTTTCTGTCAGGTGACACATTGCGTGTGTTTGCAGAGAGAACTAACTGCTTCTTTTTCCTTTTGTCTTCTAGCCTGGCTTTCGGAAACGCCTGGGTTTGCTAGAGAAAAAGAAAGATTACAAACTCCGTGCAAAGTGAGTCCAGTATTTCTGGAAGAGGTGCTGCCAAGAGAGATTACAACATTCCCATCCTACAGCTAAAGTGCCCATGCGTCTAACTGCGGAATAATTCCCTGCCATCAATTAAACACTCAAAGCCCTGGCAGCCTGTTGGATCTTTTCTGTGATCGCAGGCTTCCCTTTGCTGAGACTGAGCATTACTTCCTTGAGTTCTCCTGCTGTGATTTTTTTATGCCCTTCCAGAAGGTTTCTCATAGTGGTGTTATTGCCTCCACCTTGGCGCTTGACTCTTTTTGCTCCCCTTTCCTTGAGTGAAAGATACAATCTGAAACTGCATTTGCCGAGTCTCTCGCATCATTCTGTGTGGGGTGGAACGGAGAGCTCTGAAGAGCGGGGTCATGAGCCTGAGAGTGGGTGATGAACTCTGAAAACACTTTATGAACAATTATGTCCATTCTTCTCTTTGGCACTTCATTTGAAAACGCTTGTGACTGCTTATTCGAGTTCAGTCAGCTGGGGCTCTCACGCTCCTGCGGTGGTGGCCAGTGATGATGATTTTTCTATAGGTCCGAGATTTTAATTTTTTAAAAATTTATCTATTATGTTTTAGTTTTGGAGATTGAGTCTCACTATGTAGCCCCTGACTGGCCTGAAAACTCGCTTTGTAGGCCAGACTGACCTTAAATGTGCAACTACCCAACTGTCTCTGCCTCGGATGTGTGCCCGTGGAGGCCAGAAGAGGGCATCAGAGCCCTTGGGACTGGAGTTACAGACAGTTGTTAGCTGCTGAGTCTGTTCTGGGATTTGAACTCTGGTCCTCTGAAAGAGCAGTCAGTGTTCTTAACCACTGACCTATCTCTCCAGCCCCTCAGTTTTTTTCTTATAACTTTATTTTTTATGACAGTCTCCCTGTGTATCTGGGCTGGTCTCCAATTCAAGATCTCCTACCTCGGCCTCTCTAGTTCTGGGATTAGTTTTATATATCGTGCCTGGCTGGTACCAGAGCTTGTTGTTGTTGTTGTTGTTGTTGTTGTTGTTGTTGTTGTTTCAGACAGGGTGCCTCTGTGTAGACCAGGCTGGCCTCCATCTCAGAGATCCACCTGTCTTGTTTCTGGAGTGCTAGGATTGAAGGTGCAACATGGCCACTGTACCAAAGGTTTTGAAGCAAATTGCAAGAACTGAGTAGTGATTGTTTCCCTTTTTGTGGTGTGGTGGGAAATGAGACTTGAACCTGGGGCCTTATGCCTTCCAGAGAAGCTCTCCTTTTTTTTTCTTTTTTTTTATCAGAGCTGGGGATTGAACCCAGGGCCTTGCGCTTCCTAGGCAAGTGCTCTACCACCGAGCTAAATCCCCAACCCCCAGAGAAGCTCTCTACCATGAGCTTAGAGCCAGCCCTGAGCCAGCCCTGAGTGCTGTGGTGGGTCAGGCAGCATTCTAGGAGATAACAGTTGGGTGCCCATTTATTCCTTCCAACAACCTTCTGGGGTAGGTTACTGTTATACTCACCTTATACTTAAATCAGGAGTAGAATGGTTATTCAGCTTGCCCAGGGTTACTTAGCCAGAAGTAGCGGAGTCTGGATACAAACCATCCAGTATGACTGCAGAAGTCACCACTCTCGTGTTGGTGGCAGTCAGTGGGGTCTGAGTCATGGCAACAGTTTGGTGCTGAAGCGTGTGCTGCAGCCCTTAGGAGGAGTTTGAGGTGGCGCTTTACCTGGTGTCCTAGGATGTGCAGTGGAGACAGGTGATTGTAGCTGTGGCTGGAACAAGGGCTCTGAAGATCATGGGTGTTGTGGAGAGGGTGACTCAGTGACAGTGACCACGGAGCAGTCTTTACGTGTGTAACACAGTTTAGTTTATGCGGTCTTCGTTGGTCTGTTTGCTTTGAGGGTGTTTGTTTGTTTGTTGAGACAAGCTCAGATTGATTTCAGATTTGTGATTCTCCTGCCTCAGTCTCCCGAGTGTTGAGGTAACAGGTGTACACCCACATTATGAATTTTTAAATACATGTATAGTTAGTTCATTTGTGTGGGAAGGTTTTTTTTTTCCCCCTTTTTCTGCAACGAATTTCTTCTGTTTTGCTTTTTTAGTGACTATCATAAAAAACAAGATTTCCTCAAAGCTCTCCGGAAGAAGGCTCTTGAAAAAAATCCAGATGAATTCTACTATAAAATGACTCGGGCCAAGCTCCAGGTAGGCGCAAAGCAGATATAGTGGTTGGAGTCCTGTGTGTTGAGAAATAAGGACGGGTGGTAAGGCAGAGCAGGAAGCGTCCTTGGTTTAACCTGGCCCTTCTCCACTTGGACCAGGTGTCCCGGTGAGAGGCCCTTTTCCTGGTCAGCATGCTCACCTTGCACCGTCTTCTGCTTTCTATTTGTTTTTATTTTAATATTGCAAATGAGACCCAGTACATTTGTATGCTAGACAAAGCGCTACCCCTTAGCTGCGCACACCCCAGCTTCTTATATGAAGGCTAAATGACTGGAGGTGGCCTCTGTTCAAGGCGGGCATCAGTGGCCCGAGGCCTAGAGCACTCTCGGGTGCACACAGTACATGCCTGTCTTTGTTTTAAATGTGAATTATGCCAACAGCTTACTAATGATCGTTCTCTACTAAGGACTGTACCTGTAACCCTCTATCTTAGGACGGAGTTCATATTTTCAAAGACAACAAGGAAGAAGTGACAGCAGAGCAGCTAAAACTGATGAGAACTCAGGACATCAAGTACATAGAGATGAAGAGGGTGGCGGAGGCGAAGGTGAGAAAGAACAGGGCAGATGGTGGTTGTGCATATCTCTAATCCCAGTGCTAGGGGGCAGTAAATATCCAGGCCCTGGTTTAAACAACAGCAATGGAGGAAAGGATTTTATAATCTCCAGTTGTCAGTGTGTTCCAGTCTTCAGTGCCCTTGTGGGTGACGATGATTTAGGAATTTAATCAGCATGGTGGAGCAGAGTTCAGGTTTGAGAGTGAGACAGAGTTAGGTTAAGTTCAGGCTCTGCTAGTTTCTAGCCCCATGGTTATTAACCAGTTAATTTTCTTGAAAATGCTTATTTCTTTTTTGTTTTGTTTTTCGAGACAGGTTTTCTCTGTGTAGTCTTGGCTGTCCTGAAACTTGCTCTAGACGAGGCTGGCCTCAAACTCCCAGAGATCCAGCATGGGAATGCTTATTTCTGTCATACATTTTCAGTGCTGAGTTTTGTGGCATGCCTAGTCTAGAACTTGATAAATAGGTGGTGATGGTATGTTTTCAGTGCTTTCATTTAAAAGAATCAAACCATTGAGAACGAAGTATAGTGACAGGCAAGCTGACGATACTGGATGAAAGTCGGTTCCTAAAAATACCAAAAAGAAAATAGAACGAAATGAATTCTTTGCTGCCTGACAGCGATGATGTGCAGTGTCTAAGTCCTTGCAAGTTTATTTCTGATTCTCTGGAGAACCTGCTTTAAAGAGGCCATATTCGTGTTCCAGAAAATTGAAAGACTGAAATCAGAGCTCCACCTGCTGGATGTCCAGGGGAAGCAACAGAATAAGCACGTGTTCTTTTTTGACACCAAAAAGGAAGGTATGAAATGTTGGTGTCTGGGATGATCTGCATGTCACTGTGTGTCATGTGCTGTTAGGGACAGCCTGTGCCTCAAAGCTTTGTCTTGAATTTCAGTTGAACAGTTTGATGTTGCGACTCACTTGCAGACGGCCCCAGAACTACTCGATAGGGTCTATAATAGACCCAGAATAGAGACCTTGCAGAAGGAGAGAGTGAAAGGAGTTACCCCTCAGACTCGCCTCAAGGTACGTGTCTCAGTTTACACCCAGATGGGCGTTTGGGCGAGTCTTGGTTTCTCTTTGTCTGTGGTTCCTTTTTGGCCACTTTGTATATTTGTGGAAAACTTTTAAACCTCGGTTGACAAGAGTGGAAAGAGGATTTGGTGATGGGGTGGAAGTGTTTTTGTTTGTTTGTTTGTTTTGGAGGACAGGTGCCATTGTGGTCAGGAGCTTAGGTTTGGGTTTGAATCCCAGCTCTGATCTGGTCCTTTGTGCTTTTAATGCATGGATCCTTTGCCAACATTTAGAGAATGCAGAGCAGGGAGGGAGCATTGGAATCAGAGATGTGGTATATGTTGCCTTGGTCCTGAGCCGTTAGCGGTGGGTACACATATTAAAATGTTTTCATAGTGCTCGTTTGTAACCAAGGTTTTGTATTGACTTTTCCTTATGGTGCTTTCTATCACATAACTGGGTTGTGGAGATGACAGGATTTTTCTGAAAGCCTTCTGGAGTTGAACTCTCACTTCTGACTGATTCATTTAAAAAAAAAAATGCTGTCAATGTGTTTCAAGCAGACAGCTGTTCTGTTTTGATTTGAATCATTTACACCGCATCAGTTTTGCTTCCAATGTTTAATTTCACAGCAGTTTCCTCTAGCTCAGAGGCAGCTAAACTTGCTTTAGTAATATAAATACCCCTAATTAGTTTGACTATATTGGGTAATCCCATAAATTTGACAGTCTGTGCAATAAAGTGAAAACAAAAGCTGTCTGCAACCACTGCTGTGAGGCTGTCGTGGCGCTGAGGAGCCTGAGTCTGAGGCCCGTGCTAGCCCCGCTCTGTAGGAAGCGCTTTATCCCAGGAGCCGGCTGAGGGCTTCTTGTGAGAATCCTGACTGCCCCTTGGTTGTATTTTCAGTCAGTGGAGTCACTGCTGCTCCTCAGGTAGTATAGTGGTCCTCACAGTCCCCGAGGAATGGTCTACCACCTGCAGTGACAAAGGTGAGAGGGCTTGGACCTGCTGGTGTTGACACTCCATTGCTCTGTGTAAAGCATGATTACTTTCGTGGAGAGTCAGTCTACTGCTAGTGAGTGGACTGCAAGTCTGCAACTTGCAGCGATACAAAAATTGTGTGACTGGCTTGAGGAGGTCTGTGAGTATCCACTCCAAACACTGACATTCTGTGTATATGTGTGCATATGGGTTTCTGTGTTTACAGGTTGAACATTCCTAGTCCAAAACAGTGAACTCTGGAGCCCTTCAAAATTTGCAGTGTTTTGAGTGCCAATAGGATACAAGTGGACAGTTGTACACCTGACTTCCTATGATGGGCTACAGTCAAGATACGGGCACGCCAAAAATACTATGCGAAGTTATCTTCAGGCTGTGTACATGAGGGATATATGAAAAATAAGGAGTCTCTTATTTAGACTTGGGTCTCATCCCTAAAGTATCTCATGCACATGCAAATATTCCAAACACCCCCAAATTTGAAATCCAAACATGCCAGTTCCAAGCATTTCCGATGAGTTATACTCAGTCTGTATGCTGTCTTAAAGAAGAAGCCAAAGTTGTTTCTCAGATGCTCACAGAGTCTCTGAAGTGTAAGGACTTCATAGTCTCTGAGGAGTCCCTAGAAGTCCCTTTCAGGGACTTTCATGCTAAGAATCCTCCTTGTTCTCTGTGAGGTTTAGATTCGGGTTCTCAGGCCCAGCACAGCACTTGTCACTGGGCGTCTTGTGCTCTCTGTTCACTTTGGCATGTGATCAGTCTGGGCAGCTGCTGCCCTCAGCTCCAGTGATCGGGGCACTCAGGCTGAGGCTGCTTAGCGTACCTCTGGGAACACTCTGGGAAGTGGGGGCTCAGGACAGTCCTGACTGTGCTTTAGGCAAGCCATCTACCCTTAGGCTGGTACTTTTCTTCTCTGGGTCTCATTCTGCATCGATAAAATGATATTGATAGGAAGTCTCCATGGTTGCTCTAAGTTTCGCTTACGAACTTAGACTTTTGTTTTTTGTTTTTTTCTTTTCTTTTCTTTTTTCGGAGCTGGGGACCGAACCCAGGGCCTTGCGCTTGCTAGGCAAGCGCTCTACCACTGAGCTAAATCCTCAACCCCGGAATGAGCTGTTTTAAAGTGGGTGTCTTTAGCAATGGCTTCACTGAGTGGATACCGGACGGAGGGAGCTGACGGCACCACCGATGCAACCAGGTTCCCACTCATCTTTGCCTTGTTTTATTGAGAATAAGTGTTTCTTCTGCAGCGGATAGCCAAAGAACGACAAAAGCAGTATGACTGCTTGACACAGCGCATCGAGCGGGAGAAGCAGCTGTTTGTTGTTGCCCAGAAAATCCAGACACGCAAAGACCTCATGGTAGGCGGCGGGAGCCTTGAGCTTTCTCTTCTCCTTTCTTCCTTTTTTCTTGTAAAGGTCTTAACTGAGACTGTGATCTAGGCTGTGTGTAAATCAACAGCAGTGAAATGTCTGCTCCTTGGGGGCAGGGGTTTGAGCCGGTGTCTATGCTCTGACACTGTTGAAGTGTTCCTTGATTAAGAAGGTAATAAGGGGGTTATTAGTCAGTGCTCTGGAGCAGCAAAGGGTAGGATCAGGTAGCATATGGACGTTATAGCTTATGAGCAGCTTCCGTAACATTTAAACAGGTTAACAAAACAGTGCATGCCACTCACTGGTGTTTAAAAATAGACAACAGTGTGCAGTTAAATAGCAGAGCTAAGGAATTTAAGAAGCTCTTTCGAATCACCGCTCCTCTAAATGTCAAATTCTCCAGCCTTGCAGATCATTTAGGTTGGCCTTTCTCAACTGGGGTTCTGAGAGAGAATTAAATTTATAATTTAAACAAAATAATTACTTGAGCTGCTCTCTCCTCAATTTTCCCATAGACCGTCCACAGCTGGTAGCATTCTTTGGGCTCCCGGAGGTTAGGTGGCTCCACACAGGGCACCCAAGGCCCTTCTGAACTGGGAGACGGGCTGTGTCGGGGCTGCCCTTAGCCAGATTACCGAAAGCCTTTGCTGCTTTATGAAGCCTGTTTATGCTTACTGGTCGCCTTTCTTCTCTTCCAGGATAAAACTCAGAAAGTGAAGGTGAAGAAAGAAACAGTGAACTCCCCAGCGATATACAGATTCCAGACTCGCCGGAAACGTTGATGTCTTAAAAATCAGCCTCAGCAGTCTGTATGGAAAAGAATTCTTGAACCGTTTTCCTCCTTTCTTTTGTAATAACTTCAGATTTTATTAGTCCAAAGGCTCGGTCTTCCTCTTCTGTAATCATGGCTTACTGTCAACCCAGTACTTGACATCTTTCTATGAAAATAGTAAAGTCCCTCCCCAGTGTTATTGTCTCTGTATTGATGAACTGAGCCTCTTATATAAGTACTTATGTTTGTCTAGGAGAGTTATATAATCTCATGTAACAAAGTAGAAAATAGATGAATACATTCCATTCTCAGTATTAAGACAACTTATCTATTCCATAGCAGGACCTAGGGCTACTGATGTGAGCGGCTACTGAAGGCATTCTGGTTTATGTTCCCCGTTTGGGAGAGTTATACATTGGCTTTGTTTATAATTTTGTTTTGTCATTCTCCTTCTAGTAGATTTTATTCTAATTTTTAATTAAATCATTAGTTCTATTCCATTTTTATTGCATTATTGAATTTTTCAAAAGTAATATAGGTCTGCAGAGATGGCTCAGAGGTTAAGAGCACCGACTGCTCTTCCAAAGGTCCTGAGTTCAATTCCCAGCAACCACGTGGTGACTCACAACCATCTACAATGAGATCTGGTGCCCTCTTCTTACCCATAGGCATACATGCAGGAGGAACGCTGTATACATAATAAATAAGTAAATCTTAAAAAATATAAAAAAATAATATAAAACATAGTAAAAAGTAAAATCCTTATTTTGTGCATGTGTGTTCATATGAGTGCACACATGTGGTGGTGCATGTGGAGGTCATCCCTTAGGGTAAGTCCACTTTGTTTTAAGACACTCTCATTGGCCTCCAGCTCACTGATGACACTAGGCTGGCTGGCCAGCGGGCCCCAGGGACCCAGCTGACTGTGCCTCCCCTTTGCTGGGATTGCAGGTGTTGGGTAGTGGGTCAGTGACAATTTAGATTTGGTTCTCTCCGTCCACTGTGAGGTTTCAGTTATCAGGTGTGGTGGCAGGCGCCCTCACCTGTGGAGCCATCCCATCAGCCTCCACACTTGGCTTTTAAGATGTGGATTCTAGAGCTGGGCAGTGGTGGCGCACATCTTTAACGCCAGCACTTGGGAGGTAGAAGCAAGCAGGTCAAGGCTAGCCTGGTCTAGAGAGTGAGTTCCAGGCCAGCCAGGGAAACCCTGTCTCCAAAAACCAAAACAAACAAAAACAAAAATGCGGGTTCTGGGAGGCAAAGTTAAATTCTTATGTTTGCTTAGCAACTGAACCTGAATGTCTGTCTGTTTGAGATGGGATCTCATGGCACCTTGACTTAACTTTGTAGCTAAGGATGACCTTGAGCTCCTGATTTTTCTGCTTCTATCCCAAGGGCTGAGATTACAGACATGCCAAAAACACCTGGCTAAAGTAATCTGTCTTAAGGATTAAATGTTTTGTACAGTCGGGAGAGAGAGCTTCATTACCTTATGTATTTGGGTGACTTCATAAGTTGTCCAAGAGTCCGTTCCTCCCTCCTTGCATGTAAAGATAAACACTCAGAATTAGGACCTCATAGCGCTCCTGTTTGTTCAGGAAGCTCACATCAGAACCCTAGGGCTGGCTCTGCTCCTGCCCCTCTCCTCCGGGCCAAGTGCTGATTCCAAGGTTATAAATGACTTCACCTGAGAATACAGACCCCAGGCTATATGGAGCTGTTTCTTAGCTTCTTCCCTAGGTCCCACCCTTCCCTTCCTTGCCCTTATATAGGGAAGGTAGGCCATGGCCAGTCAGAACAGGACTGGGCATGCTTGAGGAAGATGTGGGAGAACCGAGAACAGGATTCTGGGAACCTTGTTCATATCCCACGTTCTGGAGAGGAATAGCTCCATTGGTAAAGCCGATAGATTTTCCTTTTTAAATCCGTATGTGAGTGCTTTGCCTTTGCACCGCATACATTCCTGTTGCCCACAGAGGCCAGAAGAGGGATCCCATGAAAGAAATTATAGCTGAGTGAGAACACCATGTGGGTTCTGGGAATTGAATCTAGGTCCTCCAGAAGAGTAGCCAGTGCTATTAGCTTCTAAGCCATCTCTCCAGACCAAGATCTTTTTTTAAGTATTAATAGGTGACATGACTACTAGGTCCCGGTACAGAGCCAAGATGGGAAAGCCTGTTTTCTCAGAATGTAAACTGTAGGATTTAGATCTGAGATTCCCGAAAAATAAGGTTCCAGAGAGCAGAGGTGCTGAGCTCAGTTAACAGCAATGGTCTGAATGTCGGTTCCACAAGAGAGGATTTAGGTTAACACTATTAGGAAACACTAGCCGGAACAAGGTGAGGGTAGGGTACCTGAAAGGAATTTGACATGCTAAGGAGTTAACAGACCAAGCAGTGGTCTGCTCTGGGGTAAGCAGCCAGGGATTGCTGCTCTGATTCTTGTCATTCCTGGTTAGGAAGGCTGGGGAGAACTGGGAGTATTCGTGACCACCTTCTCCTAAAGCACACACCAAAGTACCCAAGGCCGCATGGGCTCTGGTGTTCACAGATGCATGAGGCAGCAACAACCTGGGCCTCAGAAACAGGTATGGACACATTCATGCTCCCTCCCTCTGGGCATACAACACCGATGGAGATGCTGGAAGGGGCTTGCACTTGGTCCAAAGGGACCACAAAATCCATTGTGTTTGAAGCACCCTAGCTTCCAGGCTGGAGGTAAACAGAACCAGAGGAACAAGACTAGGTATATCCTCGTTGCTGAGCCATCCATTGCTGGCCGTGTCTGGGGCCAGCGATTCTCTTGTAAGAGTAGCAAGCACTCTCATCTGTTGAGCCACCTCCAGTCCTTTGCTCTTATTTTATGACATGGCTTCGTGCTAGCCTGGGCTGCTCTCAAACTTTTATTATTCTGCCTCCTCACTAGTGTTGGAATTACAGTTATAAGCCACCGTGTCAAGAGGATTCTTAAGGGGAGAGAGATTGGTGGTCCCTTGTCGTTAAGCCATCCCAGGCCCCAGCCCCATGCACTCTTAGATTAGGCCAAAGCCTTTAGGCAAGTTGACAGACTGGCTAGGAACAGGAGACAGTTTGTTTTCTGTCTACCTTCTTGGGCTTGGCATGGTCTGCCACCGGCCTGGGGCAGCCTGTGGAAGTGGACTGTGACTCAGTATTCTTGTTTGGTTCATGTTTTGGCATAAGCTAAGTCTTCAAAGCAGCAGCCACCTGAAGCCTGTGGAACCCAAGGATCCACCCAAGGGAGAGAGTCCCTGAGGCCAGCCCTGTCAGTTTGTAGTCACCTTTGAGGGTCCCAGCCAAGGCCTTGTTTTATTTTTTGATATAAGAACTGGTGGGTGGGAAAGGGCCCAGCAGGTGGCGCTGTTGCCTCTCTGCTGGGCCGGTAACAGAGCGTCTACGCCGAAGGAGCTTCTGCCAGAACCTCCTTGCCCCCCAGAGATGCTGAGTATGGATTTGTTTATTGAATTTAATGCCACGGAGGAGCGCTCCATGAAAAAGATCTTTCCTTTTAGTTTGAGTGTATCGTGGCTTTCTCACTTTTAATGAGGATCCTGTAGGGACCATTAGGGTCTTTCCCAAAGCCTCAGGTTTCCCAGAGGTCGGTCCACCGGGATGCGGTGGTGGTGGTGGGGGTTTCCTTTTGTGAAGTTCTGAGGGTTGACTTGTGGCTTGCTGTCTCCCTGTGCTCCTGGCTGTGGGTCACTGAACAGTCAAAGCTGCACGTCCTTCATCAGGGAGAGCAGTGTGCAGACTGCTCTGCTTGCCAGTGGAGGCCGGTGAGGCCAGGGCCTGCTGGGACTTGAAGCCATGAGGCAAGTATGTGTGTGGTTCTGGGCTCTCTTCCTCCCAAAGCCATTTTGGCTTGCCAGTTCCCAAAGCCGCGTGCATTGGGAAGGGTGTACTGAGCCTGGGGGACGGGAGGCTGAGCTGGCAGGTTTCTTGGGCTTTGCAGCTGCCTTCTGGGGTCAGACGGTGCACTCTCTAGCCAGCCAGGTCATGGGGCCTCTGCTGGCACAGTTCCCACTGGCTTCTGGGTCTGTAGTGAATGGATGCTAGAGCAACAGTGTAACAAGGAAA
Source organism: Rattus rattus (assembly GCF_011064425.1). Classification (NCBI taxonomy): domain Eukaryota; kingdom Metazoa; phylum Chordata; class Mammalia; order Rodentia; family Muridae; genus Rattus; species Rattus rattus. Next base: position 33,626,974 of record NC_046154.1, read on the forward strand.
GGCAGAGAGGTTGTGCTTACCCCTGGGCTGGAGTATCACTCTGTGATAGAGCTTTGGCCTAGAATATGCAACGCCTGGACTCGAGCCTTAGCCTTGCTTTCCAGAGCCCAAGTCTGAGACTTGGGAACCCAGAAGAGGCCGTTCTGGGTATGCATCCTTCTGCCTGTCTCCCCTAGAAGGTCAGGCCAGAGGAAACATCGCTCCGACGGCTTCTGACTCCAAGTAAGGAATCTCCTTGTCTTCTCTTCCCTCTGGCATAGCATTTTGGGAGGTCTTGTCTCAGTTACATCTCCCTGTCCATCTCCTCTGCCTAACTTGATGGTCCTAGAAGAGGTGATGGCCGTATCCTGACCCAGGAAGGAACACCCAGGTGCTGGGAGGTCCTGCAGTCTGTCCCTGGCAGGTAGAGGCTAGTCTAGAATAGAACCAAGAATCTAGGCTGAGGGCTGCTGCATTTGGGGGGGTTTAAGGAAAGTGGGAAGGAAGCCTTTTCAGGTCTTCATTGTCTGTCACCTGATGGCCACGCTCAGATCACCAGTGTTAATGAAACCCTGGTGCCTGGAGGCAGGCGGGCACTCCCTCCCTTGCCCTGAGCCAGTCTGACTAATTTACAGCTTCCCCCCCTCGTTACCCCAAAGGCTTCTTTCTGAGGTGAAAAATGTTGGGGGGGGGTGGTTGGTTTCAAGTTTTCACATTACTGAGTGGAAAAAACAAAAAACCCACAACCGTTCTATACCAAAGAAAGCAGCGTCTACAGAACCGAGAGCTTCACCTTGAAAGCACTGAAAAAGTCCCCATCTTTGGTCTTGTTTTGCTCAGAGACTGAAGAGTTAAGAGGAAAGGGCTGAGCAGTGCAGGGACAACCCCCCTGGAGGTGGCAGCACCTGCCATTCTGCTTCAAGTTAGGGGAAGACCTTCTCGGGCTTCCTCGGCTCTGGTTTGTATGGGTTCCCTGGGCCAGTGGGAGAGTGCAGGGCCCCCGGGCAGTCAGCTCAGGGTGAGGAAGGACCAGAGTGGAAAGGAATCAGCTCTCTTCCTGAGCTAATTTGATCTTGTAGGGCTGGGACTAATGTCTCTCCCTGAGAGAGGGCTCTTTAGGTAGAGTGGAAGGTGGGAAAATACAGGGTCCATCTGGCACATAGAAGCTGGGGAGGGGGGTGCCACCCCCTCCTGTCTTTGGCTGGTAGCATTATAAAGTACCCCCTGCCAGGGGCAGATGGCCTCCATGGCAGATGGAGACTAGGCCAGCAGTGGGATGGGCTTCCTAGCCTCAGCCTGGCCTCACAGGCTAATAAGACAACCAAGGAGGCAGTGACAGGATCCCCCCTCCCCCCCCCCGTGTGTACGGGCATGTGTGCGCAGGCGCTCCCTTTCCTTATTAAAATAGTCTGTGGAAGAAGTAAGGCTCCCCCAGATAGAGTCGGTGGATCTCAAGACACACTGTTTACTCTGTAGTTTGGGGTAGAGGTGCATAGGCCTAACACTGCCCACCTGTCTGGGTTCCTGATGCTACCCACGGTTGGTTCTCTAGCGAGGCTGATAGTCTCTGGGGTTGGGAGACTGCTGCAGCTGGAGCTCAACTTGCTAAATGAAGACCCTTTCCCCGGTCCCCAGAGCGTGGGCCTGGGCAGCAGCTCCTCCCAGAGGACGCACCCCTTTATTATGCGTTCCTGCCCCCTCGCTGCTCAGGCAGGCAGCGGCCTTCATTAGCCAAGGAGCTGGGGTCTGTTTTGGCTGCCTCATCAGCATCAGTGAACTGCGTCCCTGCGAGATTTGATACAATTTAATTAACCTAATTAAAAGCTCTGATTGCAGAGATGATTGGGGTAGCGCCAGCAGCGACTGCATATTTATAATGAGCTGCAAGGTGTGGGACCGCAGCCAAACGCCACGCATCCTAATGAGCGGGAGCCGGGAGCCAGGGAGCGGGAGAAGGAACGTTTATTTTTGGCAACAATGCCCAGTTCCTCCCTGCCAGGGAGTCAGAGACCCAGGGAGCAGAGACCGACCTGCCCACCACTCTCTTCTCTACAAGGTGAAAGCAGAAATGTGTGCTTTCCCTGCAGGCGGTGTTGCGCCTTTGGACACCCCGCTTGCCCGGAACTCAGTGCTAGGGTCTCTATTTGCAGAGTGGGGGTGGGGTGGCCGGGGGCCCTTCCGCTGCTTCTCTCCATCTCGGGGAGCCTGGGACCACCTTCAGAGCCTTCTGAGAACACAAGGCCCAGACTCATTTCCAGACTTCAGGACTTCTGGGTTCTCCTCTTCAACTTGTAAAAGGGAATGAGGAGAACCAAGACAAGCTCAAAGGTGAGGCGAGATGTCAGAAAAGGGGTCTGAAATGTCCAAGAGTCTCAAGTGAGGATCCTGGGCCTTGAGCAGGTAGGAGAAACAGCCATGTAAACTCCCTGTTCATTCTAGAAGTTCGAGGCCGGGATACCCAGCTCCTGGCTCTCTCTTGAGGACCCTGCCCACCTCCCCTGGACTCTCTTCTCTCACACTGCCTCTGTCTAGGGGAAATCTCAGTTTGTCTGACTCAGCGCTTCCGCTGTAAATCACATCTAATAATAAACGAGAGTGAGAGCTGAGGCGGAGACGCTGTGGGTGAACGGGGCACTGTTGAGAAGGGACGCACTGCCCAGGTGTTAAGGGGGCAGGGGTGCTTCAGTGAGCTCTAGAAGCCCCCATCAGAGGCCAGGAGGGAGAAGCAGAAAGTGGCCTTCTAGCCACCCCCCATGCCTGTTCCGGGGTTCTTTGTACAGGTCAGGAGCTCAGCCAGGCTGGCCCAGCCCCCCAGTACTTTGGAGCACTGTCAGGACAAGATGAGATTTGTCCCCAGCCCACCTTGCAGACGTGCAGCTGTTTAGCACCCTTATCAATCTTCTCCGTGGGTTTAATCATCTCTCTGTCATGCTGCAGGGCCAGCCCTCCCCTGACTGGAGCTCCTCGGGCCCCAGCTTCCCTCCAGACCCCATCCCCCAGGCACCACCCCCTTCCCTCACCTGACACCCCTGGCAGGAGACAGAGTGGACCAGGCTGACTCTGCCTTACATCTCAGTAGAAGGGGCTGAGTCCACCGAGGATATCCTTGAAGTGTACATAGGACTTGGTACTGTAGATGGCATTGTCGGAGAATGTGCCCTAGCTGGGTCTCCATTTAACTTCATTTCGGATTGGGTAGGACAAGGCCTGGAGGTTGGCCATGACCTCCAGCCTGGACTTGAGAGACTCTTGTGCAGGTGCAATATATGTCCTTCTGGCCAACCCTGGCCTTCTTCTTGGGTGGATCCTGTGGCTCAGGAGCCTATGGCTAGGAACCATGAGCCCATGACTTTGTGGGCATCTTGGGAAAGAGGGTATACAGGAGTCAATGGAGCCTGTGTTGTGGTCCAGGCTGGGAGCCAGGACACAAGGGGCTCCGGGGCCCCTCCCAGTGCTGACGTGCAAGATGACCTTCAGGGCCATGTTTCAGCCTTCTCTGCTGTTCTCTCTTTCCCCCCAGAGCATCTGTGGAATGGGTGAGGTGGGGGGCTGGGGTCACATGGTGGCATATCTGTCCCTAAGAGAACAGAGGAGAGAAGGCCCTTCTTCCCTTTTCTCCATCTCTCAATGCCAAGAAGCCCCCCTCACCACCACCACTTCTTGAGGATGGTGTGAAGTCCCAAAGAGGAATGGGGTCCTGCTGGGCACTGATGACATCATCATCATCATCACCACCACCATCACCACCACCACCATCACTACCACCACCACCACCATGCTTGAAGGACTCCTGAGTGGAGGCATCTCTTTGGGATCTTATCAAGGCTCTGGAGACTCACCAGCTAGTCTGGGCTGGAGAGGGTTTTCCCCCTACCACACAGGCTGGGCTCTGGGAGACAATGGAGTGTTGACAAAGCCTCAGTCCTGGTCTCACATGACCTGACCAGGATTGTGGGTGGACTGCACGTGGCCGAGCCGCCTGAGCTGACCTTTGGTCGCTGGCTAGAGAAGAGAGGAAGCCATGAGGTCTCCTGCCCACTCAGTACCCTGGGCACCCTGCCACCCGACCCCAGGAACTGCCCTCTGGGCACACACTCTGCTCTCTGCTCCCCCACTACCTTCCTTTCAGCTTTCTGTTCCACCACCACGTGTGAGAGTGAATGCATTGTGAGTGTATTTGTGTGCGTCTGGCTGACTGAGGAGGGAGCACATGCATACAGGCTGAATGAGAGAGAGAGAGAGAGAGAGAGAGAGAGAGAGAGAGAGAGAGAGAGAGAGAGTTCTCAATCAGGAATGAAGACCTTGCTTCTCTGGGGGCTAGCACCAGGGACTAGGCTATGCAAAGAGCCTTCTACTCGGCCTCCTGCTTTGGTCTGGGTTGTTTTTATTTCTCCAGGAGACAGCAGCGACGGAGGCTGGGTCTCGTGGACATGTTGTTTAAACCAGGAGCCCAGGCTGAGACAGGACCTCAGTGTCATTTTCAAACATAGAAGAGGGTAAAGTTGGCGTGATGGCCAGCACCTGCGAGGCTGAAACAGGAGAATCTCGAGTTTAAGGCCAGCCTGGGTCAGGTAGCAAGAACCTGTCTCAAAATGAACCAAACCAAAACAAGGAAAAACCAGAAGAATTTGGGGGAGTTGTAGAATTATTGTACTCAGTGAATAAACAAAAAAGATATTTAATGAGGAAGCAGGGCACGCACATGCACACATATGTACACATGCACCCTGCACTCATGCACATCAGCATACATGCCCATACACAGTACATAGGTGGAATATACATGGACGGCCAAGGGAGCCAGTCTGCTTCTGAACCAGGTTTTGCTTTCTTTCTCCTCTCAGTAGGATCCTAAGGTAAGAAATGTAACAGTTGGTGTTGTGCCTGGAGAATCCTTCCCTGATGTCCCTAAGGTGTTGAGGTCCAGGGCTTCAGAAGTGGGCAAGCCAGTACAAATGACTTGATAGTGTGCTCAGAAGGCAGCCTCTCATCTGACTTTGTCACGAAAGTGAAAGTTTGGTGGTGGTTGTTGTTTGGTTGGTTTTGAGTCTTTGTTGGCAGCCTCTTTCTCTCTCTCTCTCTCTCTGTGTGTGTGTGTGTGTGTGTGTGTGTGTGTGTGTGTGTGTGTGTGTGTGTGTGTGTGTGTCAGTAGGCCCATCTGTACAACCTCTCTGTGGCCCTGAGGTCATACAGAGGGAAGCTAGATAGACTTGGATTAGATGGAATGGGATGCCAGGTGTCAGCACGAAGCGGCCACTGGGCTGGGAGGGTGTATGTGTCTAAGACGGACTCCCTGGATTTCACTAGGGAGGTTTCTAGTAGTTTGCCCTCTCTTTCCCTTCTGTTCTTCCCCAAACTTTCCCTCCTCCTCCTCCTCCTCCTCCTTCTCCTCCTCTTCCTCTTCCTCCTTTTCTTTTCCTCCTCCTTTCCTCCTCCTTCTCTTCCTCCTCCTCCTCTTCCTCCTCCTCTTCCTCCTCCTCTTCCTCCTTTCCTCCTCCTCCTCTTCCTCCTCCTCCTCCTCTTCCTCCTCTTCCTCCTCCTTCTCTTCCTCCTTTTCCTCTTCCTCCTCCTCCTCTTCCTCCTCCTTCTCTTCCTCCTCCTCCTTCTCTTCCTCCTCCTCCCCTTCCTCCTCCTTCTCCTCCTTCTCCTCGTCTTCTTCCTTCTCTCCCCCACCCCCCAGGGTTTCTCTGTGTAACCCTGGCTGTTCTGGAACTTGCTCTGTACACCAGGCTGGCCTCAAATTCCCAGAGATCTTCCTGCCTCTGCCTCCAAGTGCAAGGGCTGGAATTAAAGACATAGGCCACTACAACCTGGCTCTGTTCCTTTCTTTGGTCCTGGACCTCCATATAGTCTTACAAATCCCGTCAGATATTCAGGGAGACAGTATGGGACTAGTCCTTAGCAATGAAACAAATGTTGGAGCCTGGTGGGGCTGGGCTGGAGGCTTAGTGCTACTTCATGGGCTGGGGTTAGGGATGGAACATAGGCAGAGGGCCGAGGCTAAGGCTAGAGCTGAGATGTGAAGTTGACACCAAGTTGAATGCCCAGGACGGTGGGAGTTGGCAGGTATACTTTTCAGCCTTGACAGGGTCCTCAGATGCTTATTTTTAGTGTCTAACACAGATGTTCTCCTCCAATGAAGAGTGTTTGGTGTCTGCTCTCCCTTGGAGGGGAGGGACAGGTCCCCTCCCCCTGCTCCCCACAGCTGAGCAGAGCCATACATCACCAAGGGGCTGGGGCTCCCTAGATGTATTGCCCTAATACGTCGCTATAGCAACCCCACTCTAATCCTGCATTATTCTAATGTGGTCTCCTCCCCACTGTGATGTATAGCTTGGGTCTCAGAGCTGCTAGTCCCAGAGTATCCTAGGGACGAGTAGGTTGGAGGTTGCCTTTACTCCCGTGGGTCCCATCTCGCTTCTCATTCTGTGCAGGAGGATCCTTTGTGAGGTTGGCTGTGGAGGTGGGGTCTGGCCCATCAGCCTACCCTCCTGCCTACCCAGAGAAGGTAAGCAGCAGGTCATGCGTGCCCAGTCCTGGTACACGAGAGTCTGACGCACTGATCCACGCCAGCCTGCCTGGCCTGGGGACCTGAGGCCTTGGGGTTGGGGGCCGGGGCAGGACAATAGCTGCATTCCGGCTTTTAGCCACAGGCCCCCATTGTTTCTGTGGACACTGCCTGCTTGAGGGCTGCAGTTCTGGCCCTCACTCCGTGGAGCGTAGGATGCTCCCTGGACCACTCCCCCGGGGACCATAGAGGGGTGATTCATGGGGTGGCTAGGGCATAGCAGGCTCCAGCTGTGCCCAGATTCTGGGGAGCAGGAGGGGGAGGTAACTGAGGACTGTTTGTGTCAGGGGAGGGGGGCTGAATAGCTAGAGCTAGAGTCCTCAGGGCTCTGAACACCAACCACGTCATCTCCTATCTTTCCTCTTGTGTGGGCTGGTCAGAGTAGCCCCATTGTCAAAGAAGCAGGCCCACCCAGGCTAGAAGGCAGGAAACATCCTCCAAACTGCTAAGACCCCCATATTGCACTGGGAGGGATTGTGGTGATGGGAAGGTACAGCAGGGATTTGTCCCAAGTACACATCCAGGTACCGACAGGGCTGGGAACAGCGTTACCCCGTATCACCCTGGTGTTTAGATGTGCCTGCCATTTTTGATAGAAAAAAGCAACCCAGTGCTGGCCTTGAAAGGGGCTATGTTGTTAAGCTTCTTCTTACCAGTGAAACCCCTTACGTTTAGCTCAGAACTTGACATTCCTGGGGTAAGAAATGAAAGCTAAGGGGGATCCTAAGGCCGCATAGACTTTCGACACAGGTTGTATGGACTATACCTTCTTTGGGACCCTGGGGAGAGGCGTGGAGTGTGGGAAGTCCCAGCGCTTTGACACACGCAACTCCATAGGTACAACAACAGATTGTGATGTTACCTTCTACACCACCTTCTCAAACACCTACCCTATATGGTTGAGGGGCAGGAAGGGAATGGGATCTAGCTAGGAGTGTGTGGAGGTTAGAGGCCACTGGTCTTGACATCCGTTAAGCCAGATGATTGGATGAATGGATGGCGGGTGATGGGTGGGTAGTTGAGTAGGTAGTGTAGGGGTAGGTGGATGAATGGTTGCATGCAAAGGTGGGTGGCTTGATGAATGGAAGAGTAGATGGCTGGAGATGGACTGACGGATAAGTGAATGGAGGAATGGCTATTTTCTAGTCTGAGGTCCGTGGTGACAAATGATCCAATTGGTGACCCCAAGTGTCTGAGGCTGGTTAACCTTTGGCTAGGGTTGCAGTAAAACCAGTCACGGAGACCTGAAGGACGCTTCAGTCAGACTTTTAATCTCATAGTTTGTGACCCCATCGGGTTTAGAGGCCATGACCCTGTACTGAATCTTTTTGTGCTAGGGTCAAAAAACGTGCTGGGGCCTGCTCCAGGAGGGTCCTGAACGGGGTGGGAAAGGCGTAAAGATTCAGGATTCAGGAAGGGTGAGTAAATACGGCCTGAGGGTTCAGGGACTGAGGGACTTGTCTCTGGGATCAGGCCCTGATCCAGGGACTCCTGAGCAAATCTCCAACCACTCTTCAGCGGCCCAACTTAATGCCTCTGGGTGCTGTTTCTGAAGAGCCCAGTACAAAGCTTTGGTACACAGAATTTAGGATTATAACCTCAGAAGACATGGTTGGAGAAGCAGGCTCGCCACAAAATGGAATGAGGCAGTAGGTTTAAAAGCTGCACCTAGTATGCTGGGTCCCTCTGAAAAAGGTCTTTACCATCCTTGGGCCTCAGTTTCCTTACCTGTGGTCTGGGCATGGGGAGTTTAGACTATCCACTTAACTATCCTAGAGCGGATTTATGAATGAAATTATTTTAGAAAGGCAAGAGTGTTAGGGGAAGTACAAGAAGTACTTGACATTCTTTTTTTCTGCAACAGTTCAGCAATAATACACACTGTACATATAAAATTATTTTTTACAGCTAACATTTAATGTGTACTCGCGATGTGCCAGGCTCCAAGTGTTTACGTTATATATTCTCTCGACCATCAAGTCCTCACTGCAGTTCTGAGGGGCTGATGCTGTTACTCTAGCTTACAGAAGAGGAAACCGAGGTATGGGGAGCTTAAGGAACTTTCTGGAAGACTCCCGGCTAGTGGGTAGGAACACTGGGATGAATGCCTGGGCAGATGTTAGGTCTCCATCCTTGGCTACAATGTGTTTGCTCAGTGATTCGAGGCTTGGAGAGGGCCAATCAGGAGGACTTCCTGATCTTCCTAACTAACTTAGGCAAGTCCAACTTTCTTAAGTTGTCCAACATCCTCAGGGGATGTATCTGATTCTGGGTAGTGAGTGGAAAGGGAGCTGTAGATTCTAGCCGAATAGCTGGCTCTAACCCCTTGATTCCCAATCTCCATGGCTGCATTCTGGAGCTCTCCTCTTCTTGCTTTGAGCAAACACTCAGCATTCACTACTATTTTTGCCGTTGGCCTTCGCATTAAAAGAAGAGAGGCTCAAGAGTCAGATAAAATGGCTTCTATTCCAGTTGCTGGCATTTACTAATCTTGCTGTCTTGACTAAGCTAATACTCTCTGGGCTGCAGTTTCCTCTTTCATAAAAGGGGGCTATGTTGTGGGAGACAGTCAACATAAAGCGTAAGGTGAGGTGGGTACCTATTACATAAAAGGGTCCTTGGAAAAAATGGGGCCCCTGGTCAGAGGTCTTCCAGAATAAAACAACTTTGATTTATCCATCATTTATGCTAAGTATTGTGAGCACTATCTCACTTAATTCTCAAAACAACTCCATAGGGAAGAGGAGCCATTCATTTTTTTTCTTTTTTTTCCGGAGCTGGGGACCGAACCCAGGGCCTTGCGCTTGCTAGGCAAGCGCTTTACCACTGAGCTAAATCCCCAACCCCGAGAGCAGCCATTCATATCATATCGGGAAACTGAGGCATGGAAATACGAGTTATTGGTTCAGGTCATGCAACTCTGCTCTGCCCGGCCAGTCACAGCAAGTTTCTTGGAGCTTTTTGATGACAATAGGAGAAGGCAGGTGATCCACAGTTGCTGAAGGGAGCTTTGCCACAGGCTAGATCTGGCCGTGAGATGCTTGGGTAGGTTCTCCGGGTGCCTGCATGGAAGGAGTACTCCCTCCTTCCCAGCTCAGCTTCCACAAAAGCCCCAGCAGGGTGACTCCAGGCCAAGGGAGCAGGGACTGCACAGTGCAAGGTCCAGGTCCACCTCGGCTCAGGCTCCCGGCTCGAAGCTGAACAATCGGGAGCCCTTCAAGAAGGATTTCTGAAAAGCCATCAGGAGTGAGTCATTGACTTAGGGAGGCGATGAATCAACCAGGAGTTCATAAAACGGCAAATGAATCGGGTGTGAGAGAGCGACGGAGCCACCGCTATTCCCCAGAACCCTCCAGGGACAGAGAGCCGAGAGAAAAGAAATAAAAATAACACGGGGCCTTCTGCCTGCTACAAACCCGAGGCAAGCCCTCTTTCCCTGTGAGGAGATAGGGTGGAAGAGAGGGACAGGACCCCACTGGTGGGTGACGTGGGGCAGAGGAGGCTCCCAGGGCACTCTGGGATCCCTGGGTCCGGGCTGTGGGTGTAATTAGCAAATGCTCTTTTCCCTTCTTTTCAGGAGTTCTCACAAGAAAGAACACTGATTTTGACGAACACCCAAAATAATGTGAGATCAGGCACCATGCATTATGCATGAGGTCTGATTTAACATGAACATTATTTCTTGTGTACGAGACCATATGCCTCCGTGCTGTCTCTGAAGCCTAATAAAACCCAGGCCCACCCTGGTCAGGCTCAGCGGGGAGCTGTGTCCACTGCTGTGTGGTTGGAGATGCCGTGGGCAGGGGACAGGTTGGAAGAAGCACAGTGCTCTTGGTCCTTTGGGTCATCTGAGGAGAGTCCATTAAGATTCTCTGAAGAGAGAGGTGGGATGCAGGGGGCGGGTTATACTCTTGTAGTGTATAGTGGATATTACTTCATAAAATGCATGCGTGTGTGCGCGAGTGTGCGTGTGCGTGTATGAGAGAGAGGGAGGGCCCATGACTAGGTGAATCTGGGTTCATCACAGGGGCCCATGGGGACCTGTGCATAACTAGGTTTTGCTGTTCAAGCATGATGGCGGAGGCTGGAGCTAATTGCAGTGTGTGTGTTTGTATATATACACGCATATGTACGTGTGGGGGTGTGTGTTTAAAAAATAAGATCACACACACATACAAACACACAGCCTAACTTTAATTATCTGAAAGGAGCAGAGAGATCTGGGAGGCGCTGGGGCAATGACGGGCAGGAATGTATTTGGAAAGTGGTTTGTGGGGTTAAGTGCTTAGAAACCTTGAAGGGAGAGGGTCTGAGTACATGTGACAGCGGACGGTAATGTGTGTTTCATCCAACAGTACGTGGGTCAGGTACCTGGACTTCCAAGGGTTCAATACCAACCATCAGAAAGCTGGGTCTTGACGGCCAAATAGTGGTGCGGGTGAGGCTGTGTGTGTGTGTGTGTGTGTGTGTGTGTGTGTGGGTGTGTGTGTGTAAGTGTTGAGGAGCTGGTGAGGAGAGATGGGGATGTGTATGAGCAGGAGAGATGAGAGAGACAGCGTGTGGTAGTGGGTTTCTGAGCATGGCTGTGTAGGCCGTGTAGTAGATGGTAAGGGAAGGGTCACAGACCAGCACATTTGTGTGTGAAACAGAATTGCTTCCTTTGAGGTCTGAACTCACCTCTCTGCTCTAAGGTAGCAAAGCCTACCTACCAGTAATCACCTTGAAGTTGACCTGGGAGGAGGGCATGCGCAACAATTAGGTCATTCTGGTGACTGGGTGTCATGTCCTAGATCAGGGACCAATAGAGGGCAGTCCTCCCACATGGAGTCTTGAGCGTCATTAGGGAAGACCTGAGAAACATTAAATCCAGGGCTTTCAGAGTCTGATAGAACTCAAGTGTCTCTAAGCTGCCTCTGGCAGTAGTCTCCAACCTGAAACTCCGGCAAGATCCTCTAGGCTAAACTTATGGGAGTAGCTGGGCTAGATAACCCCCTCCCACTCTACCCTCTGCCAAAGTGACTTTTCTTTCCGGGGCTCAAGTCCTGCTGTGGAATGTCCAGGAAGGAAGAAGATAGGCCCTGGGTGGGTCACAATGACTCATTTTCCCCTACGCACAGACTTAGAGCCTTCCGAGTAGCTCCAAGCAGGGGGCCGTGATTAGGAGTTAGGTAGACCTGTGGACACTGAGTTGAATTCTAGGGACAAAGGATGACTGCTTAGAATTTATACTGTGCCACCCAGAAGCCTGTATAACCTGGGGCAGGAGATGAGGGAGAACAGCAATGTGCTTGATGCTTAAGACCTTCTGGGTTTGCCTTAATGACCACAACGACTACCTTCCTTCTTTCCGGTGTTAACAGTCCCTTGTTCCTGCAAATGCTTACATCAGATTCCCAGTATAGTATGGATCCCTCTGCCCCATACCATGTGGCTCTGGGACCAGTCATGGATTTTCAGACACAGAATACACAATTATCAGCAGTTATGTTTTCTCCTGAGACCAGTCAAGTTCTACCGACCTGTGGCTCCAAGATCACAGGAAATAACTTTTGAGCGTAAAGGGTGAGCGATGGCCTCAGAAATTCTGAGTTTGCAATGGAAGGATGCGCTTCCCTGGACAAACGGAAGTCTGAGGAACTCTGGCGCAGGCAGACCTACATACAAGAAATACACAAGCCCACAACTGATATGCCTTTCTTAAACTAGTTTGTCAAAGGATTAGGACTTTGGGTTCCTAGGCTGTCTGGAGCAGGGTGGCGATTCCAGGCTGGTATCTCATTAAGCCAAATCCTTGCAGTGCAAGATCTTCTCCCTCCCCCTTTCCCCCTTTCTTTTTGTTCTATTCCTCAGCTGCTGCTGGTTCTTGGGAGGCTGCATTGTTTTGCTATTTTTGAGTTGACTTGCTTAAATAATAAGCCCACCCTCTTGTACAAGATTAAGCAGACAATTAGGAAATCAATCAATCAATTGGTGTCAACTGTAGGCAAGAGGCCCGTGAAAGGGCCTTGTCTTCCTCAAGGCCTTTCCATTTTCAAAACCTGCAGAGGCTCTGGGCTGGCAGGGACTGGCAAAGCCAAGTTTCATCTGCTTCCATATTGGAACACCCTACAAGTCAGGGACAAATCTAGGGGTGGCGTCAAAGTTTTGCATTTTATCCTGATGTGCCAGTCCAGCTAAAGTCCACAGGTTTGGGGGTCCTGGAATACTTGACCCTGCGCGTCATCCAATCCATCAGCTGGATTCAAGGGCTCCCCAAGACCTGCTAGACTTGAGCAGCTTCCCAGGCACACAGGCTCCTACTACACCTCTTCACTGGGCTACAACTTTCTCTCCCAAGAACCACAGTGCCTTCAAGCTCTGCTCCACGAAGAGTAAGAACCTTGCATTTCTCCTGAGAAGGGAAAAGAACTGTGCTATAGAAGACCCGAGAAGGGTTGTTTTAAAGGGAAAAAAATATCCTGACTGGGATGTCACCTTGGGTTTTGAGCTGAACTGACACCTGCCCCCAGCACAGAGACTTTCTGAAGGATGCTGCTACTGAAGCATTGAGAGTATCTCAGAATGTTGGTTTTCCCTTCAGGTCGCGCTGCACAGCCCGTTGGCTAGCAAACTCATCTCTCCTCTCCCGGCTGTTCTTGGGTATCTACCCAGGAGATATGCCCAGCCTTTCCCACAGCAGCCTATGCTCCCACTTCTTAGAGTGTATTGGACTGTTTGTTGGTTTGCAAAGCAGGGCTACCTCTGCCCAAAGCAGACAGGCAGGACTCCCTCCCAAGAGGACTTAATTCCGCAGGACCACGGAATGGACCTCAGTCTGAACTTGTCAGATGCCCAATGTATCGAGGTGGACTTGGGTACCATTTGTTTGGATGGAGAGCCAGTTGGGGTAGGACGGAGGAGCCTGACTAGATCTTCAGTTGCTTTAACTCTAAAACTTGGCTTGGACCCCATTCCTGGAGCACAAGGTGAAATCAAAGTTAGGGGTTGGGGTGTCCATCAAGGGAAACAATCAAGGCTGGTAATCCAGGAAGAGGTGAGCTAGCTGCTGCTTTGGCTGAGAAGAGTGTCAGCTTGTGTCTGATTCATGGCTGACCCCAGGTTCCATGTTATCAATGGTTTACTGTCCCAGGCCCTGGTCTGGTTTTAGAAGTCAATGGGAACAGGATGGGATTCCTGCTAAACTGTTGTACCTGGGCCAGGTGCCCAATTGTTGACCAAGCAACAGGCAGGCCATCCTGATACTGACAGGGAAGGCTGGTGTTTCCCTTCCTTTCTGAGCCCAGAACTTCAGGAGAGGGGAATCACACCGCTTCCTGCAAAACAAACCCAGCCTTAGCAGTAAAGAGAACAGGACACAGCCCTGGGGTACATGTTTATGTGAGTAATAAAATATTTACTATAACATAAATATAAAGGGAACTTCCCAGTCTACATTATTATTATTTTTTTGCAATAAAGATACAAAGAGAATGGACCAAAACATTGTTCTGAGAATAACAAAAAATTAAAAAAAAAATTAAGCTCAAACCTTAAGAAACAGATGAAGAAATGGTGAAGGGGGAAGCTCCAAACACATCCAGAAAATAAATAGAGATGGGTCAGAAATTAGGAAACCATATTAAAATATCTTTTTCGGTTTAGTCGGGCATACAAAACCCTTTAGGGTGGGGAGGGAGAACAACCCAGAAAACCAAAAAATAAAAACCAAGCACAAAGTGTTTCTTCCCCCCCGCCAGTGTGTACATATCTCACATATTTACATGGTTCCCACCTCACCCCAAATTTGGAGAGTTTCTCCCCAGGGTTCCCCCAGCATCCCTGCATCCCGCGGGGGCTGGAAAGAGAGCAGGGGGAAGCGGTAGGGAAACAGGCGGAAGGTTCTTGGGGGAACGGTTTATTTCTACAGCTAGTTAAAAAATAGTTCCAACTTTTCCAAGTTTCGTTCGTTAAGGCCAGGAGGGGCAGGGCCCGGCGGGGAAGCAGTGGCCCGCGGTGCGCGCTCGATCTTGCGGGTGAAGATGCCCCTTCCCACCCGGGTGTGCGTGGGAGCGCAGACCCTCTCTGCTAGGCCAGGAACCGAGCCGAGGGCTCTGGTAAAACGAAACGAAAAATGAACACTCAAAAAAAATTTTTTTGTTAGTTTTTTTTTGTTTTTGTTTTGCGTTCTTGAAGGAGGAGAGGGGAAGAGAAAGGGAAAATAAATTAGGCTAGATTAAAGCTTTGGCTATTTCCTGCTTTTATACACAGATGCGGCTCTCGCGGCCTCCCCTCTGGGGCCCCGATAAATACAGTATACAGCGATTTAAATTAAGGGCGCGGGCGGAGTTAGAAGGACCCCAGGAACCGAGAGGCTCCACGAATAAATAAAAACCGTAAAAAAACCAAGCCCGGAGAAAAGGTGAGGGTGTGGGGCGCGTCCAGGTGCGAGAAGAGGCGCGGAAAGAATAAAGTGACAGCCCCCCACCCGTGACCTGCAGGCTACAGGGAGTCCGCGCCCGGGAGAGCTGCTGGGGACTCTCCTCTTTTCGTCCATTCTCCCGGGGAATCCCTAATCCCGCACCGCGTTACCTTTCGCTGTGGGGAGGCCGCTGCCGGGATCCGGCCCCGAACAGCCCGGGGGCAGGGGCGGGGGTCGTCGAGGGGTTGGGGATAGGGAGCAGGCAGTGGGCGCAGGGCGCCCAGAGTGAGTTGGCGCATTCTGGATCTTCGCTGCTCTCTCCCTGGGCTCGGGCGACACAGCCTCTCGGCCGCCTTTCGCCGCTCGCCAGAGAGAGGGGTCGGTCCCGGGTGTTTGGTTTTGTTTAAAAGTTTCTGGGCTTTTTTTTTTTTTTTTTTTTTTCTTTTTGTAAAATCCAAAGCAACCGAATAAACAACAAAAAGAGTCCAGGCCGCGCGCGCTGGCTGCGCGCCGGAGGCACCGCTGCGCCGGCGGGGAACCCAGTCCGCAGGGTCACTGCACGGAGCCGGGTAGTGTGTGGTGATGGTGGTGGTGTAGCGCGGCCGGCGGGGGTGGCGGGGGCGCAGAGGGTGGCGACGCGCCGCCTCCGCCAGGCCCCAGCTCCCCAGGCGCATAAACGTCGTCCATGGGCGGGTGGCCCGCGCCGGCCGCGGGGGTCATGCGCTTCTCCTTCTGCCGCCGGTTGCAGAACCAGACACGCACCACCTCCTTCTCCAGTTGCAGGCTGTCGGCCAGGCCGGTGATCTCGTGCGCAGACGGCTTGGGACACTTGAGAAAGTGGCTCTCGAGCGCGCCTTTGACACCCACCTCAATGGACGTGCGCTTCTTGCGCTTGCGGCCCTGCGCCGCGATCTTGTCCAGGTTGGTGGGGCTGCCGCTGGACGAGTCGGTCTCCTCCAGCCACTTGTTGAGCAGCGGCTTGAGCTTGCACATGTTCTTGAAGCTCAGCTGCAGGGCCTCGAAGCGGCAGATGGTGGTCTGCGAGAACACATTACCGTAGAGGGTGCCCAGCGCTAGCCCCACGTCGGCCTGGGTGAAGCCCAGCTTGATGCGTCGTTGCTTGAACTGCTTGGCGAACTGCTCCAGGTCGTCGGAGCTGGGCGCATCCTCGTCCGAGTGCTCGCCCACCGACGAGCCACCACCGCCCGCGCCTGGGTGCAGGTGCGCCGCCGCCGCGTGCAGGCCGCCCGCGTGTGCATGTCCGTGTGCGTGTCCGTGTGCGCCCAGGTGCGGTGGTGGCGACGGCTCCAGCTGTGCCTCGTGGCCGTCCTCGTGCAGCGCGTGGTGCAGGCCGGGTCCCGCGCCGCCGCCTCCCGCCGCCAACATCCCGGCCAGGCCGCCGCCGCCGCCACCCGGGTAGGCCGCCTGAGCGTACAGCCCGAGCGGCTGGGGCTGGTGACCCCCGCCGGCCCCGGGCGACGGCGACATGGCGGGGCCCAAGTGGTGCGCTGTGCCGCCTTGTGCCCATGCCGCGCCCGCGTGGGCCGCCCCTTGGTGCACCAAGCGGGCGTGGAAACCTCCGCCACCGCCGCCGTCGTCAGCTCGGCCGGTACTGCCACCGCCTGCCTTGCCGTGTTCCAGGTGCGGGCCGCCCGCCCAGTCGCCGCCGCCGCCTCCTCCCGTGGGTAGCCATTGAGGGTGCGCTAGGCCCACGGGGTGGCCCGCGCCCGCGCCCAGCCACTCGTGGTGCATCAGCTTCTGCACTTCGCGGTACGCGGCCCCCGCGTGCAGCCGCTCGGCCGCCGCCGCCGCTGCCGCCGCCGCGGCGGCATCGGATGCATAAGCGGCCCGGTGCTAGCTCCGCCGCCAGGGGCCCCCGCGGCAGAATACTGCGCGGTGGTGGCCATGCCGCCCCGCGCCCTGCGCCGCGCCGCCGCCGCCGCCTCGCTCCGTCTGCAGGCCCCGCCGCCGCCTCCCGCCGGCTTAAAGCCGGGACCCGCTGGGCGCTCCGGAGCCCCACCCCGCCCGCCGCCCATTGGCTGCCCGCGGAGCCGCCTCCCGCCTCCCGGCCCCGGCCTCCGCCCCCCGTGCCCGCCCGCCGCCGTGGCCTGCAACCCACAGCTCTCTATTGGGTCTCGCTCTCGGGGTCCCGCGCGCCGGCAGTGCTGATTGGCCGCTGGGGCTTCATTCATGACCCCCCCCAGCACCGCCCGCGTACACATTCACGCCCCGGGGGCGCGGCCGCCACGTGGGGAGTGGCGCGGGGGTGGCACTGGGACCGCACCCCCCCCGGTCCCGGCTGCGTGGGCCCCGCTCTCACCGCAGCGCGGGAGACTCGGAGCCCGGTCGGTCCCCACGTTCCACACAAGCTCAATTTCCGCCCGCATCCCACTGGGGCGGGCGGGGGATTGCGGGCTCCGGGAGGCGCTCGGGCTCCGAGCAGAGACTCAGCCCCGCACTCCTTCCTGCGGTGCGCCACTGCTTGCGGGCCAGGATCCCGCGATTCTAGGCTGCAGCGAGAGCGAGGCGGCGTGGCTTCTCGGCTCCGTACCGCGCGGCTGCTCACCTCCGGGGCCTCGCCTCCTGCGGCTGCCAGGTCGCATCGCGCTCTCCCACGGTCTCGGTTTTCCTTCTTCTCCCTATAGATTCAGCGTCACCACTAGCTAGACCTATGCGGTTCTGAAAGTGCAGCAGGCACGGACAGAGTCGGATCGGCTTGGGCTTCACGCCTCTCGTCGGCTCACTTTCCTTTTCCTGGGCACCGAGGCCAGGTGAGTACCGCGTGGGCAGTGCTGAGCCAGGACAGCGAGCCACAGAGGCTGTACGCGGAGATGCGAGCTCTAGGAACCAGCCGGGCTCCGGGGTTCTGGAATGAGAGAACCTCGAGGTGAAGACTGGTTCCTAAGAAAGCGCCACCAGTGGGTGGGGGATGGACACTGGGCCCTGTCCTGCCCTGCTGTAGCCTTTTCTTGTTGTTTCCTCCCAGCTTGAACCGGTGGTCCGTTGTTGGCTATGGTGGGGTCATGCCGGCCGGAAACTTGCAGGATAGGATGAGTGGACGTCTTAGGGAAGAACAGTTGGGCACTTCGGAAATCCAGTGTGCAGGCTGGTAGCTGGCAACTGTCTAGCTTCCCGTGGAGCCGACTCGGGTTCGTCTGATAGGAATTGAGGTTGAGGTGTCCTTGTTGGAGAAGTGGACAGTGGGATGCGGCCGACTTCTTCATCCCTGTTCGTGTTTTGTGTCTCTCCTAAGGATCCTGAGTGGAGGAGGGCCTCAGTTGCAGTTGATGTGTGCTTCCTTATTCTACATACCTCTACACTTCAGTCTATTCCTGCGTTGGGCTTCTGTACACTGCTAGATCCTCTTCTGTTCCTAGTTTTGCTTCAAAGTGATTCAAAGATACCAGGGTGCCGAGCCGGGGGCCTAGCTAGGACCTCACTGGACAGGAGCCCACTAGGACTGTGGAGTGAAGCCTGTTTATTTGAAGAGAAGAGACAAGGGCTCTGACGGCATTTGCTGTGGGGATGTTCTAAGGGTGGCTGGGACAGAGTTGACAGTGACAAGAGTTATCCTGTCCTCTGAGCCCAGTGCCCCAAGTTTAGCACCTGCTAGCTTTCAAGGGAAGGAATGGAAGAGGTCAGGGTTGTCTGACCCTTGGCCACAGTCCTGACAAGACTCCTTTAGGTCTCATTCTAGCTGCAGGAGTTGTGATGGATTCCTGAACCCAGATAGGAAAACTCGGGTTTTCCTGGGTCTTGGCCCAGGAAGTAGTTACCGTGAGGCAGTCCAGGTTCAGGTTCTCTCTCTCTCTCTCTCTCTCTTTTTTTCTTCTTTCTTTTTCTTTTTTTCGGAGCTGGGGACTGAACCCAGGGCCTTGTGTTTGCTAGGCAAGCGCTCTACCACTGAGCTAAATCCCCAACCCCAGTCCAGGTTCTCTTGGTCCACGTACCTGGCTGAGCTTTCTCCTAGACCTAAGTGTAGGTAGGACCAAGGCTTGAATTCCTACAGCTGAAGTCTCTCATGCCAGTCCTAACCAGGCCTGTGTGCCTCTGAAGATTGGGCTTAAACTGGAGGTTCCTCTGTCTTCCGGTTAGAGTACCTTGGTCTGTTCTCTCTGAGTTTGGTTTCCTTTTTGTAAATTGGGACTGACAAAGGCTTACAGCCCTCCTGTCTCCCTAAGGTGAACAGGGAATGCTATGAGACAGTGGGAGTGCCCCCTACCCCACCACCCACAAAAGGCTTTTATTTGCTCTTTTCTGTTACAATCTGCTAGGTGGACAGCTAACTCTTCAGAGGGCTATGGAGTTTGGACCAATATACCTTTCTTCCTCCATCGTTGACAGTCTGGGAGTCTATATATCTGCCCCGATCCTGCTGGAGGATGAGAACCCCGAGGACAGCAGACATGTTACAATGTACAGATTTGAGATTACCACTGTGGCTCAATGAACCCACGGGCATGGTGCTATTGTGTCCATCATTTGGTCTGTGCCTTAACTCCCGGGGGAGCTGATGACATCATCCTCAGAGGATAGAGCAGAGCTAGTTTTACTCATTCTGGTCCAAGCCTCCCCCACCCAACCCCCAGTTGCCGTAGTTTGCAAGAATGGCAGTTTTGGCCTTTAGGGCAAAGATGGCCTACAGTCTCATCTCTGGCCGTGCTTGTGAGCAGGTCAGGGCTGCCTGGAAGCTGTGTTCCCTGGTTTGTGCTGAACGGAGGAGGGTTACCCTCAGGAAAGCTAGACCCAAGCTCTTAGGCTCTTACTCAGCACGTCTCAGTCCCCATAGGCAAGCAGCCTGTGTGAGTCACTAGCTTCTCGGAGCCCAGGCTTCTCCATCTTAAAGTGGAGACAGTGAGGCCTGCATCTTACGGTGGCTCGGAGGCCATGACAAAGAATGTAACTTAAGTGTCCTTCCTGTACATAGTGGGTGCTGCCCCAGGGGTCAGCAGCAACACGAACTAGGAATGGTCAAATCTTAACTTTGCATTGGAAATTTTAGACCCTCTATGTTGTAGAGTCTACAGTGAGGTGGGTTTGAGTCCCACTTTTCCTAGGAGTTAAGTTTTCCATAGAAAATCTTGGTATCCTTTTCCTTCTTATTCTTGGAGATCGCATGGAGCATTGAAGATGTCATAGGCCCCTGGCAGATACCGCTACCAGAATGGCCCGTCTCTTTAGGACAGTGGTTCTCAGTTTGTGGGTCATGACTCCTTGGGAGTCAAATGATCCTTTCACAGGGGTTGCCTAAGACCGTGAGAAAACACGGATATTTATATTACAATTTCTTTTTTCTTTTTTTCTTTTTTTCGGAACTGGGGACCGAACCCAGGACCTTGCGCTTGCTAGGCAAGCGCTCTACCACTGAGCTAAATCCCCAACCCCTATATTACAATTTCTAACAGTATCAACATTACGGTTATGATGTAGCAACAAGAATACGTTTATGGTTGGGGGTCACCACAACGTGAGGAGCTGTATTAAAGGGTCACAGCGTTAGGAAAGTTGAGAACCATTGGTCTAGGATCACGTCCTTCAGTCTCAGGGAGAGGTCCTCTCTAGAACCACACTGCACCGCCATGGGATGCACATGTCTGTCAGGCGCCTACATGGCTGGGGCACCTGGAGTGGTGAGGGCTTGCCAGAAGATGTTCTCTCTCATACACACTGAACACATAGATTCAGATATGCAAGTCAGTACAGGGACACACACATACCAAGTCGCCACAGGGACATAGAGTCTGGCGTCTGTAGGTCAAACATGCAGTTACACAAAGTAATGCCGAATGATAAATAAATCGTGTGTCTAAACAGGGTCAGATATAGAAAGCTCACCGAGACTGATATGGGTCTTCCTTGTCTGACCCTAAAATATGTGAGACCTGTGGGCCCCCTGGGGTCGCAAACACAGTGATCTTGAGCGGCACACGGTGCTATTCACACAAATAGGTACACTTTGGTATCTGTTAGCACAGGGAGCTGGCCATGCATGCTCTCTTACCCAGGTGAGCAGATACAAAGGGTTCTACCATCTCGAAGACATACGGACACCCTTTATCCATTCTCTGAATGAACCGCCAGTTCTGCACAAGGGCCCAGAAAGCTGGAAGGGACTGCGCTCTGTTCAGAGTCTGGTCCACTTGCTGTCCTCAGTGTTAGCCCCAAGGACATAGGAAAGCTCTTTTTATTTGCCGTTCTCTCCCCTCCCTTCTGCTCTTCTTGCCTGTACTGGGCAGCTTCCCAGCTAGGCTGCTGCCAGTCTCAGGCTCCCCCGTGGGGCCCCTGCCCCGCACACCGGCCCCCAGGCAGGAGCTCCTCAGCTTTCCCAGAGTGCCCAGCCTCCTCCAGGCTCTGGAGTGTGACCGAGCGCCTGCTCATTTGACACAGGTCACTGAGCCTCCAGCAGATGGGGCCCTCGCTGTGGGGGGCCTTTGAGCTTTGGGGCGGTTGGGGGTGGGTGTGGGTGTGGGGAGGGCTCTGTAGGGAGGAGTCAGAGCTATGCAAGCTCCAGTCTGCAAAGCCTGAGGTCACAGACATAGACCTCCACCGAGGCTGCCTTGGGAACACAGCTACACTCCTAAGGTTGTCACCGTCAGCGCCCTAGCAATGATGCATACATTGTTACAGTTCAGTTCCACGTCCCTGGTAGTGCAGCTTGTGTGGTGGGTGACTCATGAGCACAGGTTTGGGGTGGGGGCGGGAAAGAGGGGTGCAGTCCTGTTTAGTGTCTCTTGGTGGCAGCTGGATCTGGCTGCTTTCCCCTTAGGTCCCCGAGCCCCCTGAGCTTTCTTCTAGCCATTAGTGGGGAGGCTTGGAAGGGCAGAGGGCAGGCTCAGCCGCAGACGTAAGCCTTTGTGGTGTGGGGGCAGGATGCACCACCTGGAGCCCTTGCAAATCAGGGATGCTGGGAAGAGTAAAAGAAGGACAGGGTGACAGAGTCCACCTGCTGGGCCGATGGAAGAGCCTTGTCTTAGGATGTCTTCCTACCCACCTACCCAAGAGTTTAGAGTCTTTGCAGCCGGCTGGGTTTGGGTAGCAATCACTGCCTGCCTTCTCTCCCTTCTGCCAGTCTTCTCATGCCCTAGATCTGTTTACACAGAGAGAGAGCAGCCTCTGGGAGTCAGGGTCCTGGGTTTCATCTGGGCCTTGGCTCAGGGCCTGTGGATCTTGAGCCAGTCTCAGTATCCCGATCTCTGTGGCCTTTGACTTCTCCATCGCTTCCTTTATAAACTGGGCAGGATGACCTCTGATGGTGATTAAAGAGGTAGGACGAGTGACTCTTAGCAATGGGAGACCTCTAAGATCTGCCTGTGAGGGACAACAGACAGTGTGGACCTCCAGCTTTTCCCCAAGCCTCTGAATAAAGTGTTTTGACTTTCAATGAAGAAAGAAAGAGGGGTTGGGGATTTAGCTCAGTGTTAGAGCGCTTGCTTAGGAAGCACAAGGCCCTGGGTTCCGTCCCCAGCTCCGAGGGAAAAAAAAAAAAAGAAGAAGAAAGAAAGAAGAGGGGATGAGATTAACACCAGTGGAAGCTTAGAAAGGGTACATGTGGCTTGATTTTGCTCTCTGTTAGCTGTCTGGGTGAGTTGTGGGAGCAGAAACTGCTGGTTCCTCAGATTAATTATTTAATTTTTAATTATCGTCGGTGTGTATGGGGTGAGTTTGTGTGTGGGTGCGTGTACACCATAGCACATATGTGAAGGCCAGAGAACAGCTTTCAGGAGCAAGTGCCCACCTGCCTCTCCCCCCATAGTTCTGGCTGAAGGGTATCAGGAGTGACCGTGCCCACTGGGGCTTGTTTGCTGCCCTGCTTGCTCAGGGCTGAAATCTATTTTTTTTTTTTTTTGAGACAGAATTCTTGCATAGCTGGCTTCAAATGTAGGCAAGGATCACTTTGAATGTCCAATCCCTACCTCAGCCCTCTGAGCCAGGACTTGCTGAGTGGCGGGCAAGCACGCGTACCCACTAAGCTGCATTTCCAGACTAGAATGTGGTTTTGATTGGAGGCATTTGTCAGGTACTGGCTGTCACAGAACCCTGGTCTCTGGAGGTGGATGTGGGGTGTTGGGGTCATTCTATGTGGGTGGGTATCGGCTAGGTGCTCAGCACCACCCAAGTCACAGCCCCTTTCTCTCTGAACTCTTATCTAGTTTTCTGTCCTTCCCCAGCTCTCTCTCTAGAGCTCAAGGCTGAGGAGGGCAGGGGTAGGGGTGGTTCAGCTTTTGGTAGAGGAGACACGGTCTCACCCGAGTCTTAGGGTTCCTGTCTCTGCTTGGTGATGGGAAGGAGGGATGTATTTCCTTTGCCTTCCCCGCCACCTCAGCCCACAGGTCTGTGGTGGGAGTGATGGTCATTCTTGTCTGTAGCATTTGCATCAGGAGTGGCTAGTTGCTATTGAGATGTACTTTTATTTTAGCAGAATGGAGCCTCTGAGCTGGCGTCCGTGCCCATAGTTCTGTAATAGGGGACATGAGCTCTGCCTGCATGCAGTAAATTCTTAGAGGGGATTAATTACTGTGAAAGGCTGGGCTTGGTACCCCCCCTCTTCCTTCCCCTTCCCCATCCCCTTCTCTTCCTCTTTCTTTCTCCTTTCTTCCCTCCCCTTCTCACTTTTACTTGAATGGATGCAAAACTTACCACAGCAGGGTAGGGTGAAGACAGAGAGTGCCAGTTTAAATCCTCATCCCCATTGTCAGAAGAGTGAGGCTGGGGGCTGGCTTTGTGGTTTGGCCGAAGGCTGGTGTAGGTGGCTCAATTGGGGTGACTGGAGAGCAGAGACTGCCTTGTGGTTCAGTATTTGCAGTGGTAGCTGGTGGCCTGCGGTACTTTTGTGTATGGTGTCTATAAGTATGTTGGTTTCCATGAATTAATGTGTCTTTTTACATTTTAAAATTTAGTGGTGTGTGTGTGTGTGTGTGTGTGTGTGTGTGTGTGTGTGTGTGTGTGTGGTCATGGTGCACATGTGGAGGTATGAGGAAAACGTGTGGGAGTTGGTTCTCTCCTTCTATTCTGCAGACGGGGGTGGGGTGGGGTGGGGGGTGGGGGTGGAGGTTGAACTCTTATAATCAGACTTAGCCCAGGTTTCCTTATCAGCTGAGCCATCTCACTGGCCTTTGTCTCCTTCACCTTCTTCAGCCTAGGGAAGCTCTTCCGGGTAAGAGGGATCCAAGGGAGGTCCCAACCATCACCTGCTGAAAGGCATGGTTCTTTATCTACAGGAGCCAGCTGCCCCCAGAGACCTCTCAGGGCAGATGGAATGGTCAGGCTCCCTGCCGAGGTAGAGCCTTTTCCTCCCGTGGCCCCAGGCTGTCCCTCGGATCTGGATATCCACAAAATTCTAGCTTCCTGATGGCAGTTCTGTGGCCTCCAGGGGGACATTCTTTTTCTACCAAGGGCAAGATGCTCTTGGAGAAGGAAGGTCATCTTTCAGCTAAGGCTAAGCTGGTGGATAGACCTTCCCTCTCCCTACTCTTTCTCCCTTGGACCAGCCTCCGGGTCCCTTTTTTTAAACACTCACTCCATGTTCTGGGTTTAAATAACCCAGGAATGAGATTGCTTGGCTGCTGAGCAAAGTATGCCTCTGAGGATGAGGTCACAGGACTCCTTTAGTCCCACAGTGAGGAGCTGAGGTCCTTACCTCGTTCCTCAAGTGTCCTCCTTCTTTACATTTGGCTTAGGTACCCTGACCACCATCATCTACCACGGCACACATGGGTATCCTATACTGTGATGAGCGTGACTCATTTACTACCACACCGTGTGGCTCTGCCTCCTCCTGCAGTGGCTGCCTGGAGCTGGGGGGATGAAGGAGCACATGGATGTAGTTTGGTGACTTTTATGGATGGTTAGCTGGCCTTCCTCCACCTTGGGGTAGTAGGTGAAGAGGCAACGGGAGATTTAGGGATGGTATTTTTCTAGAGACCTCTTGGCATCTTTATGTATCTCTGGTGGCAGACATCTGTCTGAGTTTAAGCTAGCATCTGCCTGGGCTGGAGACAACATCTGTTTGAGGCTGGGACACCTGGCTGAGCCCAGCACATTATCTGGCCCCGGGATAGCTTCTGTCTGGGTCCAAGACATGTGTTTGAACCAGGCATAACATCTGTCTGGGCCTCATGCAACATCTTCCCGGCCTGGGGGCAATGTCTGTCTGAGCTCTGGACATGTGTCCGACTTGGGGACATCTGCTGGGTCCAGAATAACACCTGTCTGAGCCTGGGAATGGCTTCTCGTTGCTCATAAAATCACCCTGGGGTCTTCATTTTGGTCCGTGGCTGAGAACAGTACATGGAGGGCGAGCCTCCCCATTCTGTTAGAGAAGTGTTCTTCTGTGGAGTACCTCAATTTACCTGTAGTGCTGTGGGCCTGCACCTCAGTGACTCCCAGAAGCCAAGGTTAAAGGGAGGGAAGAGACAGGTTCAGTCTAGTCACTGGTCTGGAAGGTTTCTGTTTCATTCTCATCCTTTTTGAGTAGACTGAAGTCAGAGTGCTCCCACTAAGACCCCGCTGGGCCATGTCACTTGGCTCTGAGCAGAGTGGCTAGCGTGTGGCTTTCTGTGTGCCTGTCATAAGTCCCAGCACCTGGAGGTCCTGTCCCGTGTCTCTTTGAACACAGAGGCACCAGTTCTGTCTCCAAAGCAGCCAGGCCATCCCCTGCCTCCTGCCTGTATGCACCAGCATCTCTCTTCCCGGAATGTTTTTTTGCTCTCTGCTTCATGCCCTTCAAGTCTGGGTTCAGGGGTCTTTGGCACTGGGAAACTTCCCTTTCCAGATGGAGACGTGGTCTCTGCCATGCTTATGTTGTCCGTCTCTGTGATAGCATGTGTGGGTCTTTGTTGTCTACTTCTCTACTGGTTCCATTTTTACCAGGGTACCCGAGGACCCACCTCAGTTCCTGGTTATATTGAGCACCAATAACTTTCTGGTTTGGTTGGTTGGTTTTGGTTTTGTTTTAAACAGAGTCTTAGTTAGGCTAGCCTGGCACTTACTATGTAGCTTTGGCTGGATTGAAACTAGATGTGTAGACCAGGCTGGCCTTGAGCTGGCAGAGATCCTCCTACCTTCAATGCCGGGATTAAAGGCATACCCATTTTACTTCCTTCTTTTAAGTTTTTTATTTATTTTCTTGGATTTTGGCGACTGGATCTTGCTATGTAAATCAGGCTGGCTTGGAATCAATGGTCCTTCTGGTCCTTCTGCCTCAGCTTCCTGGGTTCTGGGATTGCAGGTGTGCGCCACCATGGCTGGCTTAGTGCTTTCTTTTTTAGGAGGGGATGACGAGAGGATATTGCAGTTTCTGGCTTTCCGCTTCAGAGAAGCGCGTGGCTCTCCGTATTCACTCTCGGTCATTGCTGGTAGCCAAAGTGGGCTGGTTAATGGACCCAGAGCACCAGGAGTGGGGCCTGTCAGGGCTCAGTTTTGCCTAATAGCCTTGATCCATGAACAAAATGAAGATGATAGAATGGTGGGTAAGAGAGGAAATCATTCCTGTCAGGAGGAGCAGAGAAAATCAGGGAAGGCCAGGGACAGCCATGAACCCGAGCATACTAGCCTCTGTCGTGGGTAGGCTAAATCTAGTGGAGAGGACAGTGTCCCAGCCCAGGTTAGGACCTTTCCCTGAGGGACCAGGGAGTATAGAAGATCCTGACTTAGCTCAGATGGGGAAGCTGTGGGTAGGCTTTGCTTATTCTAGGAAGTGGAAAGAAGTTACGGTATTAGCAAGGAACGTTTCTGTAGAGCAAAGTAATCTCAGGTGGGGCTTGCCTGGCATCTGGCCAGGATCAGAGGGTTACCCCATTCTAGGAGAGCACCCTTACCCAAGTGGGCTTCGGAGTCTTCAGCAGGAGGTGGCTAGGAAAGGAGGGCTCCTGAGACACGGTCTAGACATTGTATCTTTCACTCTAGCCAACAGGAGTGTCTGTAACTGTTTCTGCTACTGAGAGGAGCAACATTGTCTCACTTGTAAAGATTCTTTACCCTGAAAGTATCTGAAACAGGAAGTGAAAGCCTTCCAGTTGTGGTACGATCTTTCCAGAATCTTCTGCACATACACACGCTATTTATTAAGAGCCAGAGTTTATTGAGTGCTTACTCTGTGCAGGTGCTGGGCTCACCGCTCATACCTGGCCTTGCTGCCGCATCCTTACAACAATGTTTGCAACTATTAATTACCTTGTTTTACAAATGAAGAATGGAGGCTGGGAGGATTGAATTAATCTGCCAAAGTGACAGCTCGTTACATATACTTATGGTTGTATTTTATGTAAACATATAGTTATAGGCCTGGGTATAATGATTTTTTTTTTCCTTTTAAAGAAAGGGTATGATATACAGCCCAAGCTAACCTTGGTTTTATGTCATCTTTGTACGTATTGATATATAGGCATGTACCACTTTGCTCAACTTCATAGGACATTGATTCTTTTATTAAAATTTTAAAGTATGTATGTATGCATGTATGTATGTATGTATGTATGTCCATCTGCCTGATTGCCTGTGTTTATGGGAACATGTATGCCTAAGGAGGTCAGTTTTCTTCTATCATGTAGGTGCAGGGAACTGACCTTCGGTTATCAGACTTGGTGGCAAGCCTCTTTACCCCGTGACTTAGCTTGCTAGCCCTCCACTGATGATTTTGATTTCCTGTTTTGGGCCAGGAACTGAAGAGATGACCAAGAAAAGGACAAGGCTCCTGCTCACAGGAAGCATAGTACTTTCTGGAAGAGAAGAAAAGACAAAAGACACTGAATACAGACTGTATCAAGAGCTGTAAGGAGGCCTCAGTGGCGATTGGAGTTGCTGGAAGGGTGTGGATTCCGGGTTGAGAAAGGCCTGTGAGGACTATGTGTAAGCTCTGAGCCTTGCAGGATGGGATCAGCCCATTGCACACCTAGCACAGGGAGGTTTCCCTAGAAGATGAGCTGGCTAGGTGTCCAGGAGTTCTGACTTATCCTAGCAGAGCAGGAAGGAGGGAGTGGGAGCAGCCAAAGCCTGGCGGAAGCTGGGTGGGATGTAGCAGGATCAGGTGGAAATGGGAACAGCATGCCAAGCTCAGATAAAGGCATCTTCTTGCTTCCTGTGGTCACTATAAGAGCTTGATATACCCGCTGTTGAAGTTTAGCTTTTCCCAAAGCAGACCGCAGGGAGGTGATCCAGGAACCAGTGGGGAGAGGATAGAGGAGAGACAAGGATCAGGGCGGAGAGGGCTAACCAACACTGAAGCTTTATGTAGCAGGAAACCGTAGTTAGCTCTGAGGACTCTTGTCCTGACCACCTGGCCCACTGGGCATCAGTGTGTTGAACACACATGGGAGCTCTACGACGAGATGGGTGACTGCTATTAGTCATCCCCCTGGCTGGGTAGCACTCTTCTGCTGTGGGGGCTGACTCTCCAACACTTGTGGCAGGCCCTAGGAGGGGAGGGCAGCCTCCTGGAGCTCAGCAGAAGCCCTCAGGCAAAGCTGCAGTTCTTGGCAGTGGGAAACCAGGCTGGAGTGTACTGAAACGGTAGGGCCTGAAGGGATGGGGGTGGAAGACTGGACCTCAGTGGCCTGCACACAGGGAAGTTGTGGTATTGGAAGCCTCCATGGAAGAAGAACGCCTATTACTTTTATCATCGTTGTAATGACTATTCCTGTTATTGTGAAAGCCAGATGAGATACTATGAAGAATGTAGAGAAACTGCAAGCATACCACCTGTGACCCTTCCAAGCACTTCACGTATCATCTCATTAAATGCTTTTAGTAGCTAGTGTGTAGGAGAAAGCATTGTGGCAAATTAAATGGTTTATACCGACAGCGTGAAAATTCTAGGATCTAAGATAGTGAATTCAGTGGGCTCCCCTGGATGCTGAGGGCTCTTGTCCTAAACCTTCCAAACAGCAGACAGCCTCCCTGGTGTCTGGAGATGCTGACTCATCAGAGAGAGAGAGAGAGAGAGAGAAAGAGAGAGAGAGAGAGAGAGATATGCAAATTCCTACCTGGTTTGCATATGATTTACACATATTTATTTATGAGAGTCTTTGATTAATGTCAAATGTGTCTGTGATTTTTCTGTCAGGCTTCAGGGCCCTGCAGAGGCCGAGGCTACTGTGGGTGTGGGTGAAGTGTGACTGTGACCGTGTATGTGTGCGGGGCTGCTTGGGTGGGGTGCAAGTGGCTGCTGTGGGTAGGTGGTGGCAGGTTCAGGGGCACAGAATGGACAAACCAGAGCCTAGGATCTCAGAATGGGTGGGTTGAACAGCTGAGGGTAGTGTGTGTGTGTGTGTGTGTGTGTGTGTGTGTGTGTGTGTGTGTGTGTGTGTGTGTGTGTGTGTTCTATAATCAGATGACAGGGTTGAAACTCAAGGTGCTGTAGCGAGGGGACAGATAGGTGTCAGAGTGACAGGCAGGCTGTCTAAGGAGTTTTGACCCAGGGAAGCAGGACAGATCTGGAGTCCCACAGAGGACCACAGCAAGTGTGGGAAAGTAGGAGTTAGAGAGGGACTCCCAAGCCACCCAGAAACTGAGAGGTGGAAGGGGCCCGGCTCCAGATTGCCCTCCCCTGGTGCTGCCAGGGCAGTCCCTGGCCCAGATGCCCCAGGAGAGAAAAGTTGCTGATCAGCAATAATTTTGTGTGTGTGCAGGCAGCGCCCAGCCCTGTGCCTGGAACTGTGAAGAAGGTCTGTCTCAGCCTGCAAGCCCTGGCAGGGGAGCCGGTGAGATAAGGAGAGAAAGGCAGGCCCTGACCTCACCTCCAAGGGTTGAGAGCCTGGCACCCTGTGGTATTTACATCCATTATCTTCTTAATCCTCACCAGGGCCCAGAGGGGCCGAGGCTCTCTTATCTCCTCTTCGTGGAGGAGGAAGCAGGTTCAGACTGCTGCAGCAACTTGCCCAAGGTCACACAGCAAGGGCGTGGAGAGGTTCTGTTTCAGAACCCAGCTCTGCTTTCTCCTGGAGCCTAGGCACTTAATTCATTCTGACCCAGCTAGGAGATTGGCCTCTTTCATTGTTGCGAGGGTGAAATGAGTTCAAGTGTGTGAAGGGCTCGGCATGGTAGGTCGCACATAGTAAATGCTTAATAAAATATAAATGTATGTAAAGCCAAGAATCTTCACTCCTGGTTGTGGTCATGTATGCAAACTGGAGGCCATCTTTATATAAGTGGTTACCACCTGCCAAATGAGAGTCCGGTTAGCTCGAATCCTGGATGTGGACTGGAAGGGGACATTGAGGCTGGCTAGTCAGGACTGCCTGGTTACGTGTACATAGGTTTGGTGAGGACATGATTGAGAAAGGAGAGGACATTGTTGGGAAGGGGGAGCTCTGCCAGCAGGCAGTGCTCAGGCCCGTCCATGTTTGCAGCTGCCAAGTTCTAAACCAAGAGGGAAAGCATGAGTTCGAATGGGCTTTCTGCGTACGTCTCCACAGTAGCTATAGAGACAATATATACTCCCGTCCTCCAGTGTTCGATGTAGAGAAACTCCACCAGAGAGAGTCACATTCCTTCATCCAACAATATTCAGTGCCCATTCTGCGGCAGGCACAATCCCAGGGGTCACCAGTAACACTTGGAGCTTGCTGTATCCTAGTGTTCCACACGCAGGGCTGTCTTTACTCATAACTTTGCAGTGAGTCACAAATCACCTGGAGAGAGAGTCCGTCTCCCAACTGCAGCCTTTTCTTAGGGGCCAACCACATTGGGCATCCAGTATTTGCCACCCAGAACACTTGGGTGGGCAGGGTGGAGCCACCTAGCTGGACGCCTCTGACCAAGTAACCTACCCCCTCTTTCCATCTCAGCATCAGCATCTCCCCCCTCCACCCACCCTTCCCCGCTCCACCCAGGCTCACCCATCTAATTCCCAGCTCTCTCCTGCACAGCTCATGTCTTGTTTATCTGCTCTTCTTGGGAAGCCACACCCAGCTCAGGTCTGAGGCTCCAGGGAGGGACAAGAGAAGGGTCTGCCATTGTTTTCTGATCAGACTCAATAACTCTGCTGGGGGCAAAGGCCGCTGTGTGGTCTGTTTGGCTCACTCTGTACCTTATGATGTAGAATTCACAGGGCTCAGCCAGGGTGGGCTTCTCGTTCCTGACAGCCACCAGTGGCCATGCACTTAGGTGACAGCCATGATCTGAGCTCCTCACTGCCCGGTGCTGCAAAAGATGTGATAGAGAGAGAAGTTTCCTCAGAACTCAGAGGCTAAGGGAGAAGCTTGCTACTTCTTCACTCTGCCTTCAGTGAGTGAGAAACTGGCAAAGGGCATGTTGTTGGTGAGGTGAAGTGAAACCAAGTCTTTCATGGAGGCCTGTGCTGCTGTGTTGATCTGGAAACTGTGGATCTACCCACTTTGACATCTGTCTACTTCCTGCCCATTAACTATCCACCCACTTACCTATCTCCTTCCCGATACGTGCATCCTATATCCACCCATGCATCCATCCACCCACCTATCTACCTAGTTTTGCATTCATGCCTGCCACCATCCATCCACGGATTCAGGCGTCCCTCTTCCTACCTATCTACCAACCTATGACTCCATCTATCTCTTTGTCCATCCGTCTGCCTGCTGCAGCCTGCAGCTGAGTTCTGGGGAGCTGGCCCGTGCTTCTGTCGCTGTCAGTCCTCTGTTCTGTCTTCTCTGGTTTGTGGGGACACTCCTTATATAGTGGAACTGCCCCCTCTCTAGAGCCAAGGGGGGTCTATCTTGGCCATAGATTGGTAGTGGCTGTCCAACTTGTGAACCCTGGTGGGGAATCTTGCACGATGCTTCTGCCCGTTCTAGACCGGACTTGTAACCTTTAGACCTTAAGTTTGGGATAGTTACTCAGTCACCAGGCGGGCGGAGCCAGGGCCTTGGGCTGCTGACCTCTTGCTAACGCCAGGCCTTTGGGGTAATGTTTGTTTACCTCAGGGTTCTGGTGGCTGGAAGTCCAAGATCACCTGGATGCCAGAGTCTTATGCTGCATCAGAAAGGTGAAAGGTGTGTGTGTGTGTGTGTGTGTGTGTGTGTGTGTGTGTGTGTGTGTGTGTGTGTGTGTGTGTGTGTAGAGTCTGATAAGAGGGCCTGGGTTTGCTTTTTTAGCAAGGGGTTACATGCCCATGAGAAATTGTGTTAATCCCTCTTAACAACACAGTCACTTCTAAGAACTGTGGTGCTAGGAATCAGATCCCAGCCTAAGTCTCTGAGGAGACCATCCATCCAGACCACAGCATCCTGGAATAACACCCAATTTTCCTGTTGTTGTGACCGTAGAGTGTAAGTCTAAGAAACATCGGGGTTTACTTCCTCAGGTGAACAAGGAATCCTCTGGGTGTCCCCTGTGTCCCACGGCCTTACACAGTGCCAGCCCCTCCCTTTGCAGCCAAGACAAAGAGGTGGTCGGGCTGACCACCCTTTGAGCCCGAATCAGGCACCACCCTCCGTCCCTAGAGCAAGCCATTTCTGAGGTAAAGGACAGTCTTAGTGGTACCTCCAGGCAGGCGACTATGCTCGCTTAGGAGTGGATTGTCCCTGAAGTGGTGCCTGCTCCAATAAGGCCTGTTGGAGGCCTTATTGGGGATCAGATGCCAGGCCACTACTGAGCTAGCTTCGAAGGGTTAGGTAAGTGCTTTATTGTACCTGCAGCACGGACAGCGTCCAGTCACCACGAACAAAAGTTTATGTTCCCAGGAGCTCACCCCCTGACTGTCCCGAACAGCAGCCACATATAACTCATGGACTTTAAAACGAGACTAGACCGTCTCGAAAGACTGTAAGCATGAAATGTGAACTGAATGCGAAGACTTGGTCTGAGAGAAAAAAAAGTAAAATGTCTCTAAGAATTTTCTTTTTATATAGATGATGTATGGCGATGGGTAAAATAAAATATATTCCAAAAGTTAATTACACTTGTTTTAGTATTTTATTCCCACTGAGACAGTAGATTCTTAGAGAGGATAGGCTGGCCCCGGTCTCAGGCTTGACACTGAGGATGTCCTTTAACTCCTGCCCTGGAAGGAACATACTTTCCAAGAGCTATGATAGAGGGATGAGCCTCGGTCTTCAGCTTTCCTTACCTTTTTGCATGTGTCATGTGTGTCACACCTGATCTTGAGTGGCATCTTTGTGGACAGTGTTGCCTCAGAGCCTATTTTATTCACCAGGGGAGCTTTTGGACCTTGGCACTAAGCCTGCCCCAGGGTCCCAGTCCTTGAAGTACTTCCCCAGTATGCAGGCTGGTGAGGCAGGCTTTGAATGGCTGTGACAAAAAAACCAGAGAGGATTGGTTCCTTTAGCGGGATGGATTCCATTTTGCTCACTGTGTCCAAGGTCTCAGCTCAGGGTCAGCTGCGTCCAGTGCTCTCAGGCCTGTATGGAGGAGGGCCTGGTGGAAGGAAGACGCTCAACTTCATGGCAGCCAGGAAGTGGAGATGTGTAAAGCAGGGGGTAGGAAAGACACATCCTTCACCTCAAATAGACCCCACCTTTTGTCAGCCAAGGCAGGGTCCTTGTGACCCAGTCATTTTCCCCAAATCCCCAGCCCTGCAGAAGTCTTTAACTTACCAGCTTTCTGTATGAGGAGATTCTTCATATCCAAATCATAACGCAGGGCAAACCCGGTCTTTACCTTGGTGTCTGTCACCCTTTGAAGGTGACCCACTCTTTGTTTCCTCCTAAATCTTCCTTGTTGCCACCCTGTTCTCCCCTCTTCCAGGTTTAAATTTACTGAGTTCCCTTCTGCCCCAGGGCATTTGAACTCCCCAGTTCTCTCTCTTTCCAGGCCCAGTTCCCAGCCCTTCACACGTTTGTCCATTCGCTTGATTCCGGTTCCCCTTATCTCCATGGCAAACGAGTGTGTTGCCCCCGTTACTCTCACGCCTTAGGGGTGCAGGTAGATTACTTCCAGGTCAGTCAAGAGCTTGCCCAGGTTCACTGTCATCAAGATTTACTGCGCGTGGCAGGAAGGTTCCTATGCCTTTCCGGCCTTTTCTCATAGTTTCCCCTGTAATCTCTGCTTTTGCAGATAGAGTCCCGAGGCTCAGAGAGGTGAGGTCATTTGTCCGAGGTCACCCAGTCGCTGAGTCTGGGTTGGAATCCAGTCTGCCCACCAACCCACCGAGGCCTCTCTTGTTCTTTTCGGCCTTCTCAATTCCGCAGACTTTGATTTCTCTCCTTAGCGCATAAATCGGTTACCTTTCATCAAATTCCTGGTCTCCTGTGTCCGAAGATTTTCTGTACGGATTGAATCTTCTGCAGGTCACTGGGGGGAGGGAAACGGCCGTCAGCAAAATGGAGGTGGCTCCTGGTAAGTGGCATCAGTGAGGAGGAGAGGAAACCCCTGCCCAGGCCCAGATGCGGGCGCTCTCCCTCCCTCGGGGCTGCCTCCTGCCTCCTGCCTCCGCTGCCTGATGGGGCAGAGCTCTGCTTCATGTTTTATTAATAGCAGTGCCAGCCTTCCTGTTTTCATGCTGATAACCTGCAGGGGAGGAGGTGGGAGGAGGCAGGGAGCAAGGTGGCCAACCCCAAGCTCCAGGCCTCCTCCATGGCAGAGTGCTCTGAGGGACTGGCACAGCACCAAACCTCTGAAGTTGGCTCCTAGAGACTTCCCCACTTGGTCTAACAGAACCCCCTTGGAGGAGATGGCCCTCTAAAGGAAACATGTAGGAGATTGAGGCATGGGACCTGAGGAGCTCCACCCCCAAGCCATTGAGAGTGCCTTTGACTTTGGTCCTTCTCAGAGGCAGGTATGCACACATCCAGGTGGCCATGGATTCAGTGGGTTCAGGGCTGAGAGAGGTGGACATGAGGGGTGGGGAGGGAGGAATCTGAATCCCATAGCCAGACATGATAGCCCACACATGCAACGCCAGCACAGAGGGCTGTTTGGAGTTTGAGGCCAGTCCGGCCTACAGTGTGAGTTTGAGGCAAGCCGTGGGCATTGCTCAAGTGAAAACATTTCTTTGAAAAGCACATACACCAACACTGGTTCCCGGGATTTCCTGGGTAGGAAATGGCTAATATCTTGTCATACAAGGACTGTACCTGAACTGGCCTCTCCTGGACCTTTCCTCTGGTTTCCTCTACATCTGATGGGAGGGCTAAAGAAAAGAGACAGATGGAAGCTGGTCCTACACAATGTGGGGTGGATAAAGGTTACCCTCACCTCATCAGCCAGTCTAAAGCCAGGGACCACGTGTTCAGGCCTGCAGGTGCCAAGCACAAAGACATCACATTGGTTCTTTAAACTTGGCCGTGGCGGGAGTATTTATGCCTTAAAAATAAGCAAGTGGAGGGTCCGTGAGAAAGTTGAACAAGTACAGGTGCTCATGGCATAAGCCCAGAGACCTTGGTTTAAGCCCTGGAATTAACACAAAGGTAGAAGGAGAAAACCAAGTCCTCAGAGTTGTCCTATAATCTCTACAGCTGTGCCATGACATGTGGACACACATGTATGCACACACACACACACACACACACACACACACACACACACACACAAACACACATAAAATTATATCAGCAAATGCACTTGGGTGTGGTGGCGCATACCTGTAATTCCAGCGCTTGGGAACCCAGGGAGTAAGACCATGAATGAGGCCAGCTACAAAGAAAGGTTCAGTTGAGAGAGAGAGAGAGAGAGAGAGAGAGAGAGAGTGAGAGAGAGAGAGAGAGAGGAGAGAGAGGGGTAGGTCTGAATTAAAGATGCACACATCTCCCAGGCCTGGAGCTGCAGCATTCTTTAGCATAGTCTTGGGACCTGCGCGGGGGGCCTCCCACGCCCCACACTCTGCTCTTAACCTTTTCCCAGACTGCTTGCTCAAATTTGTTCTTTCCCCTTGGCTTGTTTCTTTCCTTTCCTTCCTCCTTAAAAAAAAAAAAAAAAAAAAAAAAAGATATATTTTTATTTTATGATTTTATGTTTATGAGTATTTTGCCTGCATGTCTGCCTCCCTGTGTACCCTGTGCATGCAGGAAAGGGTGTGTGGATCCCTTGGAACTGGAGTTACAGATGGTCGTGAGCTGCCTGGCGTGGGTGCTGGGACTGAGTTGGTGTCCTCCACAGGAGCGGTCTGTTCTCCTAAGTACCGACCCATCTCTCCTGCCATGAAAGATAAAGCATCTAGGGAGGGACATGTGCTCCCAAGTAAACAAATCAAATGAGAAGGGGAAGGTTGAGAAGTGGGCAGGGGAAGTTCAGACTTTGTTAGACCGGTTTGGCGGTTTGGTGCCTATCAGACTTCAGTGAGGTGACAGTTAAGTCAATGCACAGGCATACTATAGCAGGTGCAAAGGTCCTGGGGTAGGATCCTGGGTATGTGTGAACGACAAGGAAAAGAGTGGCTGGAGGAAACAGATCAAGGAAAAGAGTGGCTGGAGGAAACAGATCAAGATAACGGAGTAAAGAGGAGCTGATAAGAGAGACCAGCAGGAGTCATTAAGGAGAGGTGTGAGCTTTCAAAGACTGCAGCTTTCCCCTCTGCCCAAGGCAGGGACAGATAAGGGTGAAGCAGGGAGGGGCTCTGTCTGCCTTTAGTACTTCAAATAGCCTTTATCAAGCTGAGGAGATTCTCTAGAACCCACTTTAAAGAGGGCTGGGAGTGGTGGCGTGTGCTTTTTGTAACCCCAGTGTTACCCAGATCCATGGACTCAGTGACCAGCCGTCCTAGTCCAACTGGAGTCCCAGACCAGTGAAAGACCTTGTCTCAAGGAGAAGAAGAAGAGGAGGGGGAGGAGGAGGAAAAGGAGGAGGAGGAAAAGGAGGAGGCGGAAAAGGAAGAGGAAGAGGAGGAGGAGGAAGGAAGACGTAGCTGGCTGTCTGGCATCTGACAATTACACTTGAAATTGTCCTCCAAATTCACCTGCATGTGCAAATTCTCTCTCTCTCTTTCTCCCCCCCCACACCTTTGACCTTTTGTAGACCTGGTACAGCATAGAATTGCCTCAGTTTCTCCTTTAGGCAACTATGACCTGCTTTCCTGTTGGGACCACAGGAACATCCCACCCTGAGGACAAACCGCTGGCCTGGAGTGGTGCTGTTCCTTTCCTTGAGTGTCTGCAGTAGAATGTTCTCTTCCAAAGTTCCTGCTCCCCATTTCTCCTCCCTTTGTCCTAGGATCCACCACAGCTTGGCAGAGGTGATGCAGGAGGACCCCTGGAGAGGCAGACAGTGCGAGGACAAAGTAGCCTGGAAGGGGAGAGCAAGGCGGGCAGGTTGAGTTGATGGAGTCTCTGACCAAGCAGGGTCTCTGACCGTTATGTGGAGGTTGTACAGGATGTGGTGTCTGGACTGGGGACATGTGGACCAGAGTTACTGATGTGACGCCAAACCCCATCCCAGAGCCCTGGATCCTCAGACTCATACCCCTCAATAAATCTCCCCTGGAAATTTTACTGTGTGGCATTTCATGACTCTTCAGGTGTCTCGTTTTCAGTCCAGTTTGGAGCTATCCTGAGAGCTGTGAAGATCATACCTGCCCTGGCACCCTGAGGGGTGAGAACTCCAGGAAGCTGGCTGGCTCGGGCTTGGGGAAGTGACAACTCAAGCCTGGTTAGGGGAGGGGGGTGGGGAATAGACTGCCTTCTTGGAGCACCTATGCTCTCACTAGCTCTCACCTAACTTGTTTGTCAAGCCCTTCTACTAGGAATAACCTTCACCGCTGCTGGAACGGAGAGACCAGGAGCTAGAAGTGGTGACTCACACCTGTAATCTCAGCACTCAGAAGGCTGAGGCAGGAGGATTACCATAGGTAGGGACCAGCCTGGGTGGAATAGAACTTGCCCAGCCTGTCTACCTCAAAACAAACACAAAAAACAGGGATGTGGGGACCAGAGGGGATATCGTTTGTTAGATTGTAGGCTCGAATCTGCCCCACCGCAGGGTGAGGCTGCTTGAGGAGGCGGAACCAGGGGAGTTTGACTTTGCTTATCCTTTGCCCCTGCCTCCAGGGCAGGTGCTAGGCTGTAGGAAAGCTCCAAGACACCTTCAGGAGGGGATTGGGGGTGAGAGTGAGGTGGGAAAGCGCAGTCTGAGGTGTGGGAAAGCAGGAGCTGGTTGTGGGGTCCCTGGGCATGAGACGAGGCCGGGCTGGGCCTTGGGGTTCTCAGGCTCTTGGACATTCAGGCGCTAATGCGAGTCTCGTAAGAGCAAAGAATGGAGTCGGGGCCAGGGCCTCGAACTGGGGACAGCGTCTAGCCTGGGGCCGGTAGACAAGGGGAGCACCATGGTTTTCTGTCCCACATTCAGTGTCACACAGCTGATTGCCACCCCTTCCATGGAGGCTTCTTTGGTTCCTAGCTGAAGTCTGTCACGTTGCCCCACACTAACTTTGGATCACCTAAGGAGATTCTCACCACGACCTTCCATGATGTGTTACCCATACACCGTCCCTCCCTCCCTTGATCCCTTCTTCCTTCAGCAGAATCCCCTGTAGTTCAGGCTAGATCCAGATTTACTATGCAGTGGAGGTTGTCCTTGAACTCATGATTTTCCTACTTCCCAAGTAAGTGTTGGGCTAGCAGGCATGTGAAAGTGTACTGGCAGGCTGTGCTTTCTGAAACTTCTCCCCAGGCTTCAGTCCTAGCTTTTAGCTTACAGCTGTGCATCCAGCTTCGTGGCTCTTGCACTGCTGTCTTTCCTTACGACACCTAAACTCCACCAGGCACAGTGGCGAGCAAACATAATCCCAGCACTGGGAGGTTGAGTCAGAAGCATTGATGCAAGTTTGAGGATAACTTTGGCTACATACAGGGACTTTATCTCAAAACAACAACAACAACAACAATAACAACCAATTAAACAAGAACCCACACCCAAACTCTTTTTTTTTTTTTCAGAGCTGGGGACCGAACCCAGGGCCTTGCGCTTGCTAGGCAAGCGCTCTACCACTAAGCTAAATCCCCAACCCTCACACCCAAACTCTTATGGATTAAAGTGACACATTTTGATGTCAAGTTGAAAAGGGATGAATTTGTCATGGTCCATTTTTTGTTGTCAACTCATCGGGATTTGGAGTCACCGATGAGACCCGTGTGGGTGTTTCTGGAGACGTTTAACTGAGGAAGGAAGACCCACCCTGAACGTGAACACACCATCCCATGTGCTGGGGTCTTGGACTGAGTGAAACGGGGAAAGGAGACTAAGCGAGTTGAGACCAGGGTTCATCTTCCTCTGCTTCCTGACTACAGGCAGGATGTGGTCAGCTGCATGGCGCTCCTGCCTCTGTGCCTTCTCCAAAACCGTGGGTTATATCCCTACAAGCCGTGAGCTACAAGAAACTCTTCGTTCACTTGCTTTTGTCAGGTAATTGGTTGCAGCAGTGAGAACAAAAACCCACACAGGGCTAGGGAGATGGCTCTACGGCGAAGAACTTGACATGCAAACATAAAGGCCAGAGCTTGGATTCCCAGAACCCACATGTAAAGCCAGGAAGGTATGATGGCCTCTGAAAGCCCACTGCAGGGGTAGGGGCAACGGAGAACTCCCCAGAGCAAGGCTATTCAGACTAGACTAGATAGTGAGTTCTGCGTTCAATACGTAGCAGTATCGAGAGACCCTGCTTTTGTCCGTAAGGTGGGGGTGTGATCAAGGAAGACTTCTGATGCCAATTTTGGGCCTCCACATGCATGCATGTACTCATGGATGTGCACCCCCACGCATGTGCACACACATCCATACTCACATGTGTCCACATGTTTGAACATATGTACACATGCATACACATTGCACACACATACATAGGTAAAAGAAAAAGGGTGGGTGTGCTCACGATACATAGTTCACGTGTATGAAGTTGTCGAGGACTAAAGGATATTCTATAAAAAGAAAAGAAAGGCAATGAATATAGAAAGAAAACTGAACTCTGTGAGGCCGGTGGCCATTCTGTCTGTCGGGCTTGTGGCCATTCCCAGGGTGCAGCGCGGCCGTTAGGTGACTGAGCACAGCGAAGGTTAAGAAGGAAGGGATGGGGTGGTCACCAGAGAGAGTAAGGGGGAAGCTTCTAGGGTGCAGCATCTCCCCTGTAAGGTCGGGTGGTTTCCTCAGGTGACTAAGGCAGGCAGAGAGGGTCCTGAGCCTCATGCTCTGACCCCCATCCAGGGCCCTCATCGTTCACCCCAATATCAATTTCAACCTCAGACTCAACTCAAACCCCAACTTCAGTTTAACCCCAAAGCCATGTCCTGCTTCTCTGATTGCATCCCAATCTTGGTCTCACTTCTCTCTTCATCCTGTCTTAACCCTGACCCGTATCCCAATCTTGGCTGCAGGTGCTCAACCATCTGCCCAGCCCCCAATCACGCACAGCTTCAAACTCAGTCCTGGCCCAACCTCAACTCCAGCCATCATGGTCTTGACTTTAATTTCCATGACCATGTTCCATCTCCCAAACAGCTGTAGTCTGGGCCGGATTCAACTACTGTATCTTACGTCAGCCTCCACAGAAGACCACACACTTCACTGTGTAACCACTCCTAGCCTTAGTGTAGCTTCCACTGGTCTAGGGTCCAGGTCTCTGGCTCAGCCCCATCCCATCCCCATGCCAGTCTTCATCTCCAAACTCGCTCCAACCACGATGTGCTTCCCAGGTTAATCTCTGCTGTGGCTCCACCTCAGCTCTGTCATCAGGGAAAGTCTTCTCTCTCATGGATGGCCGCCCTCTGGCCAGCCCTCTTCTGTCTTGGAGCCCTGCTGGGCCTTCCTGAGAGCTCAGTGAGAACTCCCCTGCCTGGGTCATGGCTGTGTGCACCCCTGCTTGGAGCATGGCAGTGTGCAGAGCATGTCTTCACCATCAACTTGGAGATATTTAAGAGCCAAGGTGAGGTCTCTGTCTGTGCTGCAAGCGGAAGCGGGCCTCAGACATGAACTCTGGTGCATGGTGAAGGGGATGCTTTAGCCCACTTCTCCCTGTAGGGAAGATGAGCTCTTGGCTCTGTGTATGCTGTGTGGGCACAGTGCAGCGGCCACTACATCCTTCAGTACTCATGGGCGACCCCTACTGTGGGACAACAGAGGATTAGTCCCCGTGTTTCGCACCCTGCCTTCAGGAGGACCCATGACAGGGAAAAAAATGGAGTGAGTTGGGGTGTCTGGGACCTGGCAGAATGGTTTGCTGTGGTGGACGGGATATTTATGAAGGCAAGGGGGCATGGGGTTCTGGGAACAACCAGAGACAGTGATTCCTGAGACCAGCCCTGCAGAAGTTCTCACCTTTGGTGCTGTGGAGGCTGAGTGGAAATGGTGGTGTGGAGTCAGGGGGAGTGGGTGCTGGGCGGTGCCCGTGCGGTTATTATCCTGGGGAAACCATGGAGGGGTAGAGAGCAAACCTTCTCCTTCCAGTCTATGCTTGTGTTTCCAACCAGCCGGATCCAACCAGGGGTGTCCAGGGGGTCAGACTGTTGAGCACAGAGCAGGTCTGTGAAAGGCAGGGTTGCCTCTGGGGCAGAGAATCCCACTGAAGGACAGATAGCTGAAGAAGGAAGAGGGAGCAAGGGGTGTGGCCTCACACAGAGAGAAGCGGCCTAAGGAGGCACCCATGGAGGGAGCTGGTGAGGCTGGGGTGAAGTGTGGGAACCAGCTGCTCTTGGAAGCCCAAGCTGGCTCCTCTGCTTCTCC
This sequence comes from Rattus rattus, assembly GCF_011064425.1. Classification (NCBI taxonomy): domain Eukaryota; kingdom Metazoa; phylum Chordata; class Mammalia; order Rodentia; family Muridae; genus Rattus; species Rattus rattus. Next base: position 33,668,493 of record NC_046154.1, read on the forward strand.
TCAGGTAAACTGGGAAGTGATTACCTGGAGCTGGTAGAGGACCCCAGAAGTCAGCCAATGCGATGCACGGACCGCGAATCTTGAGGCTTCTGTTTGTGTGCCCTGGGAGAAGCGCCAGGTCCCATGTCCCATATAACATGAAAACATGGAGAAGCAAACCTCGGTGTCCCAGGTTGACACCACCTGAGGTTTCGTGGGTTGTTCACATCCTGGCAGCACCTCCTGGAGGCAAGACACTGAAGGGTCCTCCCTCCCATTTAATAGACAAAGAAACGGGTTCGTTGGAAAGAAGCTCTCCCAAGGCTGGGGCATGAGTTGGTTATAGAGCTTTGAGCTTGGTCTTGGCGAAGCCTGAACTTTGACCTCACACTGGGTTCTGTCTGATACAGGCCTTTGAGTAGGACCTCCTGTGACATATTCCTGTGGCTGGGGATTTTCCTGAAAGAAATTTTCACGAAAACCAAACAGAAAATCGGAAGTACGCTGGGCTAGGGACCATGCTGAGTCCCTCCTATGATTTGCGCTCTCGAATCCCTTCCATCCCTAAGTTCTGTACTGCCGTGCTCCCTGTTTTGTAAATGAAGGACCCAGGAAGGTTAGTGTTCCCCAGTTGGTACGTGATGGAGCTAGAACTCAAACCTAGGTCTGTAGGTTTTTCCCTCTTTATGCTTCACTGATGAAAAAGGATCAGAAATAGTAATGCTTCTCTCCTCTTCAACCCAGCAGCCTACAGATCCTTAAGTGGAGGCTTCGTGTGCAGAGCTCGGGGGCAGCCTGTGAGGAGGGAGGATGGAGGGAAGACATGATTTCCTTGCTGTCACCTAAGGGACGCTGAGGAGATGGCAGGGCCATGTGTGTGGGTGTGGTCCGTGAGGTAAGGGTATGCTGCACACTGATGAAGAGGATGTATGCCTGCCTAGGAAGGTGGTGGCTGTGTTGGGAGTCACCGCTTGGCAGCTCCCGCAAGGCAAGTGGAACCCCACCCTGGGGCTAGGGATGTAGTTCATTTGGTAGAGTGCTAGCCCAGCATGCATGCAGCCCTAAGCTTGAGGCCTGGTACCACATAAATTGGGCACAGCGCCACAGGCCTTTGATCTTGAGACTTCGGAGGTAGAGGTGGAAGGATCAGAAGTTCAGGGTTGTCCTTTGCTATCTTTCGAGTTCAAGGCCAGTCTGGGCTACATGAGAACAAGTGCTGGTCGTAGGGCAGCGAGGCGGACGTTCCAGGACAATTGGGCAAGGGTGAATCTTTGGGGCTTTAGTTGACAAATCTTCCACCGGTGAACACTTCCCTAGGTCTCCCAGTATATCAGTAACTTTTGTCTTGTGCCTCCCACATCCTGAAGAATCTCAAGAAGAAACTGAAACTCCTCATGATTCCTTCGGTGTGTCAGCATGAGAAATGTAGCTGGAGTGTTTTGAGAATTCCCTTGCCCTCTCTGGCCTGCTTGCTTCTATACAAAGGAGGTTGGTGACCTCATTGGTCTTTGATCCTCTCTTTTTTTTCCTGCTGTCTCTTCAGCAGGGAGCCTTTGGGGCTCCCATCTCATTTTCAGCCTTTGGGCATAGGCACTGGCCATGGTGCTGAATCCAGTCATTCTCCACGGGGGCTCAGAGGCAGGAAAGAGAGAGCCAAGCGCTAGACTCGACTTGGGACAGAGGAAAGTTACCTTCACTGTGCACCGTGTATATATATACGTTCTTGTTTACATGCAGTGATCACAGCATCTCTTGGAGGAAGGTATCAGGGGAGACCAAGTTTCAGGAGCTGTGGGTCCAATACCTTCCAGGAAGCTGAAGGCTACTCCCTTGAGTTTGGGTTCCAGGTCCGGTCTCAGGACAGTTAAGGGCAGCAGAGAAAACAGTGGCATGCAGAAATGGCTGATAAAACTGTGAGGGAATGTCTGTTGACAGTGATTCGGAGCCTGCGGCCAGAGATGAATGATTGAAACACCAGGCTTGTTAAAGCGAGAGCACGTTTGATTTCTCTCCCCTGCACTGCATGCGATTTAGCTTGAGGGAAGTTAGCAATCAGCTAATTGACATTGAATTAACCATGAAACCCAGCCCGTGCCTTCTCTCTGAAGCGCTCTCCAGTAAGACTTTATCAAGGCTTTGAATTATTGATTATTACTTATAGCTCTGATGGGGTGATTTCCTTTTATTTGTTTTCACGTTGGGTGTCCTTCATAAGTGTCCCTGAGAGAGGGAGGCATCTGACACAAAGCTCGTTACCTCAGAGCAATGGGGAGAAGGCCCAGTCTAGGGGCGACAGAGCCGGACAGTCCATCCTGCCCCTGACAAATAAGCCTATACTATAAACTGTAGGGTTGGGGTTTTTGTCTTCGCTGTCATGGCGGACTAGGACCTAGTACTCTGTGACTAGGAGGGGCTCTGGGGGTCTCATCAGTCCCAATATCAGGCCTAGAATCTGAATGGGGATAAGCTCCCTGTACCTACCCCTCAGGCCCCACGTGTAGGGACTCTTATCCCTTGTCCGTTCCCACCGCTTCTGATACTTGAGTTCTGCCACAACCCTCCAACCCAAATGGCATTCTGAACCTTTTTTGCATGTGCTTGGGGCAGGGAGTATCTCCTCAGAATTGGAGTTGTCTATGTCCCGCCCACTGGTCTGGTTCTGTCCCTTGGAGCCCCGAGCAACGATTTATATCTTTGACCCACTGATAGCCCTTCAAAGATCTGAAGTCTCTTGTCCCCCCAGACAAAACACCTTTTCAGTTTTTCCTCAGAAGATTCAACACAGTCTTCTCCCAAACTTGTTCTCCTTCTATGGGAATCCAGTGTATCTGGGCACTTCTAAAATACGACACCTTGAACTGGGCCTGTCACTTTCAGCATAGCCTGAGAGTAACATGGCAATAGGACCCTCTCTGTTTGCAAAGTGACGGTTACAGGGGGCAGTTGAGATGGCTCAGCAGCGAAGGTGCTTGCCACCAAGACTGATGACCTGAGTTCAAGTCCTGGGCCCGACGTGATGGAAGGAGAAAGCTGACTCCTAGAAGGTGTCTTCCGATCTCCACACACATGCTGTGGCATTCATATGCGTGAGCAAGTGTGCAAATGTGAGTGCACACACACATGCAACATATATGTAATATAATTTACAAAACAAATTGAACTGGGTGCTCTCTCATACTTGCTCATGCCTTAAATCCCAGCACTTGGGAGGCAGAGGCAGGTGGATCTCAGGGAGTTTGAGGCCAGCCTGGTCTATAGAGCCAGTTCCCGGGCTACACAGAGGCACCCTATCTTAACCAAAACAAAACAAAAACCTACTCCTCCCAACAAAAGGAAAGAAAAAAACAAACAAAAACAAACTGAATATTAGCACCTGATTTGGAGGTTATCCTTGATTACATAGGAAGTTCGAGGCCAGCCTAAGTTACATAAAACCCTGTTTCAATAAGAAGAAAAAGAAAGAGGAGAAAGGAAAAAGAAAGAAAAAGAAACAAAATAAAAAAGTATGACCATAAGGCCGGATGTGGTGACTCATGCCTTTAGTCCTAGCACTTAGGAGGCAGAGACAGGCGGAGTTCTATGAATTTGAAGCCAGCCTAGTATACACAGTGAGTCATAGGCCAGCCCAGGCTAGACAACGAGAGCTTGTACCGAAAACAAACACAAACAACAACACACATTGGTTAGGTCTTGCTTGGTAAACAGCTTCTTTTCCTGGCAGCTGCTGCCTGTGAAGTCCGGGTGGGTGCTTCTAATTTCCTACTTTCCTTTTCGCCAGCCAGGGCCACATGATTCATCTGGCCCGGGGCCTGTGGCCCGAAGGGATAGATGACCCTCTGGAATGAGACCCTGGGAACAATGGCAGTCCCACTCAGTTTCCTTGCCCTAGTGACCCAGAAGCCACATGTTCCAGATGGCTTCAGTGTCTGATCCAAGCAGCTTGGGTCCCCAAGTCACCCCTGGAGAGAGAGCTGCCCTGAAGAACTGGGCCCACAGTGGTTATGTGTGAAGTCACTGAAGCTCTTGCTGTACTGCTCACTGCTTGGGTAGCTCAGCCTCACCAGACCTGACTAACAGGTCAGCCGACTGCTGCTCAGTGTATCAGGCTCCCATCTGTTTAGTCACCCAGAGAGCCCTTGTCCCTGCCCTGTCCCTATTACACTCTGCAACAGTTCTTATTTACTGACTTGGAGGTTAGCGGCCGTGCATTGTCCCTTATGTCTCCCAGGACCTGCTCTCTTGTGCAGAGGACATCAACCTTGGCAGAATGAAGAGTAGGCCAAGGAAGTGTGGACTGGAATCTCAAGTTCTGGGTGAGAGCACTTGCTCTGCAGGCTTGAGGAACTGAGTTCTGATGCCCAGCACTCATGGGAAAAGCTGGGAATGGCTTCGTGTATTTGTAATCCTCCCCACATTGGTGGGATGGAGAGGGGTGGATCCCAAAAGCTCTTTGGCGAACTAGTTACCAGAAACTAGTTCAGTAAGAGACTCGACTCAAGGCAGTAAATGGAGATTGTTAGGGAAAAACATTAATGTCTTGCTTTGCCCCACCACTACCACCACCACCACCACCACCACCACCACACACACACACACACACACACACACACACACACACCAGTTCCATCACTGACCTAATGGGTGTCACTTGGATAGTTATGTAAACTCTGTATGTCTGTCAAATATAGATAAGAGTCCCACTGTCTCAGAGCTAAGAATATAATAATATGTTTATAGCATATTATTAAACGCATTAAAAAGTGTCTACTGTGTTGTAAGTAAATGCCAAATGTAATTTTTACCGCCATCCCCATAACTGTCACTGGGTTCAGGAAACATTGGTGCCTCTGACATCTGGGTAGGAACGGAGAAGAGAGCCGTCTGGGAAAGGTCCCTGCCTAAGGTCACAGGTGGGCGCTCGGCAGGTGCAGATCTAATGGCTCTTTTCTAGTTCAGGGCCCACATCCTGAGCCTGTCCTGGTGGGACTGTCCCTCAGAAGACGAACTTGGGCCTTTCTTCTGCCTCACTGGATTTCACAAAGCAGACGTCTAGGTGTTCAGCTTGTGTCCAGTGCAATCCTGACTGGCTCTGCTTGGCCACAGAACAGTATGGTTAGGAGCCATGTCCCTGTGAACTGGTGCTCAGTGTGTAGAAAGGGGGAGGGGCTGGAGAGATGCTGCATCAGAAGCAGACAACACATGTGGATGTCATATAACAGTTAGAAAGAGCCCCTGTGCACTCTGTAAAGTCCCCTACCCTGACAAACGTCACTGTCTTAACACCCACAGTTTGGAATTCTAGGTCTTTGTGGAAGAAGAGAAAATTATTTTTAAAGATTTATTTATTTCATTTCCTATGTATGAGTGTTTGGCCTGCATAGGTGTATATGCGCCCTATGTGTGCCTCAGAGGGTAGAAGAGGAAGCCAGATCCTCCAGAGGTGGAGTTGTGAGCCACCGTGTGGGTGCTGGTGCTGGGAATAGAATCTGGGACCTCTGTGAGAGCAGCCATTGCTCTAAACCACTGAACCGTCTCTCCAACTCCAGCTTGGAATTCTGAGCATTGAACTAATAGGTCTGTTGGGCTCTATTGAGTCCTCGGAACGCCACAAGGGGAAACTTTTTTTGTTTTGTTTTGTTTTTTTACTCAACCAACACTTTTTTTGTTTGTTTGTTTGTTTGTTTTTCGGAGCTGAGGACCGAATCCAGGGCCTTGCTCTTGCTAGGCAAGCGCTCTACCACTGAGCTAAATCCCTAACCCCAACACTTTATTTTTTAAATTAGACTTTTTATTTCGCCTTTTGTATTTTTCAGAGCTGAGGACCGAACCCAGGGTCTTGTGCTTGCTAGGCAAGCGCTCTAACAACAGAGCTAAATCCCCAACCAACACTTTTTATTATGATTTTGTCATAGGAATGAACTCATTTATTGTAGGACGGGCTGCTCAGACGGCAGCACTTCTATGGTCTTTTGTTTCCTTCAGTCTCCTGATGGCCAGTTTGACTGACAGCAGAAGTAGTGTTGTAAATCCAGGACCCACCAGCCACTGTTGTCATGAAGGAACCACAGTGCCACATGACAGTGGCCCACATTATCTCGGTCTTGCCACAGAGGATCCTGGTGTGCTGGTTGATTTCAATTTCTGTCACCTTTTTTTTTCTTGGAGAGAGGCACCACAATCATCCAGACCTTCTTGTGCTTTCAACCATGTCAGTGATTGGCCTGGGCCTGATCTTGGAGAGCTGGTGCATTGGTGGCTGCTTTCTCAGGTAACCTGGACTGTCCCGTCTGCACTTGGGGGCTGGTCCATCCTTCCACACACACATCGTTGCCATGCTATTCTAAACGGATGATAAATCCAGTTCCGGGGCGGTCAGGGCGCAAAGCCGGGATCTCACACTGATCTCAGAACCCAAGACCCGGGCCAGCTCTCCCTTCTGGAAGAACGATGGCGTTTCCTCCAAGGTGACTGTTAGATAAAGCAGCGTCTTCATGCTCTTCGTCCAAGAAAGAAACATTGGTCCAGAAATCAACAGGAAAGGGGCTAAGAAAAAGAGAAGTGTATTTCCCATTTTTCTAAATTTCCCACACCCCCTTTCCCTCTGCCTCCCTACACTGTCTCTGCTTCCAGCAGCAGCTCGAGGATCCCCCCAGGGGGAAACTTCTTATTCCCCTTTGACAGATGAAAACATGGAGACTTAGATAGTGTATGAGTGGGGGACCTGAGGCCAGGAATGCCTGGATCCAAAATTCCCTCTTCCCAGTCCACCACATTCTTCCCAAGATTTGTCCCACGGCCCAGGCTTTCAACTCTTCACTATGGCAGATGTGTCCTTTCTGTTCCCCTTAAAACATTTCCTAATCACCACACACTGTGGTCTCCCTCTCCTGGAAATAAAAATAATAAAAGCACCCACTTCCTAGGACCATGGTGAGCGCTGGGCCAACAGTCACATGGTGTTCGGCACAGTGCCTGGCAGAGCTGGTATTGACTGTTCCTTATTAACCAACATTGTCACTGCGTGACGGACGCTGTGCTAACCATGCTTCAAGTACGGTGCTTTGTGAACTGCGTCTCCTCAGACTTATCAGGCACCGCTTGCGGAATCTGAGTTCACACAGTTCACGGCAGCATAGGAGTCAGAGGCTTTATTTTTAATAAAAAAAAAAATCAAGTATTTCTTTATTACACATATGTGTGTGCGTGGTCACATGTGTGTGCATATGTGTGTACATGATCATGAGGAGCCTGAAAGTTGATGTCCGATGTCCTCCTTATTTATTGAGGTAGGCTTTCTTGTTGGACACGAAGCTCACCAGTTCCAGTTAGTCTAGTTACCAGCTTGCCCCAGAGATCCCTATCTCTTAGTGAGCCCGGTCTGCTTTTATGTGAGTTTTGGAGATTTGAACCCTGAACCTCATGCTTGCATGCTGGCACGGCCATTGCTTTATTTATTGAACCACCGACCCAGCTCAGAGGGGAAGTCCTGAATTTTGATTTTCTGACTCTGGGGGTTACTCTGTGCATAATCGGAGCTGTGGACTACTCTAAAAGCTTCTGCATATCGAGTGGTTAGTGCAGGCCAGTTATAGCCCCCCCCTATATCCTAATCTACATCTACATGCCTGCCTTTATATCTGTGTCTGGGTTTTTGCACCATGTCTTTCCTTTAGCAAGCCGTGTAACTCGGAGAACAAGTCCCTCTGTCGACCTCAAGCCCAGCCAATTTCTCCTATATCCCTCCAGCCTGCCTTACCAGGCTTTCTGATGAAATGAGATCATTTATAATGCCATTTTAATTAAAGACTTATTTATTTTTCACACACGGATATTCAACTGCATGTACATCTGCACAACAGAAGAGGGCATTAGATCCAATATTTGCGGGTGCTGGGAATTGAACCCAGAGCCTCTGAAAGAACAACCAGTGCTCTTAACTGCTGAGCTATCTCTCTAGCCTCTGTTGTCTGGGTTTTTAAAACTGTCCTCTGCGGAGCAGGTCCCATGCCTCAGCGGAGTTTTTGGCTTTTGAGAGAGATTAGCTTAGCTCTTCAACATTACACGGGTGAGAGCTGCAGTGCAGAGACCTAAGCCCGAGCTTCGGAAGGGGCCACGCATTAGAACCCAGCTGTGTATCACTGACCCCGTAGGAGGGTGTGTGTGTGTGTGTATGTGCGCACGCGCGTTCATACATACCTTGGGATGTTTTTCGATGCTTGACATTAAAAAGAAAACAAAAGACAAAACACATTATGCCAGATACATACTGTAAGCAAAGGGATTCAGGACATTTTCAAAGGGTGGCATAGGTAAAGACGTCTATGGCCAAGAGCAACACCAGAGAAAGTGTGTAAATAGCTGACTTTCTAATGGCCCCAGGTAATTTGAGCAGGTCACAGCCAGTTTGGTTCCGCTTGATCCAGTCTTGGGCAGCTGTGTATGTTGGAGCTGGCTCCAACAGATTTGGTTTGGCTGGGGCCAGCTTGAGGCAATTAGATCCGGCTGCTGCCAGTTGGCACCAGTCTGAACTGGACTGATCCACTTTAAATACTACCAGTCTCGTCTGGTTGACTTGCTTTCCAGCCTTAACACTGGGACGCTGGGTTGAAATGCACTTGGGTTGCCCCAGTTGTGTGGCTTTGGTTGGGACCCTTGTGGGGGAGGGAGTGTGAGCAGGTAAATGACCTTGTAGGGTCTGGCCCCCTGGTCTCCATCAGCTGGAGGACCTCAGCTGGCTAGCCCTCACTTGGATGATTGCCAGAGCATCAGCTCCCCACCTTCCCTTTCTGCTGCCCTCTGCCCCTCCCTATGCACTCCCCCACCGCCTGCTCTCCACTTGCTATTCCCATTTGGGTTCCAGCATCCCTCTCTTTCTTTTCGAATGAGCAAACTCGGAGCTGTCCCAGGGGACAGCCGTGCTTGTCAGGGATGGCTGGGCTGATGGGTGGGTGGCGTCACCTGTGATGGGTGACCAGTGTGCGTTGTTCACATTGTTCCTAGACCCTGAAACAGATGTGACGTGCACTACTACCCTGGTGATTCAACGGAGCGTTGATGCGTGTGGGGGTTGGGGGAGGGAGGTGGGTACAAAGGGCAGGCTCTGGCTAATGGGATGCCACATTGCATTACTGTCCTGCAGGAACCAGGCTCCCTCAGACAATAACAAGGGCGAGGGAATAAAGTCCAAATAGGACCCAAGCAGGACAGGGGCAGACTCCAGCTGGGGGGCTCTGTGCCCAGTGGGGCTGGGTTTGAGATGAAGCTGTAGGACGGATCAAACCAGGATTTGTTGGAAATCCAGCTCCGTGATGCTTGGAAGCTGACAATTATTAGCCACCTCCTCCTTCCTGTGGGTGTCATGCCTGAGTACTGGAGATACTGGCTACCTCACTGGACGCCCTAACCTTACATCTGGAAGACACATGTCTAATGCATTGTTTAGATCTTGGGAAGGTTTGACAACTGGGACACTGGTCCTCCTTACATATAGAAAGAGGGCGGGAAGAGGGTTCTCTTTCCATCAAATCTTACAATTTTCTTCTGGTGTCCACAGCCAAGTGCTTTAAAAGAGACTGGTGGAGGCCTGGCCTGAACCTCGCTGCCCTATTTCTTGCTTTGCTGCCTCTGTTTACCATTAAGCAGGGCTCTCAGGAACAGCATTTACACACACACACACACACACACACACACACACACACACACAGAGCCATGGGTGTGGCTCCTAGGTAGGTGGGTGGGTCATGTAAATCCACAAGGGTCATCTCCTTGGCCTATATCATAGTCTGCTTTGCATTAAAGCTCAAGGTTGACTCCAACTGTTCTCAGGCACAGCTGTGTTCCAGGAGCTGACTGCTGACTATGCCCAGGGAAGGGACCAACAGTCTGTGAGCTGGCTGTATTTAGGGGCTTCCTGTGCCGGTGGGGTGACTATGCCCAGGAACAACTAAGTATTTTAAGAGGACTTGTCATGTTGGGGGCCATCTGAACTGATGGCTAACTCGTCTACACGAGCCATGGCTGAGTGCCAACTGCACTGAGTGTACTATGCTTACGGACGAATGATGCCCACAGTGTCTGCGTTTAGAGGCCTGATGTGCCTGGGGATTGATATGCATGGATTATTTATAGGGACGGCCTGGACCCAGGAACCAGTCTTTTCTAGATATCAGTTATGTTCAAGGACAGATGGATTTGGCAAACCAGCCGAGACCAATGACCGGTCCTGCCTAGGGCTGACTGGGCTTGAGGCGACATTCTATGTAGAAGTGCAGGGCACATGGTCAGCTGCGGTGAGGGACTAGGGTGTGCAGATGTAGGGAGAGAGCCTCTTTTGCCCGGACATGAAGTACTTGGTTTAGCACACAGGGGTATTGAGCTGTGTGTCACTGTGCCTGGGGTGGGGGCCTTTAGCAGCAGCTCTTGCTCTGGGACAGTGTGTGGAGGACATCTGTGCTCACCACCAGCAGTCTCAGGCCCCAGGCCTGTTTGGAGCCTGGGGAGTTGGAGGGAGGAAGGACATGAGGTGCTATTGAACAGCAACTGTGTGCCAGTGTGTTCCCGGTCTTCTCTGTCCATGACGTCATTTCCTCTCTAGGATAACCCCGGGAGGCAGGACCTATCACTCCCATTGGCAGGTGAAAAACGGGTTCACAGGTAAAATTCTATCTGAATGCGGAACCCTGTATTCATGATTCATCATTTAATTTCGTGTGTGTGTGTATGTGTGTGACCCCAAACTCACTTATTGACCATTTAATTCTTCATTTATTCATCCTTTATGTGTGTGTGCGCACATGTGTGCAGGGATAAGATAATGGAGACCAGAGGGTGACTTTAGACTTTATTCCTCTGTCCACCTTATTTTTTTGAGGCAGTTTTTTCGCTGGGATCTGGGGTTCACTGATTAGGCTGGCTAGAGAGACCCAGGGACCCTCCTGCCTGCCTGGCCTTCCCAGGGCTGGGATTACAAGTGTGTGTCATCGTAGCTGGCTTTTCATGTGAGTGCTGGGGATTGAACTCAGATCCTGTGGTCGCATGGCAGACACTACTGAAGGCTATCTCCCTCTCCCGCCTGCTTTTGTTTGTTTTGTGTGTGACCCAGGCTGGCCTAGAATTTGTCATCCTCCTGCTTCAGTCTCTAGAGTACTGGGATCACAGACTGGAGCTGCCACACCCTGGTCCTGACTTTAATCAGGATGACTGTGTGTGATTATGCTGAGACTTAGGCCACTCTGTGTTCTGCGCTTCGTAGAAGGGGTGCCTGGACCCAGGTTGGAAACCAGGCCTGCAGTTCTGCATTTGGCAATGTCGACCTGTTTGCACCAGCGTTCCTGACTCCCCAGTGAGAAGGGCACTTGGCAGGCTCACTGGGAAGGGCTTCCTGCAGGCTGCATTCCTGCTTGCTGTCCTGGAGGCTGAAGGGAGCTTCACAAGCCCCCCTTTCAGAGCACCCAACAAGGCCCCTTCAGAGCCTGGGCTCGGCTGTACAAACACGCACATCTGGGCTGCTGTCCGGAGCAAGGCAGCGGAACTCCCCCACAGCTGGCCCTGTGCTCCTGACCTTCAGGACAAAGGGAGGCTTTGGCCATGTGGGGGCTCCCAGGAACTTGGGGCTCTGGAGGGTACAGCAGGGAGCAGCTTTCTCCCGCTGCCGCCTGGAACTCTGCCTTTGACAGCACTTCCTGCTGAGGGCATACCCTTCCCCCCTGGAGGGTTGGCACCCATCAGGACTGGGGAAGACAGAACAAAGGCTGCAGGCAGATAGCAGCCAAGTAAGGGCAAAGAAGAGCCAAGCAGCCAGCCTGCTGCAGGCCCAATCCTCCCGGAGTTTGTAATTTTGTGGAGTAGAAAGACAGAGATCAGTCATAAAAACAAGAACAAATAGGACTTGCCTCTTACACAGGGTTCTTCAGCTTCCGGGACTGGCTTGGGTGCTCCTCACATTTCTTCTTCACGGAAACCCTACCAGAGCGCTGCCATTTTAAAGGTTCGGCACTTGAAGTACGGAGAAGTGAAGCGACTTGCTGCAGGCCACACAGCAAGAAAGCAGCAGTGCCAGGATTTGAACGTGGTCAGCGAACACTCTTATCAGTGACTTCCCTTTACAAACCGTCCAAGGGTGGGTGGGGAATGGCTGGGGCAGCAGCAGGGTCTGGGCTGCCAGGTGGACGTTGTCATATGGTTTAGGTAGGACTGGCAACCATCTGGCTCGGACCGGGGCAGAAACAGAGGGCATGGGAAGGAGGGCAATCTGAAAAGAGACTCTGGGTGTGGAATGGCAGTAGCTGATGGCTGGGCAGGTGTGGCAGTGTGGACCAAGGAGGAGTTGAGGGCTCCACCCCAGAGCTTGGGGAATGAGCCAACCAGATTCATCAGCTGCTATCTTGACTGGCTTGCCTTGGCTTTTTTGCTTCTTCAGGAAGATGGCAGAGGTCTATGGGACATGTTTGGGGCTCCTGACATTGCTATATTCTAGCTGCTGAGAATATCCTCAGGGGCTGGTTGGGAGAAGGTATACGTGCTCAGAGGAAGCCTAGAGCTGGACCACAGACTTGAATCCAGAGCCCTTAGATGATTTGAAGACTCCGGTAGCTCACTCGAGACTGTATGCTTTAACTTTTTCTGACATAACGCCTTACAAAAGACCTCTCTACCTCCCAAGGGCTATAAAGGACGATTGGGCAGGACAGAGAACCTCAGATGTGTGGGGCTAGGGGTCTCTGGGCTAGTTTAGCTGCCCTGTCTAGCCCATTAGGGAAGGCCGACTGCGGCAGGTTCAGGTCTGGACATTGGGCTCCAGGATGTGCTAGAATGTTGGTCATGCCTTCTTTATTTTGGGCCTTACTTTTCTGACCTGGGACCTGTCCTCTCACCCAGCGGTTGGATAGCCAGGGTGGTCTTGCCAGGGGCTAGAAAGAAAAGTAATGCACACTCAGCTCCAGGGTTCAGGCTGGTACCCAATAGCATCTTTTTCATACCAAGCTCTTCCGATCTTCCAGCCATGCTTACAAAGTACCAGGCCCTGGCTGGCAATGTTACTCAGTGGTAGATTGTTTTCCCAGCATGCTTCACCTCACAGCCCAAGACCACGACACAGAACAGCACATAGTGCCAGGCAGACCCTGGCCTTCGGCCTGCGACATTGTGGTGACTCAAGGTTGGCAAGGTCCTAGCTTCCCAAAGCCCACTGTGACAGACAGAGACACAAACAAAAACAAAAACTATCAACGGAATGCAGAAACAACAGAATGTTCTACAGGGACATAAATGAACAAACAAGCCCAAATCAAACTCCTAGTTTCAAGGAGAGACCAGAGAGGGCCTTCCTCAGGTGGTCAGGGGAAGTCTGGTCTCCTGGTACTGTGTCAGGTGAGCCCGGGGATTGGCTGATGAGTTGCCATTTTGCGAAGCCTAGGGAAGCTAACCCGTGTGAGGGAGCAGAGTGCAGTAGGAGAACACTGGGAAGTGAGAGAGAAGCCAGGTTGCGTGGAACTTTATGGGCTTTTTTAGGGCATGAAAACTTGCCTTTTAACTTTTATTTCATTCATTTGAGCCGATGTCAGCATGTTGAGCTGGTTTTGAACTCCTGAGCCCAAGTGATCAGTCCTGCTGGGCTGGCAGGTGTGTGACACCTGGTCCCGCCAGTGTGAACTGTGTCCCAAGAGCCCTGGGAAGCCTTTGAGAGATTTGAGCCTGGGCAGAATCAGTCTGGTTCACTGCTGTGCTGAAAGGAATCAGAAGGAGGGGGTGGGCTTCAATGCACCTTTGGCTAGGGTCCTGCCCCAGCCCTGGCTGAGTATCATTCCCTATCTGCTGAGACCTTCCCTTGACTCTTCCAGGCCACGGGTCCTAGTTGTTTCAGGGCCCCAGAGAGTATCTAGGATCTAGGAGCAGAGGATTGCCTGGAAGCCACAGGCAGGGGCTGGACAGTGGTGCCAGAAGGCACGGGTGTGGCTGCCCTGCCTGCTCCCACTCCCTACGCAGGCCAAAGCCCTACCCCCACCCACATGGGGCTTTTGAATTAAAGAGTCTTAACTTTTTCTTTTAAATGGCAGCTCTGTGTACTGTACATGGTAATTAATACATTAGCATTTATGCAAAATACCATCACAGCCAGGCTGGCACGTCAGCTGCCTTCCTGAGCTGCAAAAATGTGAGCGCCCCGAGGTACCTCAGACAGGGCCCCCCGCCCCCAGCAGACAGATCCGTTTGACCCACGTCATTTACTAACGTGTCTTAGGAGTCTGCGTGTATGCAATGCATTGGTCATATGGACGAGGGTGCATACTGCTTCTGTGTGGCTCTGGGGCATGCGTGTGTCCTTGTACGAATACACATGTGTGCTTGTGTTTTTATCACTAGAACATGTAGCATGTAGTGAGGTGTCTGTCTGGGCCTGTGGGGTGGCCTGGGCATGTGTGTGCATAGGACTCTGTGGTTTTATTTGTGTATGTTTCAATCGTGCGTGTCTGTATGTATGTGTTTCTGTGTGTGTGTGTGTGTGTGTGTGTGTGTGTGTGTGTGTGTGTGATTAACATCTCGGCATGCTTATGTGTGTGTCTATCACTGTGTATTTTATTTGGTGTTGGCTATTCGTACATGCATTCATGTCTATATCTGTACTGTAATGTTGTCTACGTGCAGTGACATATATATATACATATATATTTTATATATTCATGTTCACATGTATCTATCATGACATCTCATGTGCAAACACCTCTGGGGGTAGTTGAGTGTGTCTATGGGAACTGAGATTTATTTCTGTGTATGCCTATATGGGTTTGTATATGTCAATGTGTGTTCCTATGTCTGCCTAAAATGAGTGTGTGTGTGTGTGTGTGTGTGTGTAAGTGTGTTTAACTCTCTAGAGCCATCATGAAGAGGAATGGAACACCCTGGAAATGGTAACATCTGGATTCAAGTCCCGGCCCCATCTCTTGCTAGCTTGTGACCTTGGGAAAGTCAGTCCATCTCCAGAACCTGAGTGACTGAAAACTGATGAACCACTACTATAATGGTGGTAATACACACCCACCGGCCACTGGGCTGCCGCAAATGCACCAAGAGACAGGCAGTGGGGGTTAGGGATTTAGCTCAGTGGTAGAGCGCTTGCCTAGCAAGCGCAAGGCCCTGGGTTCGGTCCCCAGCTCCGAAAAAAAGAGAAAAGAAAAAAAAAGAGACAGGCAGTGGCAACCTGGTCCTCACAGAGACGGTCCAGGCCAGCACATGCTGCGCTATAGAGAAGATGGGAGTAGAAGGTGGGGCTGGAGGAGGTTTCTGTGTGAAGGGGCATCTTGGAGAGGGGTTAGTTTAGCAGACACAGACTGGGAAGAACAGGCCATCTCTTGGGAGTTGAGAGTCAGAACCAATATCACCTTCTTCCCCCATTTAGAGTGAATACAGTCCAAGGTGAGGGGAAGGGGTGGCTGGAGAGGACTACCAAAGGCTATGGGTCCTGAGGATGATGGGGAGCTGCTGTGTTCCTTCCTCACAGAAGAACACTACTTCACTTGTTTGTGAACAAGAGCTGGGAGGGACACAGTAGCCAGAGGGGTGACTTCTGCAGGCCAGTGTGCTGGGAGACAGCAAGGCCACTGCCACTGTCAGGGGAGAGTGGGAGGAGTGTAATGAGGTGTCCTGAGGTGGATTAGAAATGACATTTACTCCGTTCATTCTTCTGTCCATCCATCCCCCACATGTCAGACACTGAGAGACCAAGAGGAACAAGATGGAAGATTGCCATAGGCAGAGGTAAAATCAGGTGTAAAGCCCAGAGGCAAGGCATGGTGGAGCCTGAGAAGAATTAGGAAAGGCTCTGGAAAGGGGGAGCTTGCAGGAGAGGGAGGGAACCAAGGCCCCATCATGCAAGGCCTCGGAGTGGGTTGAGGTGAACACATGTTGGAAGGACAGCAGGACAGAAGGACAGTAGGAGGACAGGGTTGGATGTGTTTGCTTGGAGGAAACCTCTTCTTGTTCATCTCCAGTTGAGGGCTCCCTGGTCTTTCTTCTGAGCTGAAAAGTAGGGCGGTCCCTAGTGATGATCCGTACAGTTGGCCAGACATCTCAGTCCTCAGGGAGCTTGCTACATTGTGAGGAAGCAGGCAGGCACGGAAACAGACCCTGCTGGGCAGGGGATGCCAGGCCCTGTGGCAAGTTCTCGGGTAATATTTGTTGAGTGGTTTATGGATCGAATGGAGACTACCTTCTGCTGTGGATGGAACAGGGTCCTACCACAGGGGATTAGGGAGACTCAAAGCTGGACCCCAGAGGACGGCAGGGCATAAACCGTGTGAAGGAAGATAATGGACTAAGTTGGGGAATGACATCATTGAGGGCTGGCTGACCTCATCCGAGTTGCTGCAGTAGTGTGGATAGTGAGGTGTGGACAGGCTTGAGGGTCAGGGAGAGGCGCTTAAATCTCCCCTTGTCCCTTGGGAATATGGAATCACAGAACGTAGGGTTGGTTTGTATTTTTTTAGAGTCCTACATCCTAGATTGAGAGGGAGGACGGGCTGGTTTAACAGCAACAGAAGTGGAACCATTGCAGCTTTGGTAGCCCAGATTGGCCTTGAACTTCCAGTGTATCTCGAGCTGGCCTTGAACTTGTGATCCTTCTGCCTCCTGATACCATCATATCTGGATGTTTACTGTTTTCTGAAGCATGGATTTATAAGCCAGCACTGAGCATGTAGCCACAGTCTGACCACTGCTTTGCACCCTGCCTTTATCTCACCCAGGTCAAGGCGCTTGGCTTGGCAGAGCACTAAAGTTGTTCTTAGGTAAGAAGCCACAGTGTTTGCGGGAGGAACAGTGGGTGGGGGCGGGGCTCTTTGTTTCACCTCCTGGGATGCAGGGTCCCCTCAGGGCACTGAAGGGTTGCTTTCCCGCTGCTTCCCCGCACCGCACCCCCCGCCCTCCCCCCCCCGCACAGGACGAGTGGGAGGAGGGTGAGGACAAGGACGAGGAGGAGCTCATGTATTTTCATGCAGCAGCCTCGAAGCTCAGCCACAGTCCCAGCTCACAGGGGCCCGGAGGCCGCTCTGGGGTGGGCCGACCCTTCCTGCAAGCAGACGCTCTGCTATTGTTCAAAATGGAATTGGTCCCAGGAAGCTTGGAGCCTTCGAAAATCGCTATGAATTTTGCAAAACAGCTCCGAGGCGATAAAGCATGTCAGAAGACTCCAAATGTGGAAAACCCTATCTAGAAACTCCGCTCTGGACAGGCATGGCTCCTGGAGGAGAGACTGGGGCAGACATTCTGGCCCCAAGCGCCCTTCTGCTGTAACCCGGGAAGGTACCCAGCCATCGCAGAAACGGAGAAAAGCCCCTGAGTCTCCTCAGCCCCCTTCAGTCTGATTGGTCTGGTTCTTGCCTTTGGGCCCCTCACAAAGCACTCCCTAGCCTTCTCCCAGTGCACCTATAATTCTTTTGAAAGCAGCTTTATCATTTTGTTTAAAAAAAAAAAGATACATATGCTCATTGCAAAAAGGAAAAAAAAATCAGACAATATGGAAAAGTTCAAAGAAAAAAAAAAACCGTAAAAACCACCTCAGACTCCATCAGCCAGAGATAACCACATAACATTTTGGTGAAGGTCCCTCCAGACTTCTATCTGTGCATAAATAATACACAAATAGCGTCTACGTATGGAGTTCCACCTCGAGCGAGATCAGATGACACATGCTGTTCTGTCACCTGTTCCCCCCCCACACACACTCAGCAATATGTCCTGGACATCCCTCATGTCAGTTCCTGTGGACCCACCTCACAGACTTCATGCCTGCGTTGTATGCCCGGATCGCCTGGTCCATGTGTCTGCTCTATTACCTTTCCCCTTGTCCCCAAGTCCTCAGTCGATGGAGATAGAAGTATTTCCAATTGTTTTGCTTATACGAATCCCTACAGTGAACGTCTGCAGGCTTATCTCTGCATATTTCACTTATACCGTAGATGTCGTATAAGCGAGATCCATATTCTAGCCCAATACAGGGAGTTGGAGATACAATGTACAGAACTGACTTGGTCAGTCTTTGCTCTTACGGAGTTTACGATGTTGTGGCGAGACAGGACAGGGAGTACAGTGATTTTGTTTTGTTTTTATTTTTAGTGAATGTATATATTAAGCAGCCACATGAATATTTACCCAATTAGCACCCGATCCGATCCATCGTACCAGGGAAAAGCGAGGAGAGAACAGAACTAGAAAGGTCTCTCGTCTTGGAGTCAGGGAGGCGGCTCCAAGCAGGTGATGGAGGAGAGGCTAAGGTGTAGCTCGGTGGTAGAGGGTCCACCTAGCATGTGTGAGGCCCTGGGTTGGATTCCTAGCATCTCAAGAGGAGAAAGAAGGCAGATGAGTGGACAGGAAGCAGAGGGTAAGGTTTCCATGACAAACATGCAGGGATTTCCTACAACTGGAGTGGCTGGGTCTGAGAATAAACAGAGCTGGGGTTTGTTACATAGTGTCAGTCGCACTCCAGGAAGGTTTGAAGAATTTACAATGCCATATAGGGTGCTCTTCCCCCCGACCCAGGAAGGCTCCTTCAGCTTGCTAGCACAGAGAGGGCTAAGCCCAGCAATCGCACGCAGGAAGTGAGCAGCTCGGCCCAAGTCATCATCTTTCTCATTATCTTTGCCAATCTAATCAGTGAAAAATGATATTTCATCTTTGTTTTTAGCCAATGTGTCCTTTTTTTCCCCCCCTTTTGGACTCTGCAGGAAATTGAACTATCAGGAGGGGGAGGTGTGGTGGAAATGAACCATCCTTCTTGAACTACCTTTGTCAAAAAAACTTCTGACAATCCATTGGGGAGGGAGGAAATGCCAGGAGTCTCCAGCCTGCATGTGTGAGTAGCTCCCATCCTTGGAGTAGAGCCCCTGGGTCTTAGAGATGACTCTGAGTCCCAAGTGGCTGCAGGTTACCAAGGGCATGCGCCAATCAGAGCTGACGGAGGTGAGTGAGCGCCGGGTGGGGGGTGGGATGGGATTGGAACCTGTGTAGGCCAGCAGGCATTGTCCCTGTGGGGTGGCTAGGCAGGGGGTTGGGGGACTCAGGAGGCTGAATCCACATGCCATTAGGAGTGCTTAGAGATCCCAGGTGCTCCTGGATGATATTAATGCGGCTATATGAATATTAATAGCATGCCCATTAATATTAATGACAACAATAAACAAGTGTGAGGATTATTTTTAAAGAGGCCTGCTACTCCAGCTGTTGCCTCTCTTCATTAGGAAGCCTCTGAGGTCCCGGCCTTTTCCCTCCTAAGACCTCTGCCCGAGCAGAGCTCAGCCCAAAGTCTATTTCCAATACTTTGGGTTGAAAAGGAATAGGTGGAAGAAACCCCAAGTTTCCTTCCAGGGAATTCTGGGCAATATGTGAGGGCAGGCAGGGAACCAGGAAGGCTTGCGTCAGGGCAGCTGCAGTGACTCCATTTCTGGCTCTCTCTGGAGCAAGGCCTGAAGGTCCAGTCTTGAGTCCTCCAATGAGTGTGGTCAGGGGGTGCGCCAGGGGCCAATCCCTTGGAAGGTGGTTAGAGGGATCACCCTGTTAAAGCAGCCATGAATTATAGAAAAGAAGGGGGGGGGAGGCCCAGAATATCATATGTGTAAATAAAGTGGAGTGCCGGCCAGACATAAAAGCCAGCTGCCGAACTCTCGCGCCCACAGCGCCCCTTCGCCCGCAGACCCCACCTCCTGCCAAGTACCACAGCTAGTCACTTACAGACCCCCTCCTTCAAAGGATCTGTTAATAAGTCAATGACGGAACATCTAAAGGGGAAAAATATTTCTCTTTATGTTGGAGATAATTGTCCCAGGGAAAAAAAAAACAAAAAACAAAAAACAAAAAAAACAAACCTTTAATTACAACTCACATGGAGAAAGCTTGATTTGTGGGCGAAGCCCGAGTGCTGAGGAGCTGGGTGTAAAATATTTGTAATATTTAGGGAACCTAGAGTTTTACATAAAAGTAAACAGCATTGCCTGAAGGCACAATTTCCAGCAACACAATAAAATGTGCAGTGAATTTATGGCGGCCATCCATTAGCTCTTACCAAGGCAACGTCGCCCCTATCTGTCGTCCATCATTATAATAGAGGGTTAATGCACCGAATTTACATAAAAAAGTCATATTGTCTGCATGAATTATTTACACTCGAAGCTGTTTTTACAGCTTGGTTTCAAGCTGGATTCTGGGAGAGATTCTGCCAGTAAATTACTCTGTGGAGACCCTGGGTCTATAACCGTGCGCGGAGCCGGCAATGAAAAGAAAGGAAAATGGGCAGGCCCTGGCGGGTCGTTGGTGCCGACGCCTCTCAGGTGGGGGCTGGAGGCACCGGGGGAGGCTGGAAGAGGCTGTGGGTTCCTGCTGCAGATGGGGTTCTGCCTCTAAGCCCCAATGTGTTTATGGTCAGTCTCCAGCTGCAGGGGCACTGGAGGCTTGCTAGTGTTCTTGGAAGCATGGGGATTCTCCCCGAGGCGAACGCTCCTCGCTCCTCGCATGGCTCCTCGCTCCTCGCATGGCCGCATGGCCGGCGTCAAAGGTCTTTTAGGGATCGGGATCCTGGAGAGGAGAGAATCCACTCCATTTGTTGGAGTTGGGCCTGTGTCAGCCATGTAAGGCCTCTACAGCCACTCTCTGCAGATGGGATGATGGCAGCCCGGAGGGCACTTACACAGGAGTCAGGAGGTGGGACCTGCTCACAACCCTGGCTGGCTGAGGGTGGGGTCGATGAGTTCAGCCTGGGCTACACAGTGAAGAGTCTATCTCAAGACAAGCAAAAGCCAGCGATAGTAGTGGGGCAGCTCAGACCTGTGGGGAGGAGTAGGTGTCTCTGGAAGAACAGACTGGTTGCCATCTCTGTCCTCCTGTTTCCTAGGTTCTTTAGTTAATTAGAAGCTGTTTTCAGTGGTTTGTCTGACCTGGGGTGGACTGTCTGGACCTGGGCTCCCCTGTTCTCTTTGCATTGGGGTTTGCAGTATTGCAAACAGCTTGTGTTTTTGCAAACCGTGGAGTTGCAAAGTTTTGGCTGTAGAGGGAAAGAGCTTGGCATTTGTTTGCTTTGTTTTCTGAGACAGGGTTTCACTATGTAGCCTTTGGCTGGCCTGGAACTCACTATGTAGACCAGGCTAGCCTCTACCGCTGGAGTGTTGGGATTAAAGGTGAGAGCCACCATGCATGGCAAGACCTGCATTTTAGTGTCACGTCAATGTCAGCTGCATAGTTCTGGGAGCTCAGCTTCCTCATTGGTGAACCCAAGTTCCTATTTATTTATTTATTTATTTGTGTGTGTGTGTGTGTGTGTGTGTGTGTGTGTGAGAGAGAGAGAGAGAGAGAGAGAGAGAGAGAGAGAGAGAGAGAGAGGATGTGTCATTAGGTAGCTCTGTCTGGCTTGAAACTTGCTATGTAGATCAGGCTGACCTCTAACTCAGAGATCTGTTTTTGGAGTGCTGGGGAATCTCAACTCTCCTGTTCCCAGCCTGCCCCAAAGGAAGGGTGGGTGAGAGGCTCTAATGGGATGAAATGCTTTGGGAGGCTTGGGGTGTAGGTCCTAGGAGACAATGGGCTCTTCAGAGGGAAAAGTTGATATCAGGGGAAACAGGCACGTGAAAGGAGTGTAAGAGGGTGAGAAGGAGAGACGAAGGGAGACAGTCCCACAAGAGGCAGAAGAATACCAGGAGCTGAGGGCTACAGTAGGACAAGGAGCAAAGTGCAACAATCGAAGACTGAGACTGAGGGGAGGGGGAAGGAAAAGGGAGGGGAGGGAAAAAGAGGAGAGGAAAGGGGAGGAAGAGAGGGGGGGGAGAAGGGGGAGAAAGGGAGAAGGAGAGGGAGGAGAGAAGAAGGGGAGAAGAGGGGATGGAGGGGAGGGGAAGAGAGGAGTGGGGGGGAAGAACCAGGGGAGGAGAAGGGAAGTGGGGAGGAGAAGGGAAGGGATGGAAGGGGAGGAGAGGAGACTGTCTTTGGGAAAGAGACTCAAGCTGCCTGGGGCTCTGGGCCACACTTCCTTGGACAGAGAAGAGGTTGGGCCAGCCTGCACAGGCTACCCTCAGCCTGTACCTGTTCTCTTCATCCAGTTCCTGGCCCAGCTCCCTGCATCCAGTGTAAAAATGTGGGGCTGCGTCTTCCTGCTTTTCGGAGCTGGAGGCCCGAGCCCTGCCCCCAACTCCCTAGCACCTGGTCTGGGCCTGTGCTTGTTGTAGCTGTCACTGCACTCGAGTCTCCCTCTCCTAGAACAGCCACAGTGGGTCCCAGGGGCCTGGAGACAACAAATGACTCCCCGCTGATGGGCTCCCTGCTTCCTGCCTGCCAGCCCGGTCTGCCATTCTGCTATGCACAGGCAGGTAATCACGCAAGGCCAGGGAACCTCTCCCTGCCCGTGGGGGTGTGATTTAAACCTGAACTCAGCTTCACTTCCTCTCATCCCCTGGGAAGCAAGATTTATATGATAAATTTCTCTGACTCGCTGGAAGCTGGCGTGCACACACACACACACACACACACACACACACAAAGGTAGCAGCTCACACGTTGCAAATTCCCCATTGATGCTGGCTTGTGTGTGAATACTTATGTACAAATGTACCCAATCCGCATGCGTGCCCGTTTTACACGTGATGTACGTCTATGCAGATGCAGCTCATGACCACAGGCTAAAGAAAGGAGGGAAGTTAACCGTTAATAAGAACAGCCAGGGGGTTGGGGATTTGGCTCAGTGGCAGAGCGCTTGCCTAGGGGCAAACACAAGGCCCTGGGTCTGGTCCCCAGCTCCAAAAAAAAAAAAAAAAAGAAAAAAAAAACTAGAAAAAAAAAAGAACAGCCAGGATAGAATGGGATGGGAGAAGCACTAGGGCCACTGCAATTGTCAGAGACCCTGCAGGTTTCACTTGTCCTGTAGTATGAAGGCAGGGGGATTGGTCTCTTGCTGGAACATGTGTTCCTGTGTGTGAGTATATGAGCTTCTATCTATCATTGATTTATTTCTCTGAGTGTCTGGGAATGGGTGTTCCTGTGTCACAGCATTCGAGTGGTGGTCAGAAGATGATTTGTAAAGGTTGGGTCTCTCCTTTCGTTGTGTGAGCCCCAGGGATTGAACTCAGTTTGTCAGGCTTGCCAGCAAGCCCCTTCACCCACTGAGCCATTTTGTGGGTCCTGAATTTCTTTTTAAATTAATTTTTTTTTTCGGAGCTGGGGACCGAACCCAGGGCCTTGCGCTTGCTAGGCAAGCGCTCAATCATTTCTCTCCTTCTACTGTGTAGTTCCCAGGGATGGATCTCAGCCTGTCAGGCTTGGTGGCAAATGCCCTTATCTACTGAGCCATCTTGCCAGCCCACTGTGTGCGTTGCGGTGTTTGCAAGCAGGATGCCTTTGTTGAATGCTGAGGCTGACGGTCTATGACATGGGAAACTGTGGCTCATGGAATAGGTCTCAGACCTGGAATGGGTCGGTTGTACTGCCTTGCTGCTGGCCTTGAGCAAGCTGTTGTCTCTCTCCTGGCTTCTACTTCTGCTGGCCCCCGTCTTGTCTCATTTTCTAGTGTCTGTGGTCTTGAGAGAGTTTCTCTGAGCCTTACTTTTAAGCTGGGCTGAGGGGTGTGTGTGTGTGTGTGTGTGTGTGTGTGTGTGTGTGTGTGTGTGTGTGTGTGTGTGTATCTTTCACAGAAGAGGATGTCCAATGTGCCGTGATTCTGGTGGGTGATCTGGGGGTGTCCCTGCTCTGTGAATCTGTGAGGTAAGGCCCAGAGACCATCCTCATTTACGGATGCTTGTATAATCCCTTTAGTCCTTGTTGTAGCTTGAGCATCCCCACCAAAATTTATGTTGAACAATTATTTTTGTTCCCTCCCTCTCTGAGAGGAGGTTCATGGTGCGTAGCTCAGGCTAGCATGGGCGTTCTATCTTCCTGTTTCATCCTCTCAAGTGTTGGGACTATGCGTGAGTGTAACATACCTAGTCTCATTTTAAAATTTATCCCTTACTCTGACACTTAAAGAGACAGAAGCTAAATTTGACTGGCAACTGGAATGTGACCTCTGAGGGGCAATGGAGGTTTAATGACCATTGAGCTGGTCCCTGAACCTATGGGATTGAGACCTCACAGGAAGAGGGAGAGAGACTGCAGGGTACCCCCCTCCCCACCCGGGTCAGCAATGCTCTGAGCTACCTGGAGACTCTGCAGAGTTCCTAATGTCGAGAACTTTACCAGAGGCAGCTGCCAGATCATTTTGTTGTTGATTGGACCTCTCTATGTAGTCCTGGCTGTCCTGGAACTTGCTGTGCAGACCAGGCTGGCCTTGAACTCAGAGAGGCCTTCTTGCGTCTTCCTCCCGAGTGGTGGGTTAAAGGAGTGCAGCACCAGGTTTGTCAGACCCTGAGACCATGGATTAAGCAAACTTCTTTACAAAGGACCTTGCTCGTGGTGTCAAGTCATAGTAGAGAAAGCAGATGCGGCTTCCTTCTTCCTGCTGTTTTAAGGTCTCTGTGCCTGGGCCACGTCTGGACACAGAGTACTCATGGCTAGGCTCATGGCTCTGCTGTTTATGGTTTCTCCACCAGATGGAGGCCAGCAAGGGGGCTCATGAGGGTAGGAGCTGCAGTCGGTTCGTTCATGAATGTGTCTGCACTGTTAAAGCTGTCTCTGGCAGAGAGTGGCGTGTGGATGCTTAGTATTAAGATGAATGTTTGAATGGCAGTCCCTCAGATGGCACTTTCTGGATGGCTAGGCCCTGCACCACTCAAAAAAAAAAAAAAATTGTTTGAATGACAGTCCCTCAAATGGCACTCTTCTGGATGGCTAGGCCAGGCACCACTCGAAGTTACCACCGACTTCCCCCACCCCCTTTCTAATTCTTAAAGTTAGGATAAGGTTTCTCTTGTTCCCAAGTTACTTTCTGTTCTAGTTTTTATTTCTGTTGATGTGAAAAAAATGCACTGACATATCACCCCTAAAATAACAAAAAACGAAACACACACACACACACACACACACACACACACACACACACACACACTGAGGTGGGGGGAGGGAGGGAGGGAGGGAGAGAGAATTTATCTTAGCTTACAGTTCCAGGTTACAGTCCATCACTGTGTCAAGGTAGGCAGGGACTTCAAACGGCTGGCCGCATCACACCTATGGTCAAGAGCACAGAGAAATGAATGCAAGCATATTCGTTTGCCTCTTTGCTTGTACTCAGCTCCATTTCCCAGTCTTACGCACTTTAGGACCTCTGCGTAGGGAAGGGTGCCACCCACAGTAGGCTGGGTCTTCCCACATCAAGACAGTCTGCACCCCCACTCAACCCCCCAGTTTGCAGGCCAACAACCCCCTAGCTTACAGGCCAACCTTTATTTTATTTAAATATAAGAGAGCTGTCTTCAGATACACCAGAAGAGGGCATCCTCTTTACAGATGGTAATTCCAATGTTGTTGCTCACAACTCATGACTATTAAAACTAACCATCACACTTTCTAATATGCTAATTCGACTCAGTCATTTAAGACACACGCACACACACACACACACACACATGCACATGCACACGCGCACACACAAGCACACATTTAATTTTGGAGTTGTATTTTGTTCTTGGCATCCTCATGGTGTGTGTGTGTGTGTGTGTGTGTGTGTGTGTGTGTGTGTGTGTGTGTGTGTTTATGTGTATTTACAGGATCTTGCTACGTGGCCCAGGCTAACCTTGAATACAGAGCCTCCCGGCCTCCCCAGTGCTAAGATACAAGTGTATAAGTGCATGCTATTGTGCCTGGATTGTGGGTCTGATCTGCGCAGTGATGCCTCCCAATACTTAGTGTGGTGTTGGGAGACAGTAGGTTTTTCAGCCACATTCACTAGCTAGGCAGGCGGGCTTCTGTGAGTCACAGGGGGTTGAGTGGACTCACAGTGTTTAGTGTAAGTGTGCTTGTGGGCATGGTTGTCAGTGATTGCAGTTGTGAGTGTGCGGGTGACTGGGATTGCAAGCATTCTGTGCTTGCTCCAGCACGCTGTTTCCACAGGACAGGTTTCTGATGGAGGCTTCAGGTTATGGCCTTCTGTTTGGCTGTGCTCAGAGTTTATACACAGGCTTACAGGTGGCTTTCTCATCAATCTAAAGGAATCTTTCCCTGCACTGGTTGTCCCCATGGTGGCCATAGGCCTGCGTTCCAGAGCTAGCCCCAGAAGTATATTTCCTTTTAACACTGGGAAGTCTGTGCCCCAGTCTTCCAGAAGTTCTACAAACAGCAGCCTGGTTTGACTTCCCAGGATGAGCAGGTCATAGGAAGGGTCAAATAGTTGTCACTGCTGGATGGGGGCAGCAGGTGCCAGCTGGCCCTGTGCCTGACTAGTGGAGGGGTCAACGGCTTAGCATTAGGAGTTGTGTTAGTTAGTGTTCTCTAGAGGAACAGAAACAATACTATATATATATATATATATCTATATATATATATATAGAGAGAGAGAGAGAGAGAGAGAGAGAGTTTATTAGAGTAGCTTATAGGCTGTGTTCCATCAATAGTTATCTCTAAGAATGTGAGCATTGTTCATTCCACAACTGTCCCACTCTGGTGCTGGAGTCCCAGAGAAGTCCCAGAGAGCTGCAAATCTTCGGTTTACATTGGGATCCAGAAGAAGTAGGTTCAGCCCAGGAATGCCTCAGTAACGAGATAGGTGAACCTGCTAGACAGAGTGAGGGCAAACAGGCAAAAGGGGGAAGCTTCCTTCTTCCATGTCCTTTTACGTGGGTTGCCCCAGAAGATGTGGTCCAGATTTGGGGTGGGTCTTCCTACCTCAAAGGACCCAACCAAGAATACCCTCACAGGTGTGCTCAGTTGCTAGGGTTTCAGTCTAGATGGTCATGTTAGCAACCAGGATTAGCCATCATAGGAACCTGAGATGCTAGTGCAAAAACTGTTTGCAAGCCGGGATGAGGGGCTCATCACCCTGTTTCCATGGTGAGCTGGAATTGGTACCAGGCTACAGTCCCTTCCTAGTTGAGGGTGGTGGGCACAGAGCTGCTGGGAGGAGGATGGGGTGTGGCCCTCCTGTGAAGGACATAGATGATGCTTCGCTGAGTGGAGCTTGGATCACAAGCCAAATGTAGCAGGTTGAGTGTCAGGTATCACTTCCCACCAGTCAGTGTTGAGTATGGGATGTCCAGGGTCTGACTGAGCTGGGCTTTCCTATTATAGTGACCTACTATAATAGGGTGACCTTGGAGGGGCTTTGTTACCTCTCTGTACCTCAGGTTCCTTAGAAGTGGGAACATTGATTTTTCCTTTATTCTCGTCGGGGGAATTAAGCTATTATCACTATTGTAATCGACATTAAACAAAACCCAAACCAAAACAACAGAATTTAATAGGCATGGTGGCACATATCTGGAATCCCAGGGGCAGAAGCAGGAGGATTGCTCTAAGTTCAAGTCCTGCCTGGTCTATGTAGTGTGCTCCAGGCCAATCAGGGTTTCTTAATGAGACCCTATCCTGCCCAAACAAAACAACAGAAACAATCAAAACCAAATGAAAGAGGATGCCCAGGGCTAGGAGGGGAGACTGTTCTATTAGGAATCCAAATAGAAAAGACCCAAAGGAGATCAGTGGATAAAGGCACTTGCTGCTAAGCTTGGTGACTTGAGTTCTATCCTCGGAACCCACATGTTGGACAGAGAGAACTGACCCCCGCCAGTTGTCCTCTGATAAAGAATGAACAAATAAATAAATGCTTACAAATTGAATCAAAAACAAAGAGCCAAGCTTTGAGCAGATGTTGGGTGGGTGTCAGGGTCTGGCATGCATGAGGGCGTCTGATGCTCAAGAGGGAAGGCCAGCGTGGCTTCACCAAGACTGGGCACATGCTTCGGGTTGTTAGCTAAAGGACTGGTAGGTGAAGTCCTACCAGAAAGCTAGGAAGGGCCATAAAGGAGGCTTAGAGTGCCCAGTGTATGCTCATGGGTCACACACATGGTCTGCCTAATCCTCACAAGCTTGTGTCCTAGATGTGGTTGTCTACGTTGGGAGATGATTCCCCAAAGGAGAAATGAAATCCTTGGGAAAATAAGTGAGCTGGGATTCGAACCTAGCCTCGTCTTTGTACCCTGTCATGGGTAAGGTCTCTCATGACCCACGGGGACATCAGGGACTCCTGTGAGAGCACAGGAGCCCTCCCCTCAGCCTGCTGCTGAGCCACCATAATTAGAGGGATAATGTTTGGGTCGAAGGAGGGGACCACCCTCCAGCTTCAATCTTTGCAGTGCTTCTGTGTAGTCTCTAATCTACGTATTTGAAGGTCGGGTGCCATTTTCTGTTTGTTTTTCATAGCCCTGGCTGGCTTCATCTTATCAACTAGCCAAAGATGGGTGGTATTCTGTTTAAGCTCCACCCCCACAGCTACCTGGCAGTAGCCAGGTATGCTCCGCCCCCCAGTTGCCTGGCAACAGCCAGCTGTGCCTGCCGATATAAAAGGGGCTCCTTGCCCCTTCCTCCCTCTCGCATCCTCTCTTGCCCTCTCTTCCCCCTCTTGCTCTTTGTTCTTCTCTGTTCTTGCCCCCTGTCCCCCCTCCACGTGTCCATGGCCGGCCGCCTTTCCTCTCTTCTACTCTTCTCTCATTAAACCTTCCACGTGGAAGGGATGTTAGGGTGTCTTCTGTCGGGGCACAGGCCGAGATTTAAATCCTGACCAAGACGATCTTGAACTCCTGATCCATCCGAGTGCTGGGAGCAGGATCATAGATAGACTTGTCCCACCGTACCTGGTTTATGTCGTTCTGGGGGTCGAACCTAGGGTTTCCTGCGTCCTAGCCAAACGCTCTACCAATGAAGCTGCAGCCACAGCCTTTCTCTTTCTTTCTGAGTCTGGTCTTGGCATTCCATCCAGAGCAGGCCCCAAATGACATTTTTTTTTTTTTTTCCGGAGCTGGGGACCGAACCCAGGGCCTTGCGCTTGCTAGGCAAGCGCTCTACCACTGAGCTAAATCCCAACCCTCCAAATGACATTTTTTATAATGCATTTTTCAAGTTTATTTCGTGTGTGTGTGTGTGTGTGTGTGTGTGTGTGTGTGTGTGTGTGTGTGTGTGTGTGTGTCAGTGTGTCATACCATAGAGGCCAGAAAGGGTGTAGGATTTAGAGTTAGTCATGAGCCTCCTGATTGTGGTGCTGTGAACTGATCCTTTGTAAGACCAGCAGATGCCTGAGTCCTCCACCACCCTCTCGCCTCTCCCAAAGAGATAAAGGTTCAGTTACTGAGCTTTGGTGTGAGCGGTACACCTTGAGACTTGGTATTTACGCCCACTTAGCTGTCTTCGCCCAGGGGAAGAAAAATGCTGAGGAAAAGGCCCAGAAAGCGCCTTGACAGGGGTGCCGGCCATCTTCTCCAGCTGCCTGTCCCCTTCTGTTCCAGAGCACTGGTGTCCCATGGTCAGCGTTGGCCTGGCTCCGCTCTGCTCTTTGCTCTGCTAGATCCGGGTGGCAGCCGGGAGCTGAGCCTTGCTCCCTCTGGGGCTGCGTCTCTGCTAGAGCTGCCGTCACCTGCCAAGCTGAATTGGGCACAGGAAGCGCCTGGCGGGGAGACGTGCTGTTGAATTTGGAGGCTCTGCTCCACTCCAAAATGCACTCCTCCTGGCAGCTGCCCTGTGGGGAAGCTGCTGAGCCTCCCCGTCTCTGCCAGGATCACAGCCACTTTTTCCTGAGAGAGAAACAGGGCTGCAGACAGTTTTACTCATTAAAGCCTTCTTTTTCCTCTTAAATCTGTTTTTGTGGGTTTTTTCTTTTTCTTTCTCTCTCCCCCCTCCCCATTTTTTTTCAAGAACGGAAAAGTAAAACGGATGATATTGAAATAAACAAGGCATTTGTGATAAGAAGGTTAAAGCAGATTGTTGGGGGTGGGGAAGGGGTTTGGAAATGCACACAGGCCTCTCCTTGCCTGTTGAGAAAGAGAGAGGAAGAGAATGCATGAGTTGCCCGCCTTCCCCCACAGCTCGCTTCCTCAAGGGTGGTGGAGGTCACTGTGAACAGCTATGGGAAGGAAGCTCACCTTTATGAGGAGTTAACTGAGTGTTAGGCTTCCAGCCTGGGTGTGTGCTCCTTCAGTTCCCTAAGATCCCTGGGTGAGAAGGGCCCATTACACAGACTGGGAAAGTTGAGGTCCTGCTGAAGTCAGGTCCAGCAGATACACAGAGGATACTCAAGATAGGGACATCAACCTCTCTGACCTCATCTGCTGTGCTGGTTTGGTTACACATTGTCACCCAGAACAGTTGTGTTTTGAGCCAGAATAGGAGGCTGAAGAGGAAGGGAAGAGGAAAAATGAGGAGACATTGGCTGTCCCTGAGGCGTGAGTATCTTGCCTGGTAAGACCGAAGGAAGGATCACTGTGTGTGAGTGTGTCAAGTTCTGGCTGCTGTGCTCTGACAGACAGCGGTGTTTTGGGGAAGGGCACGTCTACATGGGTGTGGGTGGGTGTGGGTGCATGGGTTTGGCTTGATAGTCAAAGCAGACTTCCTGGAAGGGGAGGGCTGTGGAAAACGAAGTCCAGAGCAGAGAGCATTGTCTCAGAGGAACTGGGGTAGGAAGGGTCTGAAGAACTAAGTTAGAACCGGTGGGGATGGTTGTGGGTGCCTATGTATGTTGATGTGAGAGGCTCAGCTTGGAGACTGTAAGACTAAATAAATAAATAAGTAAATTGGGGTAGGGAAAGCCCAGTACTAGGAGGCAGACACATGATTCTGATCCTGGCTCCGCCATTTTGGTTTACTATGCGATTTTGGACAGATTGCTTTCCCTCTCTGGGCCTCAGATTTTCCATCTTCAAGTTGGGTCTTGGAGCCTAAAGTCCTGGGAAGAGAGTCAGTGGGACTTGATTACCAAGCCTTGGCCTCGGGACCATGAACCCGGAGAGGAGGGGGGGCACCAGTGACAGATGATCTGGGGTTGGTCGTGGCTGCGGGACTAATGGGGCACTCTGGTTGACTACAGACAAGGTGTGAAGGGAGGGGAGAGGCAGGGGATGGAGGAATGACAGTGAGCTAGGTGTTGACTTAGTACCGTCCAGTGGAATACACATGCCGAGACTCATTTATGAGCCTCCTCATCAGGAGCCTCACCACGGGCCAGATGTGGCCGTCGCTCCTCTCTGCACTTTCCACCTAGAGGGGCACTCAGTGAATGTGTCTACCTGCTGCCCTGGAGCAGTTTGGATTTTGAGGAGCCCACCCTCTGGAGATGACATTTGGAGCTGTGACTAAGGTCTCATCTGTGTCTCAGGGGACCTGAGTCGGGGAGAGAATGTGCCTCTGAGAATTCTGTGGAGATGGGTTTGAGTGCCTCGACATTCCGTGTCCTCCGTCAGGATACAGGGTGCCAGCGAGGGGCGCCACGGCTTGTGGAACTGAGTGAGGGCTTTCTTCCTACCTAGAACATCCCATGTGGTCGCTGGAATTGATCATCAATGCAGTATTTACACCTCAGCAAGTGGCAGCTGCTGCAACTCAGAGGGTTTTGTTTTTTTTTTCCTCCCCAAGAGTTGATTGGGAAATTTCTAAGTTTGCTCATGATAAATGTTTACTGTTTACTTACAGAGCGTGCTAGGATGGGTTCTGGTACCTGGCACATGGCACCCAACAGACACAGAATGCATTGCATACAGTTGGTATTTAATACACATGACTGCTTCATGGCACTCCCAGACACAGAATGCATTGCATACAGTTGGTATTTAATACATGTGACTGCTTCATGGCACTCCCAGACACAGAATGCATTGCATACAGTTGGTATTTAAAAGGTGCGACTGTTTTCCTTTGATGTTCCTTTTGTAAGGGAACCTACTGCTTTGTCTGTTGACCTCCCCTCAGCTTCCTTCAGCGAGCATCTCAGGTCTCAGACCCCTTAGATCTTCCTTCCTGGTGGGGTGGTTGGTGGGGCCAAAGAGATGAGAATTTAGGTGTCTTGAGAGTCTAGGTTTGCAGCTCTGCCTTCTCTTCCTAGATGTGTAATGACCCTGGGCAAGGTATTTAATAGCTCTCTGTTCCTCAGTTAAGTCACTTACAAACTGGGGGTGGCTGGCCAGCCTCCCTCATTAAGTTGTTAGGAAGATGGAATGAGGTCATGGGGTGTAAGTGCCTGGCACTGAGGTATAGTTTCAGTGAAAGCTTGAGCCAAGCTGCCCTTCATCCCTCTGACTGGGGACCCAACTCTGGCCTTGGGAGGGAGGCCTGCACCCTGGGAGGGAAGGGTTTTGGCAGAACATGTAGGTCATAGCGCAGAGGACCGTGGGACCCTCCAAATGTATTGGCATGCAGTGGAGGGGAACTCCCTGGGCTGAAGAGCCTACTTGTAAGGGCCTCACCTGCAGATTGCCTGATAAGCTCCCGGTGCGTTTCTGGGGCGGCTTCGGCAGCCTGGGCTGCCCTGATTTACCACTCCAGCCCCGAGCAGATTAAATCAGCCAGAGTCATTTGAATTTTACCCGGCCTTGTCACACAAATCTTCAAAACTGCTGTCTGGCAAGAAAACTTTCTCTGTACTTTTTTTTTGCAGGAAGACTAGACGCTCTAGAAATTGAGGTGAACTAGGAAAAGGGAGGAGGTGCCAGGGGGAAGGGCAGGAAGAGCGCTTCTCTCGGTGTGAGTCTCTGAGTCTCACAGGACTGTGGAGGAAGGGCCAAAAGGGCTAGCTTGTGTGAATCGGTCAGATCTCAGTCAGATCAGTCGGACCCCAGTCAGATCTGTGATTGGGAGGATGGGACAAATGACTCTATCCATCAATTATCCACGGCAGTGGTGAGCAGAGAGCAAGAGCCTTGGCAGCTGAAAAGAGGACACACAGTTGTCAGAGGTCTGGGTCTGGCTAGAGGAAGGGTAACTCCCAACAACATGGTGAAATGAGGGAGGGAGGCTAGAGGCCTGTGTGGGGCTCAGGCTCTGGGGATGCATGCCCCTCACCCCCCATCCCAATCAAGGGAACTCCTCTCTTTGCTGGTTCTCAATCAAACCACAGGCCCAGGCAGTCCCTTGGTCACAGGGAATGGTTGGCCTCATTAGACAGAAAGCAAAGATGTTTGCTAAACAGCCACTCTCTCTGTCTGGGTTTGATCTCGCTTCTGGCAGACAAATCTAGAAAAATCACAGAAAACTTGTCTCCTCCCTGATCAAACTGTGCCTGAGATCCTGTTATATCCTGAGCATTGAGCAAGTGAGCTAATAGGCCTGTTTTATTAGTTCTGATTTAGTTTTTTGTTTTTTTGTATCATTTGCCACATACATCAGACCCGAGCTTGCGGAAGTGTCTGAATGGGGAAGTGGGAGCCTGTGTCGTATAAAGTGTTAGAGTTAAAGGATGGCTGTGCTGGGATAGTGTGGCAGCCGACTCTAGGAGACAAGTTTGGAAGGAGGGCTCGGGCCGATTAAAGAGAGGCCACAGGGCAGGGTTAAGAAGGAACACAGGGTGAATTCTCTTAGTTGGGGACTGTCTGTAGCTGTGTGTGCACAGGGCAGAACAGGGTGAGCACAGGCTTTGGGGGAAGATCGGCTTAAGGTGGGTTTCATTAGGTTGGATTGGAAAGCAGGGTGAGGAGACCTGACTTAAAAGTTATCACTTGGGGTTGGGGATTTAGCTTAGTGGTAGAGCGCTTGCCTAGCAAACTCAAGGCCCTGGGTTCGGTCCCCAGCTCCGAAAAAAAGAAAAAGAAAAAAAAAAGTTATCACTTATTGATGGTGTCAGAGCTCATTGTCAATAAATGTGTGCGTGCCATCTCATGTATTCCTTAAAGGAGCCTGGGCCTGCTCGCCCCATTTTAATTTGAGTTTCAAAGATCTTTTGTGACTTGACTAGATCATAGGATTAGTAACTGACAGAATCTGGTCTCGCAGATCCAGCCATCTGACCTCAGACTCTACCTCATTCATCATGTTTCTGATACCCCAAGTGACACGTTAGTGGATGTTAGACTAAGGCAGACATGACAAAGGTTGAGAGGAGGAACAAAGGACATTGGGTCAACAAAACCCAATGTGTGTCCATCAGTCAGAAACCATACCAGGACAGCTGTTGTCTACCATCTATCTATTGTCTACCAATCTACCTATTATCTACCAGTCAGTCAGTCTGTCTGTCCATCATCTATCTGTCCATCTGTCTATCATCTATCACTCTGTCATCTATCAATCAATCTGTCATTTATCAACTTATTATCTATCATTCATCTATCTATTGATATCTATCCACTCACCCACCCACCCACCTACCTACTGTCTGCCTGTCCGCCTGTCCACCTGTCCGTCTCTCTGTCTATCTGTCTGTCTGTCTGTCTGTCTGTCTATCTATCTATCTATCTATCTATCTATCTATCTATCTATCTATCTATCCATCCATCCATCCATCCATCCATCCATCCATCCATCATACATCTGGTCTGTTTTTGGTGCTGGGGATTGACTCAGGACCTGGTGCCTACTAAGTGCATGGTCTACCACTGAGCAACACCTCATTCCTATCAATATTTTGGAGTACACGTTTGCTGAGGTGGTAGGCATTGCAGGCAGACAAGAATAGTGAATAGAATGTTTGGATACTGGGCAGGTGAACAAACGATCTGAGGGGAGAGGTGAGGCCATTGCTTGCAAAGTTCAAGATACTTTCCTGAAAAACAGCTGGAAGAAAAAAAAATTAGTATAATGTCCTCATGAGGCCATGTGTGGTGGCACACCCCTTTAGATCCCAGCACATGGGCAGCAGAGGTAAGAAAATCTCTATGAGTTTGAGGTCTGCTTGAGTTTCACAGTGATTCCAGGACAACCTATGCTATGTAGAGAGATCCTATTTCCAAACAAACAAACAAACAAAAAAACAAAAAAACCAAAACCAAAACACCCAAAACAACAACAAAATCAAAAACCAAAAACCAAAACAAAAAAACCCCAAGACCAACAACAAACAAAAAACCAAACAGCAACAAAGCAAAATTCAATGAGCCATTTTTTCTTTTCCCTTTCTCTTCCTTCTGTCCTTCCTTCCTCTCTCTCTTCTTCTCTTCTTCCTCTTCCTCTTCCTCCTCCTTCTAAAGCCAAACCAAGCCAACCAAACAACCCAAACCAAACCAAACCCCAATCCCATGATCTCACTATGTAACCATGGCTGACCTGGCCTCAAGCCTACTATGTGGCCTCCAACTTGAAACAATCTGCCTGCCTCTGTCTCCTCAGGGCCAGGAGTGGGCTACCGTACCCTGCAGGGTTTGCATTTGTAGTGACTGTCTAAATGCAAGGCCTCTCCCACACCCAAACCACAGAAAACTTAGGGATGAGCCTCATCAGAACTGGGGCATCACATGAAGAAAACCAGAAAACTCTTGGAGAGTTTGGAGAGTGGAATGTAGACGAGTAGGTGACATACTCCTTGCTGCTCTGGGGAGCTTTGAGACCACCCCAGTGTCACCAGCTCTTCCTACAAGAAGGTACAAAATTAAGATAACCAAGAGGTAAAATTGTTTTGAATTTACCAAAACAATCTTAAAGTTAATCTGAAAGAGATTAAATAGTGATAGGAGTCAGAAAATTCCAAAGATTTAAAAAAAATGAATATTTATCAGAAATTAGCATGCTTTATAAAGGACACTCATTAAAACTCTCGTGTTAAGAATAACTCCATTCTGTCACTGGGACAGAATGGAAAGACCAGATATGGATCCAAATATTTAAGGGGATTTTTTTTTTTGCACGATAAAGTGGCATTTCGATTGATTTGGGAATATATGGACAATTTTATAGATTTCAGTGAGCAAGAAAAATGGGGCAGTCCTTCCAACATAAACAGGATTCCCAGCTAAAAAACTGTGGAGACTATGTGAATGCATGTTTTATTTACGTTAAGGTGGGGCACATCCTTCTAAGCATGCTGTGATACCCAGAAGTCATAAGAAAATAGTAAGCGTGAGTTGATAGAGAAGGCACAGTGGGTAAAGGCACCTGCTGCCAAGCCTGATGTCCCGAGTTCAATTCCTTGGACCACCATGGCACAAGAAGAGAACAGACTTCCACGAGTTGTCCTCAGACCTCTACATGTGTGTACACGCGCACAAATAAGTGTAAAAAAGGTAATGCACTTGGCTGTAAGAATTAAGACTGCAAGTACATTTAAAAAGAAAAACAGTATCAAGGGTTATGAGTGGCAGTGCACACCTTTAATCCAGTGCACACTTTTTTTTTTTTTTTGGAGTGCAGACCTTTTACCACTCCCCCAACCCCAGTGCACACTTTTTCCTATCACTGGGAAAGCAGAGGCAGGAGGAGCTCTGTCAGTTTCAGGCTGGCTGGGACTGTATACTAAGATATTGCTAAAACAACAACAAAGAGTTTCATGGTCATCGTTAGCTGCATCATGAGTTCGAGGCCAGCTTCCAAAGAGAAGGTGGTGCGGGGCTGGTGGTTGGTTGGGTGGAGTGGGCGGAAGATGGAGGGAATGGCTAAGAGCAGTTGTTTTTCTCTACTCCTACGGCCACCTGGAATTGTGTTCCAGGAATCCAAACCCTCTTCTGCCTACCCAAACACATGAAGTAGACACACACACACACACACACACACACACACACACACACACACACACACACACACACCAAAGAGGAAAGTCCCTTTTAATTTTATTTCTAATGTGCAAAGAGCAGTTATAGGTTATTAAGAAAAAGAACAAATATTTTTATCGTCAGCATGGGCAAAGGATATGGACAGGCAATTCAGAAAGAAAATCATCAAAGATAAATAAAAGACACATAACTCTTTAGGGCCCTTCATGATCCCAGCGATGCCAATGTGAGACTGTTCTGTTCCTTGCATGCATTTCTCACGGCTCATAAGACCCGGGCTGGCAAAAGTTGGGCAGACAGGTGTTAGAATGTGGCTCTGTCACAGGCAAGGGGTACAGGGCTCGGGGAGGCTGAGCTTTTGACATTACAACATGACTTTGTCATCTGCAAAGTTCATGCTTGAGAACTGTGCAATCCAGTTTGAAAAAAAGGCCACACAGAACAAAAAAAAAATACTCCTGGTGTTTAAAGAAAGTATATGATTTTGGTTTGGGCCATTATATAGCTCTCCCGGGCTGCATGTGGCTCATGGCTGCAGACTGGACTTTCGCCGTAGGCTTTCTGAAGGACAGCATGGCAAAATCGGAACTACTGTCTTCTCTATTACTGCAGCCTCGTTCGCCAGTGTTTAGTTTAAAGAGTGAAAATGTACTAAAATGAGCAAAGAGATACGTATGCGGATGTTTATCCCGGAGTTGTTGATGAGAGGAAAATCTTGACAACATCCTACGTGATCATCAGTAGAGACCCAGGAACATAAAGACGATGCGCACATACAATGGAGTACTATGGGGTAATTAGAATAATTTTGTAAAGCTCTATTTATTGACATAGAAAGATGTCTATGACATATTGTTGAGCAGGAAAAGCAGGTGTCAGCGAGAACAGTATGTATAATACAACTTCTTAGCTATAAAATTATATACATGGCGCTCCATGTGTATATATGCATAGAGATATGCCTGCAAGCCTGTTCACCAGAATGCTAGGAGTTATATCTGGGTGATGGGATTTTTTACTTTCTTTTTCATACTTTTGAGCGTTGGTTGGATTCGAGCTTTATAATGAAGATGAATCATGGTTTTCAACCAGGACAAATGATAAACTCTTTTCTCTGGGAAGGCAGGTAAGTGTTAACTAGGAAGACAGCACTCTGTGGTTTTGCTCCTCTGGATAAAGGCATGACACGCAAGACCTTGCGTGGATGGCTAACCCGAGAGCGTTAACTGTGGAGGAGAACGGAGGCACCAGGGCATGTGGTGGTGGTAATGGCTGCCTCCCACAGGGCGGGGGTGTCTCTCTGAGGACAAAATGTGCTCTAGAGCTGAGGGAGGAGAGCATGGGTGGGGACAAGTGCGAGCCATGGTGTCACAGAGTACATTTCTGAAAGTCAGCCACATGTAATAGTGCAAGGTCACGGAGGTGGGGAAAGAGCACAGGACTTGACAAACAGGGAGCTGTTAGTGACCAGGGAGAGTGTTTTTTGATGGAGGACTGAGCCGTCTGGCCATTGTCGCATGCAGAATAGAGGATTCCAGTTACAGGATTGCAGACTGGAAAGGAATGGAGCTGATTTCAGATGTCAATTACGGGCACATGTGCTACTTGTCTCTGCATTCTGCCGCGCCTGCATGAAGCCCCAAGTCTTTCTCAATAGCCAGTCCAGGGAGATCATACCAGCAGATGGGAACTAGTGGGAAAGCAAACCTCGTGGCTGCGGCTGGCTTGGAAGATGGTACCGGGGAATGCTCGGAAGAAGTGATGCGTGAGTTAGAGCAGGGATGGCTGGTGGAGCCAGTTCTCCATCCAGGTAGACACGGACCACAAGCTCAGTCTCAAGAAACTAGCTAGGAGCTCAGGGTAAGTGCAGCTTATGGGATGAGCTCAGGAGTCTGAGCTGATGGGATTGTAGAGCGCGCGTGCGCGCGTACACACACACACACACACACACACACACACACACACACACACACACGCACAATTGGCGCTCACATCATGAAAAAGGTGACCTACCAGTCAGTGCACGGATATTAGAGTGTACACAGTGTCCACCATCTGAGTATCCAGGGAAGGCAAATGGGGAGTCTGCTCCGTGCAGCACTGAATCGAGAGGCCTGTTTGTGGGTTCGAATGCAGGGCTTGCGAGTAGAGCAAGACACAGACGCTGTCACGTTTTGTTGGGAAGACATTCAAGGAGAAAGCTTGGGTCAAAGACAGCATTTCGATTGCGTCAGGGAACACAGAGGGCCCTGGCAGGAGGAGGTGGGGTTGTTCTGGCCGCTTAGTAAGCAGAGCTAGAGGAGTGTATGCTCACAGGAGAACTCACCTCGAGGGAAGGCGTAGGCTGGAGAGAGGCCCATTTAGGAGAAGAAAAAAAACCCGCTTGGAGGAGCAGAGGCTGAGGGATTAGATGTCTTAATCTGCGGAAACACTTTCCTAAAAATTAACCCCATGAATATTAGTTTCTTGAGGTGTTCCGTGGAAAAGGACGCTGTGTCCATGAAATGTCACATTCACAGACTGGCACGGGTGCAAACCGTAAAGGCCCCGAGCAGTCCTGCGGGGAAGAAAGTTGTTCGGTGGACTTTATAATCCCTACCATCCCCCATTTGCAGAAATCTTTGAATTTAACAGTGTATCTGTAGTAAGATTAACGGGCTAGAGAAGCTGACGGGATTTGGGGCTGTCTTGGGGTCAGTGTGGCTATATATTCTGCACCCCACTGCAGAAGTTTTCACTGTGGTAGAAGCAGTAAGGGATCCCAGCTCCTGGAGGCCTCAAGCAGAGTGGAGACAAATCTCAGCTGAAGCTAAGGGCGCTAAGCTCTCAGTTTGTGCAAGCACAAGCCTCAGTGGTCCCGGGAGCCCTAGGAGGGGCCTTTCTGGGTTCTCAGAGTGGGTCCTCTTCCCTCAGATCCTGCAGCTGTGTCGTTGTGTGTTCCACCCAAGAGTCCTCAGATGCTCGAACTGAGCAGTCTGTGAAGGTGTGGTCCTGTGTATATCCTTAACCAGCCCCAGATACACAGCTTAAACTCCACATTGCAGGAGCAGCAGCTGGCGACGCCCATCTGGGTACAGAGCTCCGGTGTTCGTTCAGGTCATAACTGTCGGGAGCCAGCTGGGCCAGACAGGCAAGTGGGCAGTGTGTTTGCAATGATACCCAGAGGTGCCACTCACATGGGTGCCCCACACTATGGCATTTTCTCTCCTGGTCTTCTTGAGTGGGAGGTAGGGGTAGGAGACTGACTTTGATCTCGGTGGGCCCACACTGAACTGCCAGGCTGATATGGGTGCCCTTGCCCCGGGAGACTTGGCCAGCATCATTCAGAGAATCTGTGGAGGTTCAGATCTGGTGCAGGAGTGAGGAGAGGATGGGTGGAAGGAGCAACTCCATTGAAATGGTTTGAGGATTGTTATTTGAGTTCTATCCTGGGCCAGCATGGAAGTGCAGCACACGGGGACTAGGTACCTTTCAGGACTGGAATGTTCAGAGGACAGGGAAGCTGCCAGTCCTGAGGATGGCATGAGGAAAGTCATCTCAAAATAACAGGCAGCATCACTGTTCCCCTGGAGATGACTGTGAACCTGGAGAAAGACAAATTCCTGACAGTTCGAATGTAACCTTCCGCAGCAGGTGGGTGTGCTTCCTGTGGGTTTCCAGGTCCCCAAGTGACACCTACCCTATCTCTTTGCCTTCCAGCCCTCAAAGACTCAAAAGCCTCGAGAAGACCCCTTTTGAGGTTTCTTTAAGGCAGTCCATACCCTGGTACTGTCAGCAGAGGCTAGCTGGGATGCTGCCCCGCCAGGGTCCTTGATGGTAGCCAGGATAGATGTCCTGGAATAGGCAAGCTGGGGGCCTCTCTTCCCGTTAGGTTCCTTGTGGGTGGCTTGTGCCACTTTCAACTTGCTTCCTGGTTCTCTCCCAGGAGCCAGTTCCATTCCCCAGCCCCGAGTGGCGCTCCTTGGGCCGGAAGCAATGTACGTTCTCCACGACTAGGAGTGGAAGTCAGCAGTTTGGCACCGTCTGGCTGGCAGCCTCTACCAGCTTCCTTTGGCACTTTATTGGCAAAGGCGGTGACATTTCTTTCAGTTGGGTGGGTGGAGCTGTTATGCAAACTCCCGCTCTCCTCATTCGCCAGATGAATATTCATGACTCAGGCAATCTGTAGCAGCCAGACTTTCCTGAGGACGGCAGCTTTTCTTCCCTTCCTCTCTCTTTCTTTCTCCTTCTCTCCTTCCCAGCTCTTTGGAACGCCGAAGCACGGCTATATTTAATTTACAAATACAGAGCTATTTAGCTTGCCTTTGAGATACGGCTTTGGAGAGGAGGTGCTGGGGAATGGGGACAGTGGCAGAAGCTCTGGGTCTTGACCCCAGAGTCTACTGCCCGGATCTCAGACCCCAGGAAGCCATTGGGAGGGGGCGCCCTTTGAGCTGAGACTCTCAGTGTCCCTGTGCTTGGAGATGCAGCCCCTCACATCCCTTTAGGTCACATTGGCCTCTGAGGTTGACATGGAAATTACAAGTCGATGATGCTTGGGTCAGGTACCATCAGTCTGTCCTAGCTTCTCCCAGTTTCTTTCCTGGCTACCCCCTTTCTGCTCCAGGCTTGAGGTCAAAGAACCGAGGGTATTTACTAGTCATAGGCTTCCTCAGGAAGAGGAAGGCCGATCCGGATTTGGGGTCCTATTCCAGGGGGGACACACTGATTCCCTTTCCCTCTACTAGTTGCAGTGGTACATGCCTGCAGGTGGAGGTAGGAAGAACAAAAGTTCAAGGTTATCCTGAGCTGCATAGTGAGATTAGGATCACCCTGGCTAGGTGAGATCTCGAGATTCTGTTTTTTTTATTTAAAAAAAAAAAATTAGAAAGAAAACATCAATAGCAAAAAGGGCTAGCTTCCTAGTCTCTTTTGTCTCTTTCCCCAAAGAGGCACCAGATGCCCTGGCAGAGGGGGTCAGAAATCTCCAGAAATTTCCAAGCAATTTGGTCCTAGCAAGGATGTGCTCGTATGAGTGTGTCTTGTGTGTAAATATTTATGCACAGCTTAAGTGAGTCTGTATGCCTACATCTATGTTCAAGTGTTTGCGTGTGTGTCTGTATGTGTAAGGGCGTGAATGTGTGTGTTGAGGAAAGCCTGGGAATGTCTGCATGTGCGAATGTGCCTCTCCAGTTGAGTTGCGTGTGTACCTCTGTGAGTCTGGAGGAGTTGAGAGTTTCTGTACCCGGGGGAGGGTGCTGGGGGGGTGGGAGGTGGGGGGGGGGGGCTGAGGCGCTGTGTGGGTGTGTGTGTGTGTGTGTGTGTGTGTGTGTGTGTGTGTGTGTGTGTGTTTGCAAGTAGATCGACCGTAGGTGTCAAAGTAAGAGTCCAGGAGAGAGGCAGAGGGTGTCAAAGTAAGAGTTCAGGAATGAAGCAGAGGGAGAAGGGAAGAGAGAGGCAGCCGGGCTGTGCTTTCTGACCTCCACCTCTCCTGAACATTTTCCTCTCTGCGGATGGAGAGGAGGGGGGCCCACCAACGAGGGGGGCCCCACCCCCTGTAAGTGATACAGGTTCTCTCCAAGGATGCGAACAGAAGGTTTTCCAGCACAGAACGTCCTGAAATCACTTTATATTCCCCCCTCCTTCTCCCATCTAATCAAAATAGCAGTATGGGGCTTGCCCACCCCCACTGCTGCCCAGCACTCAGCCCGTCCCCGGTGGGGGGGCAGGGTGGAGGGAGGCTGTCCTGTCTGACTCCCCTCTCTCCCTTGGAGAGCACCTTTCAGCCTGTAGCCAGGGAGCTGTCTTCCGGATCTCCCCTTCCCATGCCTTAGTGGCAAGCGCCAGCTGCCTCCCAGCCTGCCAGCAACTGCCAGGCGCTTCCAGAACCCACATCTAGGCCCAGTCTCATTTACAACTATGCAAATTCGCCTCTTTTCTGGTATGCAAATGGAGACACGACAAATAACTAATTAGGGTCAAAAGAAGCACTTGAACCAATTAGTGGAAGGCCCTGTCCCTTTCAGTTGGGCGGAGTCTGCTCCCTTCACCGCCTGACTCCCAGACACTCAGGAAGGCAGTCATGGTAGGGCCTTGTCTTCAAGAAGCCTTGCTTTGCTCTTGGCTCTCAGACTCCACTTAGTTTCTTCCTCTGTGAGTGGAGCGATAGCAGTGACTGTCTTGTCCCTCACCCTCCGCTCCCGAGTCATGGGACTGAGGAGGACTTAGATGGCCACGGGATTGAAGATGGCACTATCATTTCTCTGAGGGTGACACCCTTCACCATGCCGGTCAGTTGTGATGGGCATGGATTCGTGATATCTGAAGTGGTTAAGCTCTTGGACTCTGGCAGGTTACAGGCTACATATTTATTGGCCATGAAAGATAGCGTTGGCATATGTGCGTCTACTGCCGTGACTGAGTTACTTGGCCTGGAGCACAGCTTCCTGGTGTAAAGCTGATACAGGAGAGTTGCTGTAATGAGTAAACATGGGGTGGTTAGGGAAAGGCTCTTTGTCATCTGGGAGGGGATGTGTCAATTGGGCATGTCAGTGGGGGCATCCATATTGTCCCATTTCAGAGGCGAGGCTGCCTAAGGCTGGAGGAGGTGGGCGACTTGGAGAGGTAGCAGCAGAGACCTCTCAGGGCAGGCCTGCCCACACATGGGGCTGTTCTATCTGCTGCTACAGGATACCGGCTCCCCTGAGCCACCCCGATGTTGTTGAACCAAGCGGGCCACAACAAGCCCACTGGCTCAGCTCCACTGTTGGGTGTGAAATTTGGTTGAATTGGCAACTGGCAGAATGGGGCAAACGCCATTCTGCAGCCTGGGGCCTGGGCCAGGGCCAGTGGGCAGACGCAGGTGGGCGGCTGAGTACTAGGGAGTTAGTCAAAGCTAGAAGTTGGCAAGAGTGAGCCAAGGGGTGACCTGACTTGAGGAGAGTATCTTCAGGGATGGCAAAGCCAGGCTGCACTGGGATTCTGTTGCAGGCAGTGGTGGGAAGTGCCAGTGTTTCGAGCATGTGTTGTGAGCATGTACGTCAGAGGACACAGGTGTGTGTGTGTGTGTGTGTGTGTGTGTGTGTGTGTGTGTGTGTGTGTGGGATTTTTTGTGTTCTTTTTTTCGTGTGGGGACCGAACCCAGGGTCTTTTCCTTGGCAAGCGCTTTAAATCCCCAACCCCTTATTTATTTATTTTATATATAGCTATCTTCAGACATACCAGAAAAAGCAATCAAATCCCATTACAGATGGTTGTGAGCCACCATGAGGTTGCTGGGAATTGAACTCAGGTCCTCTGGAAGAGCAGCCAGTGCTCTTAACCGCTGAGCCATCTCCCCAGCCCGTGGCTTTAATTTAATGCCCCAGAAGCCTGTGTAGCTATGGAGTGAGTCCATGTGAGTGAGGCTTCAGCAGAGGCCTGCATGGCAGCCCGAGGCCCAGTCTCTTCAAGAGAGTTGAGAGATCAGAAGGAGAAGAGGGAGAAAATGGGGCAGGGATGATGAGAGGAACAGATAAACAATATGGGGTGAGGTGAGGAAAGAGGACGCCACGCATAAGAAGCGCCAGCCAGCAGGTACTTCTCCAAGAGTCCCAAGCCATGGGAAACCAGAATGAGGCTTCCTTCTCAGCAGAGCAAAGAATTGTGGGGGCCCAGGAGGCCTCAGTTCAAGGCAAGGATGAGGATACACACATCAAGAAATGCACCCACAATGGAGGAAGAGGGGAGGCCCTGGGAGGAGAATAAGAAGGGGAAACCGTGGTCAAGATATAATATATGAGAGCAGAATAAACAAACGAATAAATAAGATAAAGAAATGTACCCACACATGAGCCCAGATTCAGACACACACATGCACAAGCATGGTCAGCTTTACAGATGTGTATAGATAGAGGGGCTCTGACACAGACGTGCAGAAACACATGTAG
Organism: Rattus rattus; assembly: GCF_011064425.1. NCBI lineage: Eukaryota > Metazoa > Chordata > Mammalia > Rodentia > Muridae > Rattus > Rattus rattus. Next base: position 33,712,942 of record NC_046154.1, read on the forward strand.
AGATGGATGCCAACAGAAGGGCGTGGTCCACGTCCACAGACACAGGCAGGTATCCGTGCTTACGCTATGGACACTCTTGCACAGGCAGCGAGAGTATAGAACTTACATTCACGGACATGTGTCCACAGACATAACAGAAACGCTCACACTAAGTTAGGTGTACATGGACATGTGAGTAGAAATGTGGAGCTTAGAGGCAGAGTGAGTTCTTAGCTTGCACAAGAGCAAAAATTAACAAAATGAAACAAACATGTAGACACACACACACACACACACACACACACACACACACACACACACACGGGCTGGAGAGATGGCTCAGAGGTTAAGAGCACTGGCTGCTCTTCCAGAGGTCCTGAGTTTAAATCCCAGCAACCACATGGTGGCTCACAACCATCTGTAATGGGATCCGATGCCCTCTTCTGGTGTGTCTGAAGACAGCTACAGCATACTAATATATAATAAATAAACAAAATTTTAAATTAAATTTAAATTCCTTTCTGTTTATTATTTCCCTCCCTGCCTTTCCGGCCCCACCCCAAGTATGTATATGTGTGTGTGTGCACACGCGCGTGCGAGCAGGTTTGTGTATGAGTGCTGGTGCCTACAGAATTCAGTAGAGGGCACTGGATCCCCTAGGCTTGTGTTACAAGTAGTTATGAGCTGCTCAGTATGGGTGCTAGGAGCCCAACTGGGGTCCCCTGAAAGAGCAGCAGATACTTTAAACCACTGAGACATCCTTCATTTCCCCTACCCTTTTAATTTGAGACAAGATCATATTATATGGCTCAGACTAGCCTGGAACTCATGATCCCCCACTGCCTAAGCCTCACAAATGCAGGGACTACAGCATGGACCACCGTGCTCTGATTCCAACCGTATTTTAATAATCACCCCAAATGGTGACTGTGGCTAAGAAGCCCTGACCTTTCCTCCTTCTCTGGGAGGTAGTCCCAGCCATCCTTCCCATGGTGCTGGTGGGAGGTGGCAGATAGGTTGGCTTAGACTTGACAGCTCCTTAATCCAGCTCTGGTGCTGGCCCTGCAACCCATAATGCATTGTGCTATTATCTCCATACCTTTCCCAGGGCTGGTAGGGATTAAGAGCCGGCTGTTCCTAGTGGGATTTCCAGGCTTACACTCCATGGTCCCCTGGAAACTCTCCTTCCCCATGTGTTTCTCTCATGGGATGGATACAAATGTCTTGTCCATTTTAATATTTTAAAAAATGTAAGCTTTATTTTTATTTTATGCATTTGGGCGTATCGTCTGCGTGTGTGCCTGTGTACCATGTGCATGCCGTGCCTGTGAAGTCCCAGAAGAATTGGATTACAGATGGTTGTAGGTGCTGGGAATCAGACCTAAGACCTCTTGAAGAGCAGCCAGTGTTTTCAACTGCTAAGCCATCTCTCCAACACCCTTTCTAATGTTATTATTATTATTTTTTATAGCCTTAGAGGAAGGGCCTGGGTGAGATCCACCTTGCCTGCCCCATAGTTCCCTAGCCCAGGACCTGACCCCTTTTGACCCCCAATTTGAGCTCAGAGCACAAATGCTGAAAGATGGTTTTAGTAAAACATGAGGCATCCCAGCTTTTACCTCACTTTTATCAGATGCTTTCCACATCTCGCCTTCTCCTTGCAAACTTCTCCTTTTGTCAGTGACTTTTGAGACAGGGTCTCCCTGTATATATTGGCTGACCTGGAACTCACAGAGGTCCTCCTGCTTCTGCCTCCCAAGTGCTGGAAATAAAGGTATGGACAAACATTCCTGGTCCTTTGCTAATAACTAATAGAATAGAATTTAAAAGAAGAATATTCATTAAAAGTTAGAGAGTACATAAGTTAACAAAAATATTTGGGACTGGAGAGATGGCTCGGTGGTTAAGGGCACTGGTTGCTCTTCCAGAGGTCCTGAGTTCAATTCCCACATGATGGCTTACAATCACTCCTAACTCCAGTTTCAGGAGATCCAAGGCCCCGCACAGAGACAAAAACAATGTGTACAGAAGGAAGAGAAATAAATTATTATAAAAATATTTAAAATTAATGGATATCATTGGAGGGGGCAGAGAGGTGGCTTCGGTTAAGAGTACTTGCTGCTCTTCCAGAGGACTTATTCTCTTAGTTCCCGGCCCCATCCTTTGGGTACATTCAAGACCAAGGTATTCCTTCCTGGAGCCTCCCACTCAGCCAGGCCTGGCCACAGAAGGGAACCAGACCTCAAATGAACTCAGACTAAGGTAGGAAGTGAGCCAGGCCCTGGGAATGTGGGGGTTAGTAGCTTCTAGGAGGGCATGCTGGCTGAGGAGGGTCTGGGGAGAGTGGTTTGGAAAGCAGCCTCCCACCCACTCTCAGGGCAGCTAGCATGGCTGCTGTTTGTGCTTTATGCAGAGAACGCTTCCTGCGTGAAGCAGGACTGGGGCCGCTCCATGTTTGCTTGTCTCTCCACTGCTTAGAACGATGCCTTAGAGAGAGACACCTCTATATGCATGCGCCATTAGCACCTGGAATGGGGGTGGGGTCTAGCCACTTCAGGGCTAAGAAGAAGCACTTGATGCAGTTGGGGGCGGCAGAGCAGTTCTTGGAGGAACCAGGGGAAGATGGTCTCACCAGGTTTCAAGTTATTTCTTCTGAGAGAAGCAGGGATTCTTTACAACCTGAGTCACCCATACCCATCTAAAACTCAATCTGTTTGTGGCTAAGCATAGTTTTGTTATCTTTTTTTTTTTATTTTTTTTTATTTTATTAACGTGAGTATTTCTTATATACATTTCGAGTGTTATTCCCTTTCCTGGTTTCGGCAAACATCCCCCCCCTTCCCTTCTTTATGGGTATTCCCCCATCCTCCCCCATTGCCGCCCCCCAATCACGTTCACTGGGGGTTCAGTCTTAAGGACCCAGGGCTTCCCTTCCACTGGTGCTCTTACTAGGATATTCATTGCTACCTATGAGGTCAGAGTCCAGGGTCAGTCCATGTATAGTCTTTAGGTAGTGGCTTAGTCCCTGGAAGCTCTGGTTAGTTTTGTTATCTTAATGTGTGGACTTTTTTTTTTTTTTTTTTTTGGATGGGGTACTGGTGGCAGAATTTTATGTCACCCAGGTTGGACACATCCTTTCTGTAGCAGAGGTTGACTCTGAACTTCTCCACCCAAAAACTACCTTGGCAGACTGGAGTGTTAGTTTACACAAGGAGTCTAACTGGCCACTTGACCCAGAAGTCCCTGGTTAGAACCACATTTCAATAGAATGACTTTCTTTTGCAGTCCTGTGTCTTATTTTATGTACCTAAAAATGCTGTTGGAGGCTGGAGGGATGGCTCAGCGGTTGAGAGCACTTGGCTGCTCTTGCAGAGGTCCTGAGTTCAGTTCCCAGTACCTTAGTGTGACTCACAACTGTCTGTAACTCCCGATCCAGGGGTTTTGACAAACTTTTCAAGCCTCGGCAGGTGCCAGGCACACCCTCAACACACATACACACATGCAGGCAAAACACTCATACACAGAAAGTAAAAAATACATACATCATGGGGTTGGGGATTTGGCTCAGTGGTAGAGCGCTTGCCTAGCAAGCGCAAGGCCCTGGGTTCGGTCCCCAGCTCCGGGGGAAAAAAAGAAAGAAAAAGAAACGCTTATAAAGAAAAAAATACATACATCATTAGAACACGGAAGCCAGGTGTGGTGGCACATAGATATAATCTTAGCACTCAGAAACTTAGGTAGCAGAATGACAAGTTTGGAGCCAGCCTGGGCTGCATAAGCAGGACTCTCTTTCTTCTATAGATAAATGTGGCCTTGTTGGTAGAGAGCCTGCCTACCGTGAATCAAGCCCTGGGTTTGATTCCCGGCACTGTATAAACTGTGTGGGTGGCACAGACTTGTACTTCCAGCTCTCAGGACGTAGAGCCAGGAGCCTTTGTGGGGGTGGGGTGGGGGTGGGAGCTGGGCTCCAGGGGAGGGAGAAAGCTTGGCTTCTGTGCAGGGGGTAAACTGCAAGTTCATCTGTCAGGGCTTCTGGGGTCCTGGTTGTAGGTAGATGCTTTTGCCTGGGTAGGAGAGGACTTCTCTGGGCTTCTTTGAAAGTGATCTAAGAAGTACCCAGGGTCACAGGATCTTTCTCCTCCTGCCAGTCCTGCGCAACCCAAGCTACTCTGGGAATTTGAAAATGGTCCCTCGCTACTGGCCTCTGCTTGTCCTGTTTGTATAAGAAGTTTTCAGCAAAGCCGCCTCTGTTTTGTCTCAGCCCAGTAGCTGATCTTGGTCCTTTGAAGACAGTGAGCTTCAGCCGGAGGCAGGGTTACACCATTCTGGGTCTGGGTGAATTACAAGCCAGGCCACTCAGCTGCAAGCCACTCTGAGTTTCAGAGTGGGGTCTTGGGCTCTCTTTCTGTTCCTGCAGATCTTTGCAGGAAGTTCCGCAGCTCTCAACCTCGCCTGGGACCATCTTCATAATGGTCTGGTTCAAAAGCCAACGTGGGTGGAAGCGTAGACGTGGTCACTGATGCCCAGTTTGGGCAAAAGTTAAGTGATGTAGCCTAGAGTCCCAGTGCCAAACCCCAATCCCTGCTGCAGCAGGAAACTGAGACGGGAAGGGGAGGCAGCCTGGGTCCCCTTTGATAAGCACATCATGCTTGCCACCTAAAGCACTTCTGTGGATGGGGAGCCAGGGATGGTCTATTAGCTTTCTCCTGCTGTCCCCGGAGGGTGCATTTGTCTGTTTTGCATTTTTCCAGGCTGTAGTTAGACAACTCCTGGTCCTGGGGGGCGGGGTGCAGCGAAGAGAAAATGTCAGGGCGACACGCCGCCAAGATAACATTAGCGAAATATCAAGTCCTTTATGATGTCAGGAGGGATTCCTTCCCGCTGCCAAAGCTGCCTAATGACATCATAAAATAGGCCTGCGGCAGCCGCAGTCCCCCCGAGTCATCAATCAGGCCTGTCTGTGGAGGGCTCTGGGATGCAAGGTGGGGGTGCGAGATTTTAAACTCAAAGGAGGCTTGCACACAGCAATACCATGAAGGGCTGAGGGGCTGAAGACACCTACAGGCTCAGAAAGGACCAGATCCTTGTGGCTCATCTGGGCTTAGGGAGGCAGGCATGAATCCTGAATTGCACCCCCCCCAAGTTATTGAGGACACATGCAATAAGGCCTCTGAGTGATACTAGCTCCTAGCCAGGAGAACTCAATGGTACTGGACAGGAGGAAGGCTGGCTGACCTGTGGCTCCAGGGACACCAAAATTGATAGGGAAAGACACTGATGTGTTTCTAGGTTTCCCTGTATAGTGCAATGAGGTACAGGATCAATCCCCCCACCTCAGAAACACACTGATGGGTGTCTTTACCTCCATCGAGGTGGGTGCCTGTTTCTGTATGTCATGTGTTTGCTTGTATGAGCTTCTCTACCTCCATTCCTGGGGAGTGTTCAGGACACATATACAAAGGGAGCCTGCCCATGTCTGTGCAGTCATGTTCACCTGTGTTGGGTCTGTCTGTCTGACTGGCTGGGGACCTCCATGTCTGTCAAATTGCAGATGTCAGTGAGAAGATGTTGGAGGGGACCAGGAAGCCTGAAAAGGTGAAGAAGATCCTAGAAGGCAAGCAGGTACATGGGGCTTATTATGCACCAAGCACATCCCTGCCTCACCCCCGACCGAGGACGGTATTGTATATTAGAATCATCTGGGGAAATTGCTGAACCTTCCTATGCTCCGGTGTCACCTCAGATCAATGAATCTGTTTTTCAGGAGCTAGGGCTCAGACACTACTATTTTTAAAGGCTCTCTAGGGAATTCTAAAGGTCAGCCAGGGAGGAGAACCACGGCTGGACTAAACCTTGCTGTTGCAAGTGTGGTCTGAGGGTTATCTGCATTGGCTTCAATCAGGTGCTTTTAAGAAACACAGAGGATTATCAGGCCCTGGACTGGACCCCACACATCACACTCCACACTGGCATCCTTTTGTTTGTATTTGACCATGGCCCCAGGTGACCTGTGCATCGGTTCACAGTTGAGAACCCTAGACCTAGGCCTCTTAGCTGGAGCATGCAAGAGGGCATATTTGTGGACTCCTGGGAGATTCTGCAGCAGCCTGATCAGATCAGTCTAGGCAGGGGCCAAAGGACTTGCTTTTCCTTTTTAAAAAAAGTTATTATTATTATTATTATGATGATGATGAAGAAGAAGGAGAAGGAGGAGGAAGAGGAGGAAGAGGAAGAGGATGAAGAAGAAGAGAGGGGGAGGAGGAAGAGGAAGAAGAGGAAGAGGAAGAAGAAGAGGGAGAGGGAGAAGAGGAGGAGGAGGAAGAGGGGGAAGAGGAAGAGGATGAAGAAGAAGAGGAGGGGAGGAGGAAGAGGAAGAAGAGGAAGGGGAAGAAGGAGAGGGAGAAGGAGAAGAGGAGGAGGAGGAAGAGGGGGAAGAGGAGGAGGAGGAGGAAGAAGAAGAAGAGGGAGAGGGAGAAGGAGAAGAAGAGGGGGAGGAAGAGGAGGAGGAAGAAGAAGAGGAAGAAGAAGAGGAAGAAGAGGGAGGAGGAGAAGAAGAGGAGGAGGAGGAAGAGGCGGAAGAAGAAGGAGGAGAAGAAGAAGAAGAAGATGAAGAAGAAGAAGAAGAAGTAGTAGTAGGAGAAGGGAAAGAGGAGGAGGAGGGGGAGGGGGAGGTGGCGGCGGCGTTGTTGTTGATGATGATGTATGTGCATGCATGGTATGTGCATGTGTAGAGGTCAGAGGACAGCTTCTGTGGAGCTGGGTCTCTCCTTTCACCTTACGTGGGTGCAGGCTCACTTGCTTTCCTAATGAGTGAGTTCTCAGGTGCTGCTGTTCCTGCCGTCCGGAGACCATGTGGGGGAAATGATTGGCATCAGCTGTGGCACATGGAGAAGACAGTGGGTCTTTCTGTCTCTAGGTCTCAGTTTCTTTGTCTCTCTTCATGGTGTGTGTGTGTGTGTGTGTGTTAATAGTGTAAGGAAGGCATGATGCAAGGAGAGACCATATTCTCCTCCAGAGCCTGCCTTGCCAGTGTCTAAGGATCTTGATTTCCCTGCTCTAAGGCCAGGCGGAAGCCGGGACAACTTAAGAGAACAGGAACAGAAGCACTGGCACTTGGTTCCCCGTCTGGTGTCCATGGACCCACTCCCCCAGTATCTTCTGTGATGAGAAGAACTGGTGACAGGCCCTTCTCTAGTTCCTTGAAACCCAAGGCTCTCCCAAGTTCACCAATGTGCCCCCAACACCTTCATAGGACTTAGCCATCCCTGCAGGCTCAGGAATCCAGGCAGCTATACTATACCAGCTTGCCTGGTGCACTCTGGGCCATGAGAATCTGTATTTCATCCTCTGCAGTTGGTGGTAGTCTTCTGTTCCCCTCTGTAACAGTGGTTACCAGAATGATTAAAGTTTGATTGAGGTGGAAGGGAGGAGCAGGGGAGTACCGTTGGAAGTGACTTATGGGTGTTTTCAAGGAGGAACCTCACTGGGACCCTCCCTCTTCTAAGCCCTCTCCTCCCCTTTCTAGGCTTCTGAGGGTCCTTCCTAGGAGGTCAAACTGTAGAGTTCAATCTGGTAGGGGCGGTATGTTAGAAGTGGGCTTCTCTCCCACGGGGCAGTCAGCCTTCTCTGTCTGTCTGTCCATCTGGCGGGGAGGGAGGAAGGGGGTGGAGGTGACAGTGGGAAGAGCAGACAGCAGGCGGGGCAGGCGGGGCTCAGCTGTAGCTGCTGTCCTGTCTGGAGGTAGACCATGGAATTACCATCTCCTTTGCCTGCCTCTGTGCTGCCTGCATTGGGGGAGCAGATAGTGATCAACCAGAATACCAGAGGTGTGAGGCAGGCATGACCTCACCCAGGGTGTGCCCGCTCCCCGAGCCCTGCCAGGCCACCCTCCCTGCTCGCTCACTACCTCCTACCTCTCCTCCCCCCAACCAGGTTTGACAACAAGCTTCAGCCAAACACAGCAGGGGCATCCCAATGCCCTGGCTGGGTCCCAGCTAGACTCAGGCAGGGAACGGGATAGATACCTCTTTGGAACCAACTTCTAGCAAACCCGGGGAGGTTCATGGCGGTTCCAGACTCTCTCTTGGACCCCGGGTGCTGGGACACTTAGGAAGTAGAGGTGGGGCCAGGGAGACCAACCAATTTATGACTAAAATCATGAGCCAAATCTATGTGCCAAAAGGAAGGGACATTGATACTCTAAAATGACGGAGGGGACTTGGAGGTCCATATCAGCTTGGGATAGGAGACAAAAATGAAGAAACAGGCCCGGCAGCATGGGCCAGCAGAAGGACGCCTACTGTGTGTCTGGCATTATGCTAGCAAGTACCGATTTGGAAATCACACCCAGAAAAGCCGGAAAAGATTGTAGGAAGAATTCACCAAGCCAAATATATAAAACATCTCCTGGTTAACTATGTTCTCCATCCATCCCGAGATCCCCATTGTGGTAAGATGGGCTGCGAGAGTCAGGAGATCATGGAACTGGTGTTTCTCTTTGTACGGTGGCCCCTAGAAGCTGTGTGGGTCTTGAAAACTCAAGGACAAGGTCTAAGGTGAGGGTTTAGAGCAGAAAATGAGTTGGGCAGTCACAGCGAGAACCTGTCCTTAGCACCTGGCTAGGGGCTCCTGCTGTGCCCGCCTGAACCATCCTTACTTGGCTGTCGTCATTTACACCCTCAGGCCCTTCCCCCGCACACTCTCACCTCCTCTCTTACCCTGCTTGCACCCACCACCACCATGTGCACCCTCCCACCCACACTCTCAGGCAAGCAGACGGCGGGCTCGGCCAGGAGGTTTGCACAAAGAACTGAGGCGGCATCTCGGCACAACATGGATCCACCTGTGAGATGCTGATCCTTGGCTTCAAGTAGAGGCCCAAATCCAGCAGGGGATGGGGCAGACAGGGCCTATGTCTAAAGCCCACTTCCCAGGGTTCCTTGTTGCTGCTGGCCCTGGGGGTTCAAGTGGCTTGGAGGATTCCTGTTCCTCTGTTTCCAAGGGACCTGTGTGCAGTTCACCATGCTATTTCCTTGTCTTTTATTCAGTTTTGTGTTCTCTGGGCTCTCCACCTTTGATCTGCTTAACTCTGGGAGCCAGATGAGAAAACCACAGAGAAACAGGGTCTAAGCAAGGCCAGCAGGCTCAGCGCCTGTCTGCATTCACCCCACCTCTTACTTCATGTTGTGCACGTGTGACAGTCACCCTCCTCCTTGTCAATTGCTATGCCTCTCTCACTGCCTTTCTTCACACTGTCTTTAGATGGTTGCTAAGGCCTGGTCATGTCCTTGGGGTGCTGGGCGGTGTCAGGAGAGCAGCAGGAGTCTCTGAGCCCTCTCTGGGAGCTGGCAATCTCTGTCTCCTGCTCTGGCACTGGGAGACCCTGCATGGGTGAAGAGAGGTTTGTCTTGCATTCTAGGTAAGGGTCTTGGCTTCCTGAGAGCCTGGAGTAAGGTGGAGAGCTGACAGAGGGGAGAAAGAGAAGAGGTGAGAGAGAGAAGAGGGAGGAAGAAGGAGGGCCTGGGAGCTAGAGACCAGAGTCAGAAGTCTGAGTAGGGATGGTAGGTATGTGGTATTCTGTCATCCTCCTTTGCGTTCTTCAGTTTTAGTTACCCATGGTCAGCCAGGGTCACAGAATATTAAATGGAGAATCTAGAGATAACCAGTGTATGAGTTTTAAGTTGCATGCCATTCTGAACAGCGTAATAAGATGGCCCGCTGTCCCGCTCTGTTTCACTGGGTGGTAAGTTATTCCTTGTCCACTGTATACACAGAGTATGTGCCACCTACCCATAGTCACTTAGCATATATAGGACAAGGTAATAGCTGTGGCTTTATGTGTCTATTGGGGAGGGAAGAGTGTCTTAACCTTGTGGATAAAGGGGTACTCTTGGAGGGGTGACAGACAGACAGAAGTTCTGACCTCATCACCAAGCACCTCTGAAAAGCCACTCTTAAGTATGTCTGGGTCTATCTCAGTACACATGGCTACACCACATGATTTGCATAACCTGCTGTCTGGGCTCTAGCTGGCCTCAGTGTCTGGCTCCTGCCAAGAAAGACTGGAGAGGGTCCTCATGTAGTAAGTAAGGCAAGCCTCTTTTGAGGCTGGTCTAATTCTGGGATCCTTCCATCTTCCACCCCATGGACCCCAGCATGCTGTGGGCTTGGTACCCCTCAGTTCAAGCCCCCGAGGAGCTTTATAAGAGGTGAGAAATCGGCATTCTGGGAAATTGTGTAAATCTCTGGCAGCCTCTTGGCCCTACCTTGCATGGATGGCCTTGAGGCTCCTCAGGTACTGGGTCCAAGGCTCCCTAGTTTTTCTACCTGTGAGAGATGAGACCCGAGAGACTGCCTGGGTCCAAGTGGAGTGAGGGCTCTTGGGAAGGAGCTCGTTGCTTCCTTCTGCTCAGCGTGACTATCACGAGCACCTGGGAAGGTTCTGATCCAACTCAAGCCATTCTGCAGTTATCCCCCGGGCCCTTCCTTTTGCCTGGGTGGCAGGAGACCCCACCCAACCCCCTGGCCAGGGCTAAGACCTTCGCTAACTGCCAGAAGCCATCCCACGAATCAAGAAAGGATTGTGGCAGTATCTGCAAGTTCTTGTCTGTCCCCGCAGCATGCACCCGCCCAGGACAGAGGGGCCTTGGCAGCCTCCAGCCTGGTTATCTGATTTGGGGGCTGATGGGGTTTCTAATGGGAAAACAATATGTTAATTTCAGAATGTTCCTGATTAGATGAAAATGATACGGCATCAAAGTTACTTCCTTAATTTATTCAGAAAATAACAAGAGAGAATTCTCTGCTATGATCCTTAATTAAACCAGAGCCTCTACCTCCCAGGCAAAGCAGGCTCGCGCTCCAGGTGTGGGGAACAAAGGCCCCTGGCCTGAGTCTCCTAGTGGCTGCCTTGGGTCTTCACCTGGTCAGGCTGCCACTTTGCCTGTAGCAGTATTGGTTGAGGCGGGCAATGGACTGGACTCCTCCCATTGCAGGGACCCCTCAAAGGTAGAACCTTCCCAGAGTCTTGTCCGTCTTCTGTGCCCTCATCCCGTCAATGACCCAAATCCACAGACTTAGCAGGCAGGCGGAACAACTGTAGAGCATGAAAGGTATCTATGGCTCCAGGTCGAGGCTACACTGAGATCAGCCAAAGGTGACATTGAAAGGGATGAGACAGGAACCATTGTATCAAGGTTATTCCCTTAATTTATCCAGTGGGACATTCGTATCAATGGGAAGAAAGCATGGGGAGGGGGACAGGACTAGGGTAGGGGAACTTCACAGCTGGGGTCACAATGTCACAGATTAGAGAGGAAACAGGCTATGTATCCTGGGTTTCTCTTTCCCTTCCTCCTTCCCTCTCCTGTAGGCACAACACATGTCCTGGAAGCTGGAGGACGGAGTAGCATACTTCTTAGATGAGGCTCCTGAGACACACGCAAGACAGAAAATGAATGTTGGAACCGAGTAAATAGGGAATGGCCAGCTCAAGATTGTGGGAACGAGCCCCACCCTTCTCCTGCTTCCAAATTTCTCATCTCTTTGGCCGTTCCCCACAACCATCCTTGGGTACCTATTCCTGTCTCTTAGAGGAGAGGAGGTCAGAGAGGTCAAGTGGTATCCATGAAATTGCAGTTAGGAGGCAATGGATTCAAATTTTGTTTTGTCTCACTCCAACTTCTCCCTCCCTTGAGTAAAAAGTCTTAGTGATGAAAGGGTTGGCCTGAGTGGGTGTTAGGAACTAAATTCTTGGTGTGACTGAGCCTTGCTGTGGGAAGCTTCTACAGGGTTGCAAAGGACGCCTTCTGGTGCTACTGAGGGAAGGCTATAGAATAGCTTCTGCACTCCATACACCAGACAAGAGTCATTCCCCAGGCCCGGGCACATTGACTTGCCCATTGTGGTATGCCATGGCTGATGCCTGCCCCTCTCATTCTCCTTCCCTATCAGGAAGTTTCTTATCTGCTGGGAAGTCTAGATGGGGACAGGCTCAAGGATGCATGGGGAGAAAGTTGGATGGGGTTCTCAGGGGAATCTCCTGATTTAGAATGCTGATGTAGCAAAAGTTAGAGAGTTAGAGGCCTGGGCCTTGAGGCTGAAGCTGAAGAGAACCCCAAAATGCAAAAAAACCCCATCACATCGTGGTGGGTAGGGAGGTTGGTGTTGGACAGGGGTACCTGTGTGTATCTCAGTGTGTGTGTGTGTGTGTGTGTGTGTGTGTGTGTGTGTGTGTGTGTGTGTGTATGTGTGTGTGTGTGTGTGTATGTGTGTTTGTATGTGTGTGTGTATGTGTGTATGTGTGTGTGTCTGTGTGTGTGTGAGTGTGTGTGTGGGGGGGTCTGTGAGGGTGTATGTCTGTGTGTGTGTGTCTGTGTGTGTGTGTTTCTCTGTGTGTGTGTGTGTCTGTGTCTGTGTGTGTGTGTGTGTGTGTGTGGCTGTGTGTGTGTGTGTGTGTGTGTGTGTGTGTGTGTGTGTGTGTGTGTGTGTGTGTGTGTGTGTGTGTGTGTGTGGGTGGGTGTGTGTGTGTGTGTGGGGGGAGGAAGAGGAGAGGTCTGTGAAGGTGATCGAGGGTCAGAGCGATAGGAAATGGGGCATGGATTGTTCATGCAGAATGGAGAGAGCAATGGCAAGCAGACAGCATTTATATAACACTGGATGCCAAGCCTGCTCCTAATTCCTTTTATTTTGTTTCTATTCTCTGTGTATGCATGTTTGGCCTGCATGCATGTATGTGTAGCACGTGTGTGCCTGGTGCCCACAGAGGTCAGAGGAAGGCATTGGATGCCTGGAGTCCTAGACAGTTGTGAAGGACTGGGTAGATGTTGGGTATCGGCCCCAGGTCCTTTGCAAGAGCAGCAAGTGTTCTTAGCTGCTGACCCATTTGTCCAGCCTCATGTTCCAAATTTGCCATTATGTATTAACTATTATAACCCTCACAACCAACTTCAGACATTATTAGAGCACCTCACATTGTCTGAAAATGAGGCTTAGAGAACCAAAGACCGGGCCAAATATTGGAAGTAGGATTTGGGCCTGGGCTCAATTTTTTTTTTTTTTTTTTTTTTGAGACAGGATCTCTTGTAGCTCAGTCTGGCCCCAAACTCTCTCTATAGCTGAGGATGACCTTAAACTGAGGTTTTAAGCATGTACTACCATGTCCTAGTTTACATGGTTCTGGGGGTCCAATCTATGGCTTCATGCATGCTAGATAACATGGTTTGAATAAAAAGGTTCATATACTTCAATGCTTAGTCACCAAGGAGTGGAACTATTTGAAAGGATTAGAAGGATTAGGAGGTGTGGCCTTGCTGAAGCAAATGTGTCACTGGGGGTGGGCTTTGAAGTTTCAAAATCCCATGTCAAGCCCAGTCTCTCTCTCTCTCTCTCTCTCTCTCTCTCTCTCTCTCTCTCTCTCTCTCTCTCTCTCTCTCTCTCTCTGTTTGCAGATCAGGATGTAGCTCTCAGACACCGTTCCATTGTCAGATATGATGCCATGCTCCTGCCAAGATGATAATGGGCTAAACTATAAGTTAAATGCTTTCGTTTGTAAGGGTTGCCTTGGTCATGGTGTCTTTACAGCAACAGAACAATGGCTAGGGCACTAGACAAGTATGTTACTGACTGAGCCTCCCAATCCCAAATCATAACCACTGAGAGCCTCTGCCTCTTGACTCTATGTGTGGTGGCTTTGGTCTCTTGGCTCTGGGTTCACTGTTTCTGGTCTCATGGCTCTGGGTGGGTGTTTCTGGTCTGTTGGCTGGGTTGTGGTCTTTCTGGGCTCTGGGTTGTGATGTCTCTTGTCTCTTTCTGGTCTTTGGGTTCAGTGTTTTTGGTCTTATGGTTCTCTTGGCTCTGGGTTGGTGTTTGTGGTCTCTTGGCTCAAGGGTTGGGTGTCTCTGGTCTCTTTGGCTCTGGGGGGTGGCTATGGTCTTGTACCCATGCTGAGGCCTCCTGAAACCACACATTCCTACCAGCTTCCTGTCGCTTGCTCTTTATTCTCAGTTGGTCTCTTGTGGGGATGTGAAACTGTTTCCTGAAAGCCCAGGTACCAAGCAGATTGCCCTGCCAGTGCCCAGCCAGGGAGTCACGGACCGAGCTTGTGGTTGGGAGGGCTAACTTTCCTAGTGGTTGGTATGTGGGAGGACAGGGGTGGTGTGTCTGTAGGATGAAGTCTCTAACTGATAGCACAGGAAAGGAAGCATTTAGGGTAGCATGGCCTCCCTGGAAGGTCCTCTGGCTGCCTATGGATTGGAGTAGGGAGGTCAGCGTGAGGCAGGGGAGCAAACAGAAAGCTGCAGCAGCCCCTGGGCAGAAGGTGACAGACATGTGGGGTAGGCCTGGTGGCAGAAGTGGGGATGCAGTCCCGGAGCACAAGCCCTGGTATTCGTGGTGGGTAGAGGGGAAGGAATTACAGAGAATGACTTCTGGGTGTTCAGGTAAGTGGGTAGATAGGAGATATGAGTGTTGGCCTGTGACTGTGGTGCCTCAGAACATTTCTTCCAGACAGACAACAGATAGAGTGACATGAAGGTGGGATTTGATTTCCCTTGATATTTTCACTGTTTTAGGCTTCCTTCTTTTGTGTGTGTGTGAGTGTGCAAGTGCACACATGTGCCCATACATGTACATTGAGTGTAGTTAGGTGTCACCTACATTTTCTCTTTCTTTCTTTTCATTTCTCCTTCCTTCCTTCCTTCCTTCCTTCCTTCCTTCCTTCCTTCCTTCCTTCCTCCTTCTCTTCCTCTTCCTCCTTCTCCTCCTTTTTTTTGAGACAGAGTCTCTCACTTGAAGTTTGCCATAGGCTAGGCTGGCTGGCCACTGAGCTGTCTCCATCCACCCCAGTGCTGGGCAGACCAGCACTGTCTGCTTTTAGGCAGGTTCTGGGATCACATTCAGGCCCTCCTACCTGTAAGGCAAATAAACACCCTGTTATCTCCTCAGTCTCTCCCACCTTTTGTAGTTTTGAGATCAGCTTTTACTCTGTAGCCTAGGCTGACTGGAACTCACCATGTAGCTCAGGCTAGCCTCAAACTCATGGCAGTCCTCCTGCCTCAGTGTCTTGCATGGTAGAGTAACAGGCTTTTATGCCATTGGACTGGCTAGGAATAAGTCAGTCAGAGGAAGCTTTATTCTTTATGTTCAAATGCCACAGAAGTTCCATTCTGCAACGAGAGTTCAAGTCCCCACACTGCCACTTGTTATCTGTGTGTTCTCCAGGAAAACTACTCCCCACGCTGGGCCTTAGTGTCCCCTGCTGACAGGGCTCTCTGCAGCACACACGTCCTGTGCAGTGTAAAGTGGACCATCAATGATGATCCCTACAGAGCCACCTGCCCCTAAGTAGGTGACACAGCCATTCCTTTGGAATTAGAATTGTTAGAAAGGAGGCCTTTCTGGGCCGGGAAGGGGTACTGATGACCCTTCTGTATGTCCTGACCTTCTCTTTCCAATCCCTAAGTCCCTGCCTCTCCCCTGCGATCCCAAGACAAGACTGCAAAGAACTGTCCCTCCTGCCTGGAGACAGGGGCTTCCCCAGACCGGAACTGCATTTCTCAGCCTTCCCTTTTGGCCACCTCAGCCCTTGCCTTGCCAGGGCAGACCTCAGCATCAAGCTGTCTCTGGGCCTTCACCATGTTCCAGCCTTTGCCTCCTCACCCTGCAGAGTCCCCAGCAGGGCTTCCAGACCAGTGTGGGCAGTGCCCATGCTCAGGCCTGCCCTGGGTTGGAGTGAGGAGAAAGAGTTCTAAAGCCTTTCTGAGAGGTCAGGGGTCAGACCCCTGGCCTGAGTTCCCTCTTACCCCAACCCCGACTCTGAGAGTTTTCTGACAGCAGCGTGTCTGACTTTGGTGTAGTTTCTGTGGTTTAATAAGCTACAAAACCGACATTATTTTAAGCCAATCTGGATATAGCACAAAAACTCTCACCCCGTCTGTTCTGTGAAACTCAGATACCCTGACGAGAACACAGCTCACAACCAACTAATACAATATTCTACTGGGCGCGCTGTCAGCGAGCCCCACGCGGGCGCCGGCTCCCCGGAGGCCAGCCCAGCCGCCGCACCGCAGGCCCGAGCGGGGAAGCGCGGCCCGGGCGCCGCGCAGGAAGAGGACCCGGGTGGGTGCTTCGCCGGGGCGCCGCGGGTCCTCTCCGCGCATGGCCGGGGATCGGCCGCACCAGCCCCTCGCTCCCCGCCCCCTGCCCGGGGATGCGGGAGAAGAGAGAGAGGAGGGGAGGAGAGGCGCATTCTGGCCTGCTGACAGCAGCTCTACTCCCACAACCCGCATATGTCTGATTCCGAAGCAGGGAAGTGTGTCCAACACACCCAATGCAAAGACAGGTTGTTGAATATTTTTTCTCTCATCACTAAAAAGGATTCCCTGCTGGGTGCAATCAAGATCCATAAACTCGCGGCTCGAGTCGGTGTGAAAGCAGCGCTCCAGCCCAGACTCCCTCGCTGGCGCTAAATGCAGGCTCCGGGCGGGCGGGCGGGCGGAGATGCGCAGACATCCGCTTGCAGTCTGGCCTTGCGACCGGCAGTTCCCGGCACATTAGGCAGTGCGCTTATTTTGGGCTACGCTTCAGTGGATTAACTTTACAGCGTAAAGTTTCGCGGTGCGGGTATGGTCCCTGTGGCGCCCCCACCCCTTCCTGCCCCCTCTCCCGACCCTATTCTGTGTAGAGCAAGGGGAAAGTGTAGCGTCTTGACAGGGTTGTCAGCAGCCCGCGGGTCAGGCAATCAGGGCAGGTGGTTCACTGTTGACCCCTGGTTCCCTGGCGAGGTAAGCAGTTGCTGACCCAGCCTGCTTCTGGGCTTGCAAGCAGACACCAGCTTCCCGTCTTGGAAGATCTTGCATCTAACTCTGGTGAGGTTGAGAGGTGGAGTGGGCAGCTGCTTGGGTAGCAAGCTAATGATCCCTCCCCACCCCTCATTGTCCTAATGGGACATGAAGCCAGGACACATCTTGGAGACTGGAATACTGCTGGCCATGTAAAGACAGCGTGTCTTCTTTACCTTCTGGGTTGACCCCTGCCCCCAAGTTGGGAGACTGAGGCAGTAAGGGAGTAGCGGAGGTCTCTGCTGGGCTATAGGAGCACCCTGGGGCCATTGAATAGAGCTGTGAAAACTGTGGATGTCAGAAGTGTCCCCCCAACCCCCAATTTTTTTCCTGATATTTGAGGAGGGAAGAGCTCAGAGTTCTTGTGAAAAGACAGGCCCTTCTCCCTCCCCCTTCCACACTCTCCATGACCATCCTCTGGCCTTAAAATCCTCATAGACTGGGGTTGGGGATTTAGCTCAGTGGTAGAGCGCTTGCCTAGCAAGCGCAAGGCCCTGGGTTCGGTCCCCAGCTCCGAAAAAAAGAAAAAAAATTCTCATAGACTACTAAGGGACAACGAAAAGGGTCATCTCAAAACCAACTCTGCTTTCTCTCATCACCCCATGGGGGAGGGGAAGGTATCGCACACGGTGTATCCGTGTATCGGTGGATCGTTCCAGACCGGAGTGAGCTTCAGTGGGAGCAGGCAGAAGGAGGTGCCCTCTGTGCTGTGCGGTCTATTACATAGAACTTATTTTTCCAAAAAGGACGTGGTACAAGTGATTAGACACAGCGGGGGAGACCCAGAGGTGCCCTGGAGGAGGTGATAACAGCCCTCCATCCAGACACCCATTTGCTCATTTCTTAGGGCTGACTGTGTGCATTCCAGGCACAGGGCTTAGGCAGCTAATGAGTTTGAATGGAAGGTGAGGCAGAAAGGGCTGGAGAAGCGAGGAGAGGGGTTTGTAGAAGAGGCTGCTTAGGAGAGGCAATGCTGTCTGGGTCCTGTCCCTCTCTGAACCAGTGCTGAGTGAGGGCTGGAAGGGTCATCCCCTCTCCAGCCGGCCTCCTTCTGGGCTTCTCCCTGCTTGCAAGAGACCCCAGGGAGAATTTTGCCTGGAACAGCATCGCACACCAGTGCAAAATAAATAAATAAATAAATAAATAAATAAATAAATAAATAAATAAAAAGAAAGGAAGTGTCGAAGGTTTGGGGGAGCCCTGGACTGAAAAATCCTCTTCTCCTCACTCATGAATCATAAATCATTCTGGTCCCCCCCACCCCCACCCCACAGATCAGCACATTGCAAAGACAGGTTGTTGAATATTTCTCTCTCATCAGTAAGAAGGCCTCCCTGCTGGGTGTAATCAAGAACCATAAACCCTCCTTTGCAGTGCTGCAGAGTTGGTGTGAATCCAGCCCCTCTCAGCTGCCCCCGATTCAGACAGCTCTGGCCGGACTGACAGCGCGCACGCGGACACACACATACACACACACACATACACACACACACACACACACACACACACACACGCAGGCTGCTCTTCCCCTGGTGCAAGAGTCCAGAGCAAGGAGTGGGGGGTGGGGCTGCTTGTGTCTCCACCATCACAGCTCTATAATGGCCTGGGGTGGAACTCAGGGCGCCTCTCCACAAAGGTCAGGATGGAGGGAAATCAATGCCTTCAGAAGAATCTGGGCGGTGAGACGTGCAGTGGGCAAGCCTTGGCCCCTGTATGTCCTCAGGTCCCCAGGGAGAGGAGACAGGAGTCAATGACTTCTGAGACCTTGTGGGTTGCTTGTTAGTGGACTGCTTGGTCAGGAGGCATAGCTTCGCTCTGGTTCTTGGAATTGTTTGTTTCCAGATGGGAGGGTATAAGGACCTAGTGTTGCCCCCAACCAGGGCTGAAATGGAGCTGGAGGATGGGGCGATTCACAGGAGAAGACAGAGCTGTGGAGAGGCACCAGGCAAGCTGACTGCTTAGTCACAAAAGGTATCATCCTGCTCTTGGAAACCCGTTAGCAGAACTCAGTCTTCAGAGCAAGTTAGCCCTGGACAGAGCCTGTCCTATCTTTCCTCGGCTCTCTGCGTCTGATGTGACCCTGTCTAATGTCACCACCATTGCCTAGACCCTTAGCTCAGACCACTTTTCTTCTGTGACTCACTAACAAGCCCCAATATTCCACTCAGAACCGATCCTTACGGTTAGCCAGCAAACCCATGAAGGCACGAGTTAGAGCAAATAAACCATGTATTTCCTTACCTCAGGGGCCTTTGAGTTTACCAGCCCTTGCTTGCTCTCTAGCAAGCTCCTACGTGCATTTCAGAGACTTGTGGAGAAGTTTCCTCATCAGGACCAACTGTGCTCCCTGGACAGTCAGGCCTACTCTCCTGTATCATGATATTCATGCCAGTCAGTGAGTGCCCCCCTCCTGATGGACAGGTGAACCCTTAGGCTTCAGTTGAATGATTCTGCTGAGTACCCAGAACCCAGTGCTTACATTGTTGGGATGAATAAAACCTGAATTTTCTTTTCCTTTCTTCATCTTTTTTTTTTTTTTCAGGACAGGGTTTCTCTGTGTATTCCTGGCTACCCTAGGACTCTCTGTAGACCAGGTTGGCCTCAAATTCACAGAGATCCACCTGCCTCTGCCTCCCGAGTGCTGGGATTAAAGGCACAGGTCACTACCACCTGGCCAAATCCTGGATTTTCACCCGTAGGCGTCAGACCTGCTCTCTCCTGTCTCTCCTGTTGCCCTGGGTAGGCGAGTATACCTTGGTTTCCATGTACCAATCAACTGTAGGCACGTCTTTTGAGCTCTGAGGGGGCAGGGTGGCTCTGCTTCCTCTCTGAAAATACAGATTCTAAGTGGGTGTTGCTGAAGCTTATCGGTACTGGATTTGGAGGTTTTGGTGAGGTGCATGGATCATGGTGTGTACAGGGCTGTGCTGTGCAGCTTCCTAGGGAGCTCGGGATGGGTGCTGAGGGAGTGTTGTAAATGCTGTGCCTTCCTGGGGCTGGAAGGGTCTTTCTGTGTCAGCCTGGAAAGTCAGATCCTGCAGTTTTGATCTCAGGGTTGGCACCCGGTATAGGGCACCAAGCTGGTGGGGAGCTCAACTCCTAATGCGTCAAATTCTGTGGGTCCCCAGGAGACAAAAGGGCAGTGTCTGGCTCGTGGCTGCCTCCTTTACCTCTCTGGGGAGGCCAGGAGCAGGAACTCAGCGAAATTGAGGGCTTCCTCTCAGGCAGAGAGCAAGCTGCCCTCCGCCTCTGCAGAAGGGATGTTGCCCAGCTTCAGGGCTCCCATAACTCTTTCAAGACAATCACTTTATTTATATGAGTTTGTTTTAAAAAAAACCCACAGACGATCCACCCGGGGACCCCTCCGACTGCCTCGGCTTGATGCTCTCCTCTCCTGCGAGTCCATAACTCTTAGTCTTTTGATTCTCCCAGTCCACAAACTATAAAAATCTTATTTCTATAAGGTCTTTTATGGTTACCAAGATAGTCAATAGTGTCATTTCCATTCATATCATTCTGCAGGGAAGTTAGAGGAAACGAAGCAGACAGAGGAGAGCTATAAATAAGGTTCAGCTACACAGGGCCCCAAGCGGATCCCACTGCGTTCCTTTAAAACTACTCATGCACAGAATACACGCACTACATACACAAGCACACACAGATATGCACATGGTGCCCACTCATGCCTAGAGCCAGGTACACACAGGGTCAGCCATGCACATAGACAATGGCTTTGACCCTTGGGCAAGGCCTGGTACTTGTATGTATGCTGCAAGCTTACATGGGTGCATGTATGTGTGCGCCAAGAGTGCACACACACACACACACACACACACACACACACACACTCACACACACTATACAATACACACAAGACTTGGTAAGTATTAGAAAGAAAAAAAAATCTTTCTGGCTTTGAAGAGCCGAGAGCACACAGCAGCACTTGCTGTGGTAAGATGGGGGGAGCAAGGCAGACCAGCCTAGAAAACACATTCCAGGGCCATGAAGCACAGGGCTGGGCACTCAGCCACCCATGAGCTCATATGCTGGGAGCTTCAGAATTCCCACTGACACAGGAGTCTGAGTCCCTCAGCAAGCTCTGGGAATGTTGTGGCCACTCCTCTGGGCCCCTTCTCACAGTTTTGGTGGTGTCTTCTGAGGGCCGGACCCCTCATTCCTGGAGGACAGTTAAAGGAGCTTTTTGATTCCCGTTTGTGCCTAGCTGCAACTCCCAGGAAGCTGTCAGTAGCCTTGGGGCTAATGGCTTTGCCCAACAGAGAGAGGGGTTGGGGTGGGGATAAAGTACAGAAGGGGACACCTAGACTGAGTCAGACAAAGATATCGGGTACTGGTCCCAGTCTGAGGAGGACTTTGAAGGTTTCCACAAGGGAGCGCATTAGGCCCTGGGAGAAGGATGTTGGGAGAGGAGAAGGGCTGTATGGCTCAGTGGTTACTCTTATTGTCATTTATTTATCATCATCATCATCATCATCATCATCATCATCATCATCATCATCATCAGTAGTAGGTTGTGTTTGAGACAGGGTTTCTCTGTGTAGCTCTGGCTGTCCTGGGACTCACTCTGTAGACAAGACTGGCCTTGAACTCAAAAGAGATCTGCCTGCCTCTGCCTCTCGAGTGCTGGAATTAAAGGTATGCATCACCACTTGGTTCATATTATCCCTTTTTCATTTTAATTTTATTTTTGTAGCATTGGTGTTGGAACCTAGGCCTTTGCCTATGTTAGGCGCATGCCTTATGACTGAGCTACACAGCCCAGTCATTGGGCTCATTGGCTTGGTGTTTGAAGGAAGGACCGGTCACGAGGCGAGGGAGCCGAGTTCACACTATTACCGGGTATGGAAGCAGACGGACACCCTTCCATCTCTGAACATTTTTACCCTAGGGGATCGTGGGAGGAAGGAGCTCCCAGGCCATTCCTAGCTTGGAAAATTGCAGGTAGACTAGCTATACTCCAGGGGCCTCCTTAGTTTCCCTATCTGCAAAATGGGGGCAGTGGCTTCCGACTATTCGAAAGTATTGCAGGGATGATGTTGGGAGAGGCTCCACAACTCAGGGGTACCCAAAGGCTTCTGCAGGAAGCAGCATGTTTAGAGCTCCTAAGAAATATAACCCACCAGGGTTCCTGAGACCCTGAGAAAGCTACTTTAAGTTTTCTCCTCACTCCATACTATTTAGCCACCCCCTCCCCTCGCAACACTGCAACGCTTTAGATGGAGCCTGGGGCTCTGAGCTCAAGGGCCTGGAATTCCTCTATTCCCACCCCCAACCCCCCTTCTACAAGGGAACTATTAATTGTAATTTAAGCCTCCCAAGTTAAAAGCGGCGTGTAGATTCAAAGATTCTTTCATGCCAATTACACATCGTTTCTGGCTGCACTTTAGTGCCAGGCTTTTATCTGTTGTTCTGGGGGAATCACTTACCGGCCAGAGCACAGAGCTCCACACAGATTTCTCCCTGATTATGTTTAATGGCAAAAGGAGAGTTAACTCTCCGCCCTCCCGAGCACCACCAGCAGTAGTTTCCCCACTTGGCTGGACACAGCAGGGACGAGCAGGGTACTTGGGAGTGGCAGGCACCTTCATGTTCTAGAGTCATTTGTACAAGGCTTTAAGGGGACCCGCGTGGCTCAGCACAGGCAAGGAGGGTTTGTTGATGTTCTAAATGCCAACATCAGCTAATTGCTTACTCTACACATTCCATAACAATGGGAGGCTACTGGGTACCAGGCTCTGGGCTGGCATCGCCTCCTTATTCACATTGCAAGGTACTGGATCTTTATGGCCACGTGGGCAGACAGATAGACAGACACCCACACACGCGTGCGCACGCACACACACACACACACACACACACACACTGTAGGGACACAGTATTTGAGCTCTCATCTCCGTCACAAATGTCCACTCGACACTTCACTTTTCCTTCTCTGTGCATGTGTTTGCCTGCCCCTTGCATGGTTACGAGGCCACAGGAACTTGGTGTGAGTCTTGGGACATCACAGGATGGGATTATAGAGTCAGGCCCCTGTGCCCACTTTCACTGTGCCCCTGACCCCCATCTGTCATTCCGGGTTGAAATGATAGCTTACTTTGTCCCACAGCTGGGTAGCCATCCTGTGTTATGGGTGTTACTCTGACAGTTTCAACTACAACAGGGTTCACATCAGGTCTCCTCTAAACCTTCTCCAATGGGCGTTCCTCTGTCTGAGATCTCGGCAAGACCTTCCATCTCAGGAGGAGAATGTCATGGTCATTCTTCACCCCTGTGTTCTCCTTGCTTCCTGCACCCAATCATTGGCCAAACGCTGGCTGCACTTTAAAAGCAGACCTGGTTCCCCTTTGCCACCCACCACCAGTCACCACCGTTCTGGTGCTCCTTGGCTGGCTCTCCGCAGTGACTTCCAAGCAGGTTGCTCTGCTTCTGCCCTTTGTCTCTGTAGAAGTCTGGGGAGGGCGCGTTTCAGATGAGGTCTGAGGGCCTTATGGTGGCCAGGAAGTTCTCTGCGCTCTGTCTGTGTCATCCCATCTCACCGAGGTCCTCTCCTAGTCTCCGCTCCCCTGCCGGGGATGTTTCCCACCCGGTTTCCACTTGGGTAGCTCCCTAACATCCATCTTCAAGTCTTTGCTCAAATATCACTTCTTAATGAGGTTGTCTTCAGTATCTTCTTTGATGTCACAGCCTGATGCCTTTGAGGGCCCTGCCCTTCTGATCCTTCTTCCTCTGCTGATTTTTTTCTTCTTTTCTTGCCCTCCTCTTCCTCCCCCAGAAGATATCCTCCTCATAGCAGGTTGAATGCACAGAGAACGAGACTGTGGTAGGGAAGTTTGCTCGGAGGGCGTTTACTGGGAAACTGTGGGGAGTGAAGGAAGCAGCTTAGGGTAGAGGAAGGGCTGCCCTGTGATGTAGTCACAGCAAAGGCCGGAGCTGATGCCCGGGGACTTGGGGTCCAGGAGAGTTTCAAAGTGGCTAGGCATTAAGACAGGGCATGGGACATTTTGATTCTCTACTGACCAGACATTGGATGTAGTTTGCTCCTAGGGAAGGGATCAGCTGTAGGTGAAGCAGATCTCTTTTCAGATCAGTTTTGCAGAGAGATTCTGCTGAATGGTCTTCTATCAGCACCCCCATAACAAGGGAGAGGAGTCTCATTCCAAAATGGGGAACGGGGGAGACCAGAGAATGCATTATACATTTAAAATATGCAAATGAGCATTGATGTATTATATTCCTTGTTTGTTCTTCTCTCCCACCGTACAGGGAGTTACATGAGAGGAAGGCTGCCCATGGCTACAGCTGCATGAGGTTTCTCAAGTGCCTGGGTTAGTAGGCTCTCCATAAACATTTCCTGGATGAATGGATGAGCTAGTTCATAGTCTCTCTGTCTCTGTCTCTCTGTTTTGCTCTGTCTCTGTCTCTCTGTCTCTGTCTGTCTGTCTGTTTTTCTGTCTGTCTCTCTGTCTGTCTGGTTGGGTTTCTCTGCCTCACCTATTCTGGAACTTGCTTTGTAGACCAGGCTGATCTTAAACTCAGATATTCTCCTGCCTCTGCCTCCCGAATGCTGGGGCTCAAGGCACGTGCCACCGCGTCCAATTGCTGGTTCAATCCTCAATATTAATTGCCTCTATCACTACCTTAACTGGAATCTTAGTCCCAGTTCAGACACCAGCCAGTTGCAAAAACTGTAGACAAATGGTCTAGCTTCTTGGAGCCTTTGCTTCCCCCTCTGGGAAATGGGTAAACAGAGGCACCTGTCTTACAGGGGGTAGAGAGGAGGAATGGACAAACTTGTGAACACAGTCAGCTGGTGCTCAATGAAGGTTAGCTGTGGTTGGTGACATCACCCTTGCTCCCAGGACTCTGAACAGACTTGAACTTGGAGCTGAGACTCCAGCTGGTGCACTTGAAGTCAACAGTTGTACGGGAAGACGTGATGCTCAGACGTCTAATCCAAGCAGTTTCTGGCTAATGAGTACAGAGATCTGCTTACCAGCAGCGGCGTGATGGTTTGCACATGCTCGGCCCAAGGAGTGGCACTATTAGAAGGTGCGGCTTCCTTCAGATGAAGACGTAGAACTCTCAGCTCCTCCTGCACCATGCCAGCCTGGATGCTGCCATGCTCCCACCTTGATGATAATGGACTGACCCTCTGAACCTGTAAACCAGCCCCAGTTAAATGTTGTCCTCTATGAAACTTTTATTGATCATGGTGTCTGTTCACAGCAATAAAACCCTAAGATAAGCGGATAGCTGGAGTTCTTGCTTTGGGAAACCTTTGTGTGCACCTGTGTGTGTACACGTGTCTGTACACATTGTCACACATGGGAAAATGGAAACGCAGGCAGCATTCAGGCTCTTTGTTTTGGGACAGGGCCTCACTTCGTAGTCCTGGGCCGCTCTAGAACTCACAACATAGACCATGCCGGCTTCGAACTCACAGGGAACTTCTTGCTTTGAGGGCCAGCATTAGAGGTGTGTGCCTCTACCCTGTCTAGCAAAGCCGTATTTCCAAAAGACAACTTACCGTAGGCACTGTTTGCTTCATTAGCCATTCATTCTGGAGAACAGAATGGCCAAGAGGCCTATCTCCCCTCCTGCTTCTCCTCCTCCTCTAGCTCTTGCATGAAACTCCTCCCACTACATCACTGAATGGACACCCCATAGGCTCTTGTGACTTCCTTGTGGCCAAACCCAGTGGACCTGTACTTGACCTCAGGAGCAATACCAACTACCATTCCCCAATGCGGCTTGAGGAGGTTGCTATGGTTTTGCTCCCAGCGATAGCTTAGGTGACCCATGGCATCCAGTGGCCTCTCTCCCAGAATTGCCTTTTGATAAATGGAACCGCCTCTCCTAAAGTTTATGTTCCTCCCTGGAGGCGGTCCCAATTCACCGGCTGTTTACTATTGCCTAATTTCGGCATATCTCTGAAGTGCCATACCTGTTCTAGAACTTTCCAAGGGATTGCCGTCTGTGATGCATACGCACAGGGTTCAAGGACTCACGCGGCCAAGTCCGGCTCTCTTTCTTTTTTACTAATGTCCCTGCTCTCACTCTCCAGTAAATCCTGTGCATGCAAATCTCCATCTTTGGTCTATTTCTAGGGAACCTGACCTACTACTACAGTTGGTGCTGGGAGTGGTTCCTAGGAAACAGACTCTAAAATGGGAATCTAGAGCTGGATTATCCACGGGCCTGTTGGTAACGAGAGCCCATCTCTAGTGGTGGGCGGAGGCTCTAATGGCCTCTGGGTGGCTCGTTAAAACTTTTAGCCGTGGTGAAGTAGAGTGGGATACTGGAGGAAGCGGATGTGCTGGTGGGCAGCCTCTCTGATATTTGAGAGGCTCGGAGGAGTTAGTGACGATAACGTCTGTAGAATCAGGTGATTGTGGCTGGGCACAAAGACAATGAAAGGCTGAGGCGATCCATCACTTTTTTTTAATAAAAATTAGAAGTTGTTATTTTTATGTGTGTGAGCATTTCACCCGCACTACGTGTGTACATTGTCCATGGAGGCTTAAAGAGGGTGTTGGATTCTCTAGGACTGGAGTTAGAGACAATTGAGCCACCACGTCAAGGCTGGGAATCGAACCCTGATCCCTCTGGAAGGGCAACAAGTTCTCTCAATCACTGAGCCATCTCTTTAGCCCCTCATCACTAATCTACAGTGAGCTGTGAAAAATGGGAGGGTTTCCTGGCAACCAGAAAGAGAGAATTTCCCCTACAGCTGGAGGGTGGGAAAACAGATGTAACCCAGGATCAGGGTAGAGGATTTCCAAAGAAAACAATTCTCAACAGAGAAAGTCTGCTGTGTTTTGATTTGTCAAGGTTTGCTTGGGGGTCCTGATCCCTGGGACACAGACATTTGGATTGACGCCCTAGGTCACCTATGCAGCAGGTCACCTTCCTATTAAAGGCTACGGCTGTCCCGTGTATGCAAATGGCACAAAGGCTTTTAGAGACACCGTGCACCATGTAGCAACGGTAGCATAGCCAGCCACCAGGCCAGTAACACGGATGAGGCTGCCCTGAAACCTGACTGCCCAGGAAGAAGAGGATGCGGGACTCAGCTGGTCCCAACAGAAGCAGGGAGGTAACTTCACTCTCGAATCATTAACAGCCTCCCAGCCTCTGGTCTTACCTCGCTGGTCCACCTTCCACCTTCCTGTCAGAGGAAATCTTTTGAAACAGATGGCTCCCCAGTCTCTGCCTTGCGTAGAACTCTTCAGTAGTCCCTGTTGCCTCCGGGAAAACCCACATTTCTCGGCTCGCTGTTGCCTCCTCTCTTATCTCGGTTTCCGTGTGTTCTGCTGGCAATGGCTTTGCTTGTTCTCACGCTAGAGCCTCTCTTTGCTCTCGCTGTTCCCTTTGCCTGGAAGCTCCCTCTCCTTCCTCCCTTCACAGGGAGCTTCTCTAGCTCCGTTCAAGTGCCGTGGGCTCACCTCCAGGAGGGGTTATGTTCTTATGCCTGCCTTCCTCGCTACCTCTGTCTTCAGCTGCTGAGAATGTCAGTTGCTGGATGTGCCCAACTGAATCCCTCTGCGAGGCTCAGGGGGGAGACACAGCAGGCAGATACCCTCACTCAAGCGATGGCCCCTCCTGGAACAGCCTGCAGCTAATACTGGCTGATGGGGGCGTAGCCTCCTTACCTTAGCTCAGGATAATGCTTTCCTTTGTGGCTGCAAAGTATTCAAAGGTCTGCTCCTGGGGCCTTAGGTGCCCGTTCTAAGGACTTTCTGTCACTGTGAAGATACACTGTGGCTTAAAGCAACTTGGGAACAAAAGGGTTCATTTTAATCTTCCACACAGTGACAGTTTGTCAGCTTGAAGCAGAACCCACTGAGGAATGCTGCTCACTGGCATGCTCTTGGGTTCAGTCACCATTCCTGTGCAGCCCAGGCCTCCCTGCCTAGGGATGGTACCTCCCACAGTGGACTGGGTCCTCCTACAGAAATTAGCGATCAAGAGAATGCCCCATGCATACAGCCCACAGGCCAATCTGATGGGGATGATTTGTCAACTAGGGTTCCCTCTTCCCAGCTGACACTAGCTTGTGCCAAGTTGACAACAACTAACCGTCACGTGTAAGTCTAATTCTAGCTTTCTCAATAAAAGTGTGTTTGATTGACATCCAGTGGTTGTACTTGTTTCCAGGCTACAGGATGATGTTTGCACACATGTGCATACGGTGTGCTGATGAAAGCAGGGCAGTTAGCATTTCCATGTCTTTATCATTGCATCGTGTTTGAGCTTCTGAGAGCCTCTCTTCTCGCAACCTCTAAACATGTTACAATGAACTCCCCACACGGTGCTATGTACCGCTCGGATGCATTCCTTCTGTCTAACTGCGATTGGTCCAGCCAATCTACTCTTCCACTCTCCTCCCGACCCTCCCAGTCCTCTAATGACCACTGTTCCACACTTGATGATCTTCGCTTTTAGTTTTCCTTATAGGAGTCTCCAGAGCGCATCTCCTGTCCAATTGAATCCATTCTTTGAAACCCCCGTTTCAAAGGCTGTTCCAGAGAGCCCAGTTGTAGAACGCCTTCTCGTGTGTTCTTTTTTTTTTTTTTTTTTTTTTTCTTTTTTTTTTGAGCTGGGGACTGAACCCAGGGCCTTGCGCTTCCTAGGTAAGCGCTCTACCACCTGAGCTAAATCCCCAGCCCCTTCTCGTGTGTTCTTAGATAGTCTTTTTTCTGGAATGCCTCAGAACATAGACATCAGCTAGTGAGAGTTTTTCAGTTTTCTGGAACTGCTTAACAAACTCTGTCTTGACAATAGTGACTTAAAATGACTGGAGTTTTCCTTTCTATTTCATGGGTTGGTTGGGTTCTTCTAGGCGGTTCTGCATTAGCTGTTGTGACTGGACTCCTCGGGGCCCCTTTGAAGCTGGGGCCAGGTGTTTTCCCACTCTCTAGGGCTTCCATCCACATGGTGTCTAATCAGTTAACTCTGGCGCTCTTACACTACGGTCACCGGATTCGCAGAAGGAGGAAGTGGAAGCGACTGCCGTCTTAAGGCTTGGTCTTCCCTCCTGCCACATACTACTGATGAAAAGCATGGTGACAGACATGATTGAGGAAGAGGGGACAAGGTTCCACTGTGCAAGAGGAGCATCATGATATCAGGGGAAGAGGCAGAGGCTGACCACTGGACACTGACTCCCACAGCAGCATCCTGGAGCTCTCTGAGAGCAGGGAATCCGTTGTATGTTCATTGTCTTCAGTCCAGGTATTTCCAGGGACCGTCAGAGCTCTTTGGTGACAGAGTTGCATTTCCACAATTTTTCATGTTAGAATCCTGGGGGGGGGGTGAGGAGGGGAGAGAGAGAGAGAAGAGGCAGTGCAGACAAGCCCAGGCTGTCAGCAGCCTTTAATGGAGCCTCTTTAATTCCAAGATAGCATATCCAAATGCTGCCTGGAAGTCTTTCTGGGCATGGGCTCTGCCCCCTGGGGCATGAACGGGCAAATTTTATTCAGCCACATGGTTGTTACACGGGGTCCTGGATCCAAACACAGACTTAATAATTAAGGCTCGTCTCTTCTCTCTCTTGTCATTGTACATTTAGAGCATGTGGAAGTCATTAGTGTTGTTTGTCAAATATTTCTGGCTGTGCACCTGCTGAACACATGGAAGGATTGCACTTCTTGGCCCTCTTGTGGTTGGGTGAAGCCTTGTGATGAATTCTGGCCAATGAGCTGCTTGTGGAGGTGACTCCGTGCCATGCACGGGCATCTAATGGCTTCGTGAAGCCTGCAGAGAGAGCTCTTTCCCTCTGGCCTGGTGCTGGCAAGTCTTGAGATGATGTCTGCTTCACTGGGCAGGTGGGGAAACAAGGGGCAGAGCCCCACCAACCCCTGAGGAGCAGGTGACACAGGTGACACAGGTACACGGTCTCAGCTGAGATGGACAGGAGTTTTGTCAGAGTTCCTTGACCTTGGTTTTTTGCTGTTAGAAGAGTCCCCAGAGGATCTGAGCGAGATGGAGATGAGTAGATGCCGGGATTCGGCTCCTACACCCAGACCACACACTAATAGGTAGCTACAGTTACAGAGGCTCAGTGTTCAAACTGAGACAGTATGTTTTGCAGCAGAGCAGGGTTTTACGAAAATTCTTGCTACATCTCCTGTTTGGACAACCCTCCCCCCTTCCCCATTTCCTCATTCACTCCCTAGGATTGAGTCCTTGTCTTAAAGGCAAGTGATTTGAATGCCCAGACATTTGCATATGGGTTTTCCTTCTGTTGCTTTCTTTATTCTAGTTCAGCGGCTCTCTAACTTTAGTGCGCCTAAAAATTTCTGTTCGTGGCTGTATAAACAAACTCACGGATACTGTACTTTGCGAGTGGTTTCAGAGTTTTCCAAGGGCACTTTTGACTCTATGCAATTCCTGTCTCAGGCACTTCCAAATCCGCGCCCCCCCCCAACTCCGTGTGAGATGAGATTCCATTGTTCAAAACCAAAAGAACCTTGCAATTTTTATGAGATGCTGAGAGCACAAGATGCCGGCAGCAGCTGCTCTTAGCCCATTATCCACCCATCACCCAGTCCTGTTGATTTTACACCCACAGTCTAAGCCTCCATCATCCCTTCCCCGGATTCCCAGGGAGGGCTCCTAACTCATTTCTGCTCCTTCCTGTCTATTGTCTGCAGTGCAGACAGAGCGAGCCCCTCCAACCCCTGTCGGGTCACATAGCATCTCTGTGCAAACCCCCTCGCCTGCCTCTCTCTTGGCTCTTACAGAGAGGTCCACCATCTTTGCAGTGTTTCTGAGACCACAGGGCCTGCCCTCACCTGTCTCTCCGGCCTTATGCCCCTGCAGGCTCCCCTTTGGTCTCTGTGGTCTGTGCCTCCCCTAGCGCCACAGAACCTCGGCACCTGCTCTACCATCTGCAGGGACTGTGCCTTCTCCACCCTCCTGTTTTGTGCTTGGTTAACTCCTACTCACGCTTCAGATGTCAGTTCAAATGCTACGCCTTCAGAGGCGCCTTCTTCATTCGCTCTCCTAGAATGTGCCGCGTTCCCTTGGAATATCTCTGCCAGTTTGTAGTCAGGCACTCATTCGTTGGGTTAACTGACGAGCACTTGTTTCTCCCACTAGAATGTGAGCTCTAGGAGAGCAGGGCTGGGACCGCTTAGCTCTTCTCGGATGGATTCGCAGTCCAGGGCATATGCATCTGCTGCGTGGATGATGGGCTGGTGCTGACGGAGGTACAGGAGCTGTGACAGCAAGCTGTGGCACTGGTGTCGTTGGCAGCAGCACTCCACTTCTGTGGAGGGCTCCAGTTTTTATTTCTGAGTTTCAGGGGCCCAAGAAACAAGGGATTGTCCCTAGGTGCAAAACAAACAAAAACAAACAAACAAACACCAAGCCCTAGAGCAACAGTTCTCAACCTGTGGCTTGCGACCCCTTTGCAGAGGTCAAACGATCCTTTCATAGGGGCCACATATCAGATATCCTGCATATCAGATATTTACATTACAATCTATAGCAGTAGCAAAACTATAGTTATGCAATAGCCACAAAATTTCATGGTTGGGGGTCACCCTGACATGAGGAAGTGTATTAAGAGATCACAGCGATAGGAACATTGAGAACCACTCACAGCCTAGAGAATAGTTAAGACTCATATCCTGTTCCCTAGGTTCTAGGGGAGAATTTTTTTCTTAGACTCCATAGTACTCTCTGGTCTGTGCATTGACAAGCTAGATAAGGCCTGAAGTCTTAGGGTGAAGAAGCTGGACTTGAGGGAGTGGATTAACATCAGATTGTTGGCTTGTTGAGGTTTTAGCATCTACCTACCGCAGAACTGTGAGGGGGTGGTGCTTACCTTAGAAAGGAGGGACATTTTTATTTCCCATAGTTCAGGGGGCGGGTTAATTTTAGAGCAGAAAAGGAAGAGGCCTGCATTGTCTTGCACTTTCTGGAGGTTTGGACCAGTTCGTTCTGGAGACAGGAGTGACTAGAGTAGTTAATAGCCAGTTACTGTAACAGAAAAGTTTAAACGTCCTGTGTAGCTGAGGAAAAGTTTAGTTCTTACTTCCATGCCTGTGGCTTTCCTCCAGGGCAGTAAGGGACCCGGCCCCTTCCATTTGATGCACTCATTTTAAATGCATGGTTTCCCCGCCCCTCCCTTATATCCCCTCCTCCGTCCTCCCTTCCACATTTCTTCCCTCCTTCCCTCTCTCTCTTCTTTCCTTTCTCTCCTTTTTTGACCTGGTCTCACTTTGTAATCCAGGCAAGTTCACAATACCCCAGCCTCTGCCACTGTGATTGCAGATGCCTGCTTTCACCTTTGGGTAACACGTGATTCTTCCTTCCTCCCCTACTTCCTTCCTTCCTTCCTCCTTTCCTCCCTTTCTTTCCTTTCTTCCTTTCTTCCTCCCTCCTTTCTTTCTCCTCCCCTCCCCTCCATCCTTTCCCCTTCTTTCTCTTTCCTCTCTTCTCCTCTCCTCTCCTCTCCTCCCTCTCCTCTCCTCTCCTCCCTCTCCTCCTCCTTCTCCTCTTTCCTCTCCTCCTCCTCCCTCCCCTCTTCTCTTCTCCTCTCCTCTTCCTCTTCCTCTCCTCCTCCTTCTTCCTCCTCCTCTCTCTCTCTCTCTCTCTCTCTCTCTCTCTCTCTCTCTCTCTCTCTCCAAGTTTCTCTCATGTAGCCCAGGTGGGCCTTGAACTCACTTTGTAATCAAGGATGACCTTGAATTTCCAAACCTTCTGCCTGCACCTTCCTAGGACTGGGGTCACAGGTGTGCATCACTAGACCCAGAACGGTACCCTCAAACATGAGATGTGTTGTGGTTTTTCATTTTCATCTGTGGGTGTGTGTGTTCACGTGTTTGTGAGCTCACATGCGGGTAGGTACATGTGATCATAGGTGCACACATGTGGAGGCCTGGGGTTGCTGTTGAATCACCCTCATCTGCTTTTCTACTTTACTCATTGAGGCATGGTCTCGAAGTCAAATCCAAGGCTCACTGATAATGGCTAGTCTTGCAAGCCACCTTGTTCTGGGGATCCTCCAGCCTCTGCCTTCCAAGGCTGGGATTACAAATTGGCCGCCCTGCCCTCCAGCATTTTACATAAATTCTTGGTGTCTAAATCCTCCCTACTCCTTTGCTTTCCCAGGAAGCACCTTAACCACTGAGCCATCTCCCCAGCCCACATATGACTCTGTTTTGTTTTGATTTCTGAGGAGACAGGGTTTCTTTATATAACAGCCCCACCTGTCCTGGAGCTTGCTCTGTAGACCCGGATGGCATTGAACTCACAGAGACCTGCCTGCCTTTTAAGTGCTGGGATTAAAGGCATGCACCACCACACCTGGCCACACATATGACTCTTAAGGTCAACGTAGAAATGGAGACACAAGTTCGAGTCAGGTCAGGTGTCAGCTTAGCTTGATCAAGGGAGTCCAGAGTTGGCTCCAGGAAGAAATAGCTTCTTCACATAAGAGCTACCTGTGATGCTGCTATGTAGCAGCGGGAGCCAGGTGGGTGCACCTGAAGGCGGGGGGACTTGTGTAGGACTAGGGGTGGGAACCAAAGCATGGGTCCGGGTGTCAGCTACTGACATAAGAATATTTTCCTGCCAGGCAGTGGTTGCTCATGCCTTTAATCCTAGCACCCAGAGGCCGAAGCACGTGGATATCTGTGAGTTGGAGGTCAGCCTGATCTATAAGTTCCAGGACAGCCAAGGCTACACAGAGAAACCCTGTCTTGAAATATAACAAAGCAAAACAGAATGTATTCCTAAAAGCTATAGGATCCTTTGTTTACAGAGACACTTACTGCCAGGGCTATTGTGCTACTGGGGTGCCTCCATGGGGTTCAGACCTGCAGTAAATTAAAGATGGTGCTGAAACTACCCTGGTAAAGTATTGATGACCCAATCAGAAGGTTTGGGCTGTGGCATGAGACTGGGACAGCCGTGAACTGTTTTCTAGAAAGATCCAGAGGACATTCTCATCACTGTAGTAACAAGAGGTGCTCTAACCAGGGATATTCAGTTCTGAAGGGTTCTGCATGGCTACCTTCTCTGGACAAGGATGGGAGGTAAGAGATATTGGCAGGGAGCTGGGGTCTCTGATGAGAGGGGCAGTGAGGGGCTTTAGAATAGCAGAAGCCAGCAGGGAACAAAGGAAAGTGAAGTTGGTCACCACATCAAACATTAGAGCCAAGTAGCAGGCAAGAAGCCTTAGTCCCAAGGGTCTTACGCTGATAGCTA
This sequence comes from Rattus rattus, assembly GCF_011064425.1. NCBI lineage: Eukaryota > Metazoa > Chordata > Mammalia > Rodentia > Muridae > Rattus > Rattus rattus. The sequence continues at coordinate 33,746,997 of NC_046154.1, forward strand.
AGGTGCTTTATACATGGGCAGCCAACCAGGGCATCACCTGACTTCTGTCATCATGAAGGAGCTAGAGCAGGTGGGTAAAAAGACAGAGGCTCATAACAGCTCTTCTAATGAAAAAATGGTGACTCTCTACTCGCTTTCCAGATCTGAGCTACCTTTTAGACCGAGTCCTTTGATGGAAAGGGGAGGCCAAGTCCCCTAGAGCAAGCACTTAGAAATGGTGCTTTAAGTATCTACAATAGGCACTCCTCCAGTCATTTTTTTTCAGAGGGACTTCACATTTTACACAAGTCGTTGACTGGGCTCATGAAACATTCAGATTATTTTAAGACTATGATGAGGGGCTGTCTTTGTTAGGGTTTCTGTTGCTGTGATGAAACACCATGACAAACAACAACTTGGGGAGGAAAGGGTTTATTTGACTTACACTTTCTGGTCACAGTCTACCACAGGGAAATCAAGGTAGGAACTAAAACAGGGCAGGGACCTTGAAACAGGAGCTGATGCAGAGGCCATGGAGGGATGCTGCTTACTGGCTTGCTCATCATGGCTTGCTGAGAATGCGTTCTTATAGAATCTGTGACCACCAGTCCTGGGGGAGCACTATCTACAGTTTACTAGGCTCTCCCCCATGGATCATTAACTAAGAAAATGCTTTACAGACTTACCTACCGCCTATCTTCTGGAGGCGTTTTCTCAGTTGAAGTTCCCTCCTCTCCGATGACGGTAGCTTGTGTTAAGTTGTCATAAGACTAGCCAGCACATGGACTGTAGACAATAAATGGCGTCTCCAGCTGTAGCTGCTCTCCGCTGGATTTGGTATCTTCCCTAGAATACATCACTGTTGCCTCCAGCATTTGATATGCAGCGTTTGATCTTTTCAGTTCACATCAGGAAAAAGGATTAGAAGCGGTTTGTATTCACATGGGAAAGACAGCAGTATATATTCGCTGTCTTGCCTCGGGGTTATGTTGATTTTCTTCTGTTACGTTATAGTCTAAAGGGTCTTTGATTATCTTGCCATTCCAGATCCACCATGCTGGTCCTCTCTACTGATGGGCATCATTCTCCTCAAGCCCAGTGAACAGGAAGTGGCAAGTACTCGGATGACCTCATAGAAGATATGGATGTCAAGACACAGGAAATAAACCCAGCGAAGAGTCAGGACCTGATACACTGGTGATGTGCTTAAAGGTCTTGTCCACTGAGTTCCCAACCGTGGAGGATGAGGCATAATGCTTGGTAGGTCCTCCTGGGATTTTTGAGGCAATAGATTCTCACTTGGAAATAATGGTGTTCTAATTGATGTGTTGAATAATAGCCCAGGAAGTTGCTAGTTTTGGGTGTGTCTAGGTGAAAAGAGGGTAGAGAGGCAGGTCTGAGCTGCAACGTAGTATAACATCGTGTCTTCTCAGGTCATGTGACATGGTAAATACAATAGCGTTAGAGGTATCTGGAGTAGAGTCTGACAACCTCCATTAGGAGACTTAAAGAGAAGAGACCTTGAGTTATGGAATAAGAGTATGGACACAGTTGCAAAGAACTGCCCGATGCTTTCAGACCAGTTTCTGGAGTATTACTGGACTCCAGCAGAGACTGAGCACCTGACCACGGGTGACCAAGTGACTGTATGGCCAGAGATTCTTTGAGCCAGGTATTAGCAAAACTAAGTCCTTGCTTGAGGGGGATACATCAGCTAGCCGTTGCGGTTGGAATGGTGTGCTAGAATCAGATCTGCACAGGATCAGGAGCTTAAGTATGAACAGGTTCAAGAGGGTTGGCTGTCTGTGTCATCCAACTTGGCTGAGCAGATGCCTTCCTCTCAGTTCATATCTATTCCCTGTCAGGGGATTCCTACGATCTGAAGATGGAAGGAAACCCCTGAGGTAGTTCATGAATGGGTCTTCTCAGTACATTAGTGAACCTTAAAGGCTAAGTATCAAAGCCTTTCATAAGGAAATGGTTTAAGCTGTATAGTTCAGTTGTCAAGACACAGTCAGAGATGAGTTTCTACAAAGACCTTTGGTTGGTGAATTGCTTCACTCATTGTTGGAAGACTGGGAAAGCAGATGGTGTGATCCCAGACAGGGTGCCTGGGGAGAAGGGTGTGGATGGCTGTATGGGTGTGCTACTTGCCTTTCTCATCGCTGTGACAAAATACCTAACCAAACCAACTTAAAGAAGGAGGGATTAATCTTGGCTCAGTTCATCATGGTAGGGAAGGCATGGTGGCAGGAATTGGAGACTGATGGTCATGACGCATACACCGGCTGTGTACATCACGATCCATCCGCAATCAGAAAGCAGAGAGCAATGACCATGTGTGGTCAGCTTACGTTCTTCTGTTTATTCGGTACAGGTTCCCAGACCGTGGCATGGAACCATCCACATTGATGGTAAGTCCTCCCGTCATAATTAACCTAATCTAGATCACTAAAGGCCCTAAAGTAATAGTGTCTCCCAAGGGACAGAGTGTATGGATCTGGGAGCCAAGGGCTGAAAGTCATTTTGAGTTCTTACCATCACTTTCAGGGACCAACTTGGGGAACGTGTGCTTCCTGCCTCGAATCTTAAGTTTCTGTGCTATTAAGAGGTCCTAGTTCCAAGAGGTGGGACCCTTTCACCAGGAGGGATAATAAAGATTTCAAACCTCAAAGATTTCTACATAGTGCTGTTTGTACTAGTCGACCAGTGCACAAAGAGAGGAGCTAGGGGTGCTGATGTACAATGGGACAGAGAAAAAGGTATTAGGATTCTCCTACCTCCTCTGGGAAGCTTGTGCACACCCTGTGTCACATGGACTGTCCCTTATGTCTGAGTTCACGTCTCAGGGTTGGAACACAGTGAGGCAGTAGGATTATGAATTTTGTCCTCTGCCAATAGACTTTACTTTAAGCCAGTGTGCTACATGAGCAGATTTTAACAGATGGCCCTGTGGCTGGGTGAAGAGTAGATTAGCGGGGCTCAAGTGGATTTAGGGAGTTGAGAGGGAAGGTAATTATAATATCCAAGATAAGCAATGGTTATGAGTTGGTCTTGTGTGATACTGGCAGTAGAAACGAAGAGGGAGGCAGATGGAAACTTGGAGGGAATAGAATCAGTAAGACAGGAGTTCCCTTTTTCCATGGAGATTGATCTGCTCAGGGTTGCCTTGGCTCACTCAGTCACAGTCGCATGCAAGGCCAGTCACCGGCTCTGGAGCAAGCCCCGCTTAGACCTCTTGCTGGTAGCTTTATATATATTTATTTATAGGACTCAACGAGCTTGCTCATTGGGCATTGAAGTTACACAGTGCACTGAAGTCCTGGTGTGGGACCTCTCGAGATAAACCCAATTAACACAGAGAGAGAACTATTCTCTTCAGCAGGGCAAAAGGATTCTCATTCTGTTTTGGACACTCAGATAGCACTTCTGCAAAACTCTGATACTGTGGTGTCTGATTGATTGTCATTGTGTTGAGTAGTGGTCACATTGATTGGTGGGAATCATGCGGCAATCCTGAAAGCATCCAGAATCACCCAGTAGGAGGTACCCGGGAGTGGAAGGATGAAAACTCTTTAAGAGGGGGAATTCTTCCCCCCGCAGTGAGCTGGAGGCAGTTGATGTGATATAGGGAGGCCCAATGCATCGGACTGTTATGTCTATTATTTCAACAGCTCCCTTGCATGATGCTCGCTGCTTCTTTAGAGCAATGGTTCTCAACCTTCCTAACGCAGCAACCTTTTCATACTGTTCTTCATTTTGTGGTGACCTACGGCCGTAAGATCATTTTGTTGCCACTTCGTAACACTGTTATGAATTGCAATGTAGATATATGTTATGTGCTCCCTGTGAAAGCATCGTTTGAATCCCAAACAGTTTGAGACCCACAGGTTGGTAACCGTTGCTGTAGCTCCATGTTTCCTAAGGTCCCCGTTACAGTTTGAATGTGAAATGTCCCCCATGAAGCCATTTGTTGGGATATTTGGTCTCTAGCTCACAGTGCTGTTGGGTGGGGGCTTTAGGAGATGGGGTGTAGGGGTTGGGGGTTTAGCTCAGTGGTAGAGCACTTGCCTAGCAAGCACAAGGCCCTGGGTTCGGTCCCCAGCTCCGAAAAAAAGAAAAACAAAACAAAACAAAAAACAAAACAAAACATGAGAGGAGATGGGATGTTGCTAAAGGTGTGTCTCTGGAGGGCTAATTTTGGAGTCGATAGCCTGCCCCCACTTCCGGTTCCAATTCTGTTTTCTGGTCTGCAGAGAGGTGAACAGATAGCTTCCCGCCATGTCCTCCTCACCAGGAGGGACTGTCATCTCCAACTATGAACCAAAGCGAATTCTTCCTCCCTTAAGTTGCTTTTTTTGGGTCTACTTTTAGTTACAAGAAAATCAACTAATATTGTTGTTTAAAATGTAATAATCACTAAAGGCCGTGCCAGTGGTCTTTCAGAATGACCTGGGCCTGATGACCACTCCCCTGGGCTTAGTAGGGACTCAGCAAATGTATGCTGGGTCACATAAGAGGTAGATAGTCTAAGGAATGCCTAGGAACATGTTCATTAAGCTGTTAAAAAATGTGTTTGCTTGTTTTTTTTAAAATAGAATTTAAAATAATGCCTACCACAGTAGGAATTCAATAAATAATTGTTCAACTATTTGAGTTAAGTTCTTTTCTGGCAATATCCATCCTAAATGCTAGTTCAGAATAGATGTTAACGGTTTTCTTTGTGGGATAATTTAGTCTCCATGTAGGGAATTAAGTTAGTTAAAGCTAAGGACCTCTTACTGTTGAAGCATGGCTTGGCAGAGTCTTCAAAAGGCTCTTGACTCACTGAAGCCTCCTTGGGATATTTAGGGCTATGAGACTCTGGTGAGAGATGAAGACTTGGAAGCCTGCTGGGACCCTGTTTTAGATGTGTGTGTTTGTGTGTGCTTGTGAGTGTGAGTGTGTGGTGTGCGTTTCTGTGTGCATGTGAGTGTGTGTGCATGTGAGTGTGTATGCATGTGGGTGAGTATGAGTGTGTGCATGTGAGTGTGTGTGTGTATGCATGTGTGTGTGTGTGTGTTTCTGTGTGCATGTGTGTGTGCATGTGTATGCGTGTGTGTGTGTGTGTGTGTGTGTGTGCACACGCACGCACGCACGTGGAGGCCTGAGGCTGACATCATGTGTCTTTCTTAGTTGTTCTCCATATTATGTTTTGAGACAGTCTCTCTCTGAACCAGGAGCTCGCCATTTGGCTACCTGGGCTAGCCTGCAGCCCCGGGGATCCTCCTGTTTTCATGGCCCCAGAATTGAAATCATAGGCACAGGTCACTACATCCAGCTTTTAGGTCGGTTGTGGGACCAATCTCAGGTCCTCCTGCTAGTGTGACACGCACTTTACCAACTGAGCCATATTACCATTCTGAGAATCCACTCTTTGTGAGTCAGGGGGTGATTGGTAGTGATTGGGTGGGCGTGGGCATACATGGGGAAGGCCAGTCTTTTCAGGTTAGGATAATTACAGTCTTTCTGATTGCTGAGGTTATCAGTACAGGTTTTGGAGTTAGATAATTTTGGATTTAAATCTTGGCTGTCTTTGGCTTTGTGACTCTGAGTGTTTAAAAAAAAATCAAGCCTATTTTCTTTCTTTTTAAAAATTAGGTTTTTTTTGGGGGGTTACTTTGATTTTCTTTGCTCCACTTTATCCCCCTTTTCTGTTCTTCCTGCTGGTTTCTTTTTTTTTTTTTTTTTGGTTCTTTTTTTTCCGGAGCTGGGGAACGAACCCAGGGCCTTGCGCTTCCTAGGTAAGCACTCTACCACTGAGCTAAATCCCCAGCCCCTTCCTGCTGGTTTCTTGCCTCTTCTCAGATAGCCCCATTCTGCATTTTTAGAGGAAAAATTTTCTTTCTGCACCTGGCTTATTTCACTTAACATGATGATTTCCGGTTCCTCCCCATCCCTTCAAGCCCTATCCCTTTGATTTTCCGTATGCCTAAACAATATTGCAGCGTGAATATATGCCATATTCTCTCCCTTCATCTGTTTTTGGATCTCTAGGTTGGTTCCACCACTTGTCCGAGCCCCGTCTTTTGTATTTGTTAGATGAATGTTTGTGTCATCTGCCTCAGGGAGTTGCACTGAGAATCAAATTGATAAGAAGCCATGCAGCATGCTTAGTTCAATGATCGGGATATCGAATGCATTCAATAGATGCCAGTAATAATGGCAATTCAGCCAATAATACTAATAACCTTTTCATCCCCCTAACAGTGTCATGCTTTCCTTGCATTCTATGTACCCCATGGGTGTCAAGATTTTTCTCATTTTTCCGAGAGGAGGAAGAAGCTTGGAGAGGTGGAAAAGACACTACCCAGCCATGGGAATGGGGGGAGGTGAGCCAACTGGCCCAGTTTTCTGACCCTAAACCTCTATGGCTCATGTCATGGACGTCTTAGAGATAGTTGAGTTCTCTAGCCTAGGCCAGGAACAACACCCAAAATAAGACTCTAGGAGAGAGAACATGAGTGTGTGTGTGTGTGTGTGTGTGTGTGTGTGTGTGTGTGTGTGTGTAAAGGTGAGCTCTCTAAGCACTCAGGAATCTCCTAATCACAGAGGGCTCTTTTCCCTGCCATTTAAACACCAGCTCAAGGGTTGGGGATTTAGCTCAGTGGTAGAGCGTTTGCCTAGGAAGCACAAGGCCCTGGGTTCGGTCCCCAGCTCCGGAAAAAAAAAAAGAAAAAACAAACAAACAAACAAACAAACAAAACACCAGCTCAAGACCATTCTACTAGATCTCTCTTTTTAGAAAGTAAATTCAAGTAAAAGAGGCAAATGTTCTATATCCCTGGGTCTCCATCCCAGCCTCCGACCTGACTCAAGACTTGATGAACTCTGAGGTCAAAACACTTACTTGGATTTTAATTCTTTTTCTTTGTCTGTTTTGTTGTTTCTTTGGGACAGGCCCTCACCCAGCTGTCTTTGAATTTGTTATAGCCAAGTGTTGGGTTACAAATATGTCTTGGGATACCTGGCTGCACTTTTCTGTCTCTTTGTAACTGAGTGATCCCTTCCACTCTCTGGTTTCCAGGTTCACTCAATGCTGCACCCACATTTCCCACCTTTGGGGGGAAGGAGGGAATGACTGGGGGCAGAAGCATCCATCTCCTCTCTGGGATGGCTCCTCTGAGGTCTATATTTCTTGCCTATAGTGACCAGGGAATTTTCCCTTATTGATTGCTTTCTGTAATCGAGCTTAACAAATAGAACTTCCCTCAAATGATTCTCCCAACTAAACTGATAGAAAGCTAACCTTGTTATATTTATTGACAGAACATTGAAATAAATATTATAGGTCTAGAGGGAATGTTTCAGCTCATTGATTTTTTTAAGGAAATAATAAATGGAGCCTATTCCCTTTGGCATATTATGCTGGGAATAATCTGAAAAAATGCTTAGCTTGTTCAACACAGAGCTTAGAAACCCTCCTTCCACTCCCGGCGGAGCAGGGGCCCTTTGCATAAATCTGCTCTGGCCCAGACAATCAATTTTCAATTTTAATTATTTTCAAAACTCGTTTATTATTTGCTTGTTCAGTGAGTTGGGAGCTTTCCCTTTTAGTGACTTTATAGCCACAGTGGTCAGGCCTCTGGCTTGGATCTGAATGCCTGGGACGGAATCCTTCCCTGTCCCTTGTGCCAGGGACTTTAGAGCTAAAGCAATGGTCTGCCAACTCTGGACTACAAGCCCAAACCAGCCTACTTCCTGTTCTTGTAAATAAAGTTTTATTGGAACGCAGGTAAGAGCCAGGCACAGCAGTCTGCCATCTGTAAACTCAGTATTTCAAGTGTAGAAATAGATGGCTTCCGAGGGCTTGCTGGCCAGCTAGTCTAACTGAAACAGCCAGCTCTAGGTTCAGTGTAAAAAATGTGGATTGCAGCAGAGGAAGAAACTTAATGTTGACCTCTGGCTTCCTTGTTGACATGAAGGCAAGTACACCTTCACATATATGTAACACACACACACATACACACACACACACACACACACACCTACCCCACATGCCACACACACAAACTACACATACAACATACCACACACACACCCCTACACACACACCAACATACCTATACATACACACACCACACATACTCCACACATATATACAGCACATACCACACACACACACACACACACACACACACACCACATACTACACACACAAACTACACATACCACATACCACACACACACCACACATATACATCATACACACACACACACACACACCACACATACATACACACACACACAATACTACACACATATACCACATACCACACACACACACACACATATACACACCATACACACACACAAACTCAAAATACCACACACACACACACATCACATATACATCATACACACACAAACCACACATACATACACACACACACATATACACCACACATACCCACACACACACACACACACACACCACATGCCACACACAAACTACACACCACATACCACACACACACACACACACACATACACATATACATCACACACACAAACCACATACTACACACAGACACACACACACACACACACACACACACACACCACAGCACACCACACCACGCAAAGTAAAGCCTTGTGCTACTCCATGCCCATTTCTACCCCTCTAGCACTTGGAGGGTTTTTATCACCTCCTCCATCACTTGGTGCACTGTGCACTGGAGGATTCGGTACCTGCCTTAAGGGGTCCTTTACTTGGGTGGTGTTCATATGTGGCACAAATATGACAGGGACCTGGAATGACTTGCATGGACTTCAGCAGCCCTTTGGGGAAATGAGCTTAAGCCATGTTATATACTCACGTCCAATCAAAGGTTTGGGTTACCTGAAGTCTTCATTCTTGTCCCTTTGTCATCTCTGGCTGGTACTATGTCTTTGACCTTTCATCCAGGCCAGATTGACTGAGTTTCTGCTCCACCATTGTGCCAGTGTTTGCTCCTCACCTCCATTCTCAGTCCACTCTAATCTGGTGTCTGTCTAGAGCCCATGACTGAGTGTAGGTCCTTGTGTCTCCACATCACAAAGGCAGTGCTCTCAGAGCTCCCTCCCTGAAAGTCTCCCCAACAACACTTTTTTCTCCTCCCTCCCCATCTCTCTAGAGATGGGGAAGGTCAGTCATCATTGTCAGTGTAGCTACACTTGGAATCACTTTGAGGACACAGCACTTGGTGTTCCTAGGAGAGTGTTTCCGGAGAAGTTTAACTGAGGAGGGAAGGCCCATTCTGAATAGAGTTGGTACCAATTCCTGGGCTACCTAAAAAAGAGAAAAAAAAGAGAAAGTGAGTTGAGCATTAGTTTTAATTTCTCTTGCTTCCTGACTGTGGATGTAAGTGACCAGCCACTTCATGCAGCTGCCATGTGGACTGCATCTCCTCAAACTGTGAGCTATGGACTGTACCACCTCAAACCGTGAGCTTAGTTTAATTGTTCTTGTCAGGCATTTTGTTACAACAAGCAAACTAACTCTCATAGAGTCTCTTTCTGTCCAGTTAAATTTGGGCTGCTTTGGCAGTCGCCTGAGTCCCTCCTCTTACCCCAGGTCACAGCTCCGAGCCCCATTTATTCTCTCATGTTTTCCTCAAATATCAACCAGCAGCCCAAATCTCCTTCCTGAACTCCTAAATCCACATTGGCCTGGTAGCTCCTCCTGTTCAGATCCCAGGATTCTGCAGTGTCGCCTGTTCTCTGGAACCGGCTTCTTGACTCCTGTTCTTGCGCCGTCTCCCAGGTTTCCATCCCTCTCTTAATGCACAAGCTCTGATCATCTCTCGCTTGGGTAACTGATTAATTAATTAATTTGACAACTATGTTACTCTGAGCTCCTCACAGGGGAAAATCATATTGAACAAGGCAGACTGTGTCTCAGCTTGGACTCTCCATTGACAAGAAGGCAAATATTTAATTAAGATCACTTCAGATAGACTCATGGAGAAACTAACCGTGAATGACATGAGCACAGGGACTAGAGGTAAGCTCCTGGGGGTCGGGAGGGACTCTCTGAGGAGGGGACATTTCAGCTGAGACCTGGATGACAAGAACAAGCAGCCATGTAGGATGTTTCAGGGAGAAGGAACAGTTGGTGAGATCTGAGATGGGAAAGAGCTTGCTCGCTCAGGGAGTGTGAAGAGGATGTTGGTTGCTGCTGGCACATCATATGCACGGGAGAGGCCATCAGATCATACATCTGAAGAGGGGAGGACCAGCGGGACTGAAGCACTTTTTATTTGACCATAGGTGAAAAGAAGCCTTTGGGGGCACATCAAGTCATATTCTTTGACAATTATATGCAGGGCCTCATTTTGTAGCCCTCATTGGTCTGGAACTCGCTATGTAGTCTGAAATTCACAGAGACCCAGCTATCTCTGTCCCTCAAATGCTGTGATTAAAGGCATATATGCCACCGTGCCCAGCTACACAGTATGTTTTGATTATATCCATGTCCAAAATTTCCAACTAAGCCTCCTGTATTACTTCACCATATCCCCTTCACCTTCGCACTGTTCCTTTAAAAACATTTAGCAAAACTTAACAAAACACAGTATCTCTGGTTAGCGCCCTGCGCATGTGTGATCGTGTGTGGCCTACGGCTGCAGGAGGTCCATGAGCGCATCTGCCAACTCTCATCCAAAGGAGTGAGCTCCGATGCACAGGTTCGGGAACTCGCTGTGGCCACTGTGTGGGGAGCAGGTGGGAGAGGTTATTGTGGAGGTGGGGGACATGGAGTCCAGTGCATCTGGTGGCTATGATGGGGATGGTACAAAGGGGCAGGAAGGGTGCGGAGGGACAGGACTTGTTAGGAGGTAGAGTCTGCTGGTTTGTTGATGGAGAAAACAGGTCCTGGTAAGGGATCAAAGACACAGGAAAAGGGGGTGGGGAGATTCAAGTAAAGCCTCTCCTTCCTCACTCTCTGTGCTCCCTTCCTGGAGAAGAGAGGCTACTAGTCATGGGCTTCACCTCTTCTCATGCTCCTGTTCTGGCAGTTATAGAGAGATCCGAGGGGCTAAACTGTTCTGGCCTAGAGGCAGCCTAGTCTGGGCTGTGCCAAGGATTGGGCAAACCTGGAGGGGTCAAGTCCCCTCTCTAGCCTTATGTATAGTCTTTGCCATCAGAACCAAGCTCTCATCCCTGTTGTCCTGTGATAGCCAAGCAGTAAGTCTCTAAGAGTCTCCAAGGCTGAGAGACTATACGAAGTCCTCCAGGCTCTCTCAGCCCGACTGAGTTCTAGTCAGGAAGAGCAGTGTCCTTGGGGTTAATCAGATAGTCTGGTCAAAGGACCCATATGGGCAGCCAGCTAAACCGTGGGGCCTTGGGTAATTGAGTTCAAATTTTTTGACTTCTCCTCGTTCTTCCTCGTAAGTGGGCAAATTAGATCTGGCCTTTACTTGAGTTTGGAAGATTTGGTACCAAGACCTACTACTGTTCAGGCCCATGGGGAATGTTGGATGTGTTCCTCTGTAGGCCAAAGGGGAAGAGAGTTCCATTTTTACAGGAGGAGGCATATTCTCCATGGGTAGGTTGAAGGAGAGTGATTTTCCAGAATAGTCTAGTTATTGTCCTCCTGTGACCCATTCAACTACCTGCTGCTCCCAGCGATCAAATTTAGTGAGCAGAGATCTAGAGGAGTTCTATCCTCAGGGGCTAGACAGAAGACCAGTGAGATGGGCCTTGTGGGGAATATGCATGTGCGTGCATTCATGCAAGCGTGTGTGTGTGTATGTGTGTGTGTGTGTATGCATGTATGTGTGTTGGCCAGGGCAGTACCAGCCATGGTTTATAGACTACAGGAAGTTAAGCCTGATACTGTTAGCCCTCCTGAGTTTTCAAGAGAAGTCAGAAATCTGGAATTTTATGTGACATCTCCTGAATTTTGCATGCTGGCAACTAAAGTCAATTAAAACAAAAATACCAGCTTGGGCCAAACAAAGCTGAAGGATGCATTTGGCCTGCGGGTGGCCAGTTTGGGATGCCTGATATAGACTCGCAGAGGGACCCAGGAATAGTCACGATCTAACAATAGTCAGGTGCTTAAGCCAATAAAAAGCACAAGGAAACACTGCGCTTTCATGCCCGTGTCTTCTGACCAGGACCATGTGCCTCACATCTGCCGAGGATGGATATGCTGGCCCCTTTGCCTTTCCTCTCCTGATTCTATCCAAGTGCGTCTGCAAGGGTCAGCCAGCCGAGGGCCGAACACAGAGGATCCTGCTTTGCCTTCTGCCAGTGTGCACGACTATTTATTTCCTCGTTTATTCCACAAACCCTTCTAATTATCATGTGGGGTGCACTCCTGGTTTTATGTCATGTTAAAAATTATTTATAGGGATAGGGAAAGAATGCAGTTGGTAAAGTGCTTGGTGTGCCCGTATGAGGAAACGAATCTGTGTCCTCTGTACCTGCTGATTCCTGGGTCTCATTAGCCCGTCAGTCTGGCCTAGTTGGTGAGCCTCAGGCTGGTAAGAGACCTTGTCTGAAAAAGCAAGGGGGTTGCTTCTAGGCAAATGGCACCAGAGATTGAGCTCTGGCCACTGCATGCACATGCATGCAGCTGCACACACATGAACATGTTTCCCCCGCCACGTACAAATTATTTGCAATGATACCAGACAAATAAGTGCTGTGCCTACTTCAGGCCTATTAAAGAACTATATGTCACACTCACACGTCTACCCCACACACCCACAGAGAAACATCTGGGAGGAATTCTACCGAATGCTGACAGTGGTGGCCGTAGGTTGGGTTCAGGATGTCTCCCAAAGTCCCTCAAAGTTGCTTTTCAGAGACAAGCGTGGTGGCACACGTCCGTAGCCCCAGCATTTGGAAGGTAGGCACAGAAGGATCAAGAGTTCAAGGTTACCCTTGGCTCCAAAACGGTTGGGGTTACCTCAACACTTGTGTCTCAAAAGAGATTCAAAGGTGCTCTTTAGCCTGTGCTGGGAGATGGGGGTAGGGTTGGGGTTGGAGGGGGGAGTTCCAATGGTAGAGCCTGGCGGGAGCCTTTAAGTCACATGCATTGAAGCGGGAGTGGACCCCAGTGCACTCCTCCTTTTGTGTGTAGCGTTTGTATCCAGTTGAAGGGTTTTGCTCTGCCACGGGGGTCCACACGATTACTCTGTTCCCTGAAGAGCTGCTTCACCACGGGCCAAAGCCTAAGCCTAAGCCTACCAAAGACTCAGACAACTGAGACTACGAAAGCCGTGGGCGGAAGTACACCTACCCGTCTTCTTCACGTATCCATCCCCCAGGGATTTGTTACAGGGATGGAAAGCTGACTGGTGCTGTCTGCCTCCAGGGACCAGGCCTCTGTGGGTTTTATTTTCTTCCCATTCCTTCATCTCCACCTCTCCGTAGCTTCTATGGATGTAAATATCAGAATTTTCAAGAAGGAAATCATTATTTTAGAAATTAGAAAATTTTGATATTTTGTATTTGCAACTTTTTTTTTATCATAACATTGATTTTAAAAATTGAAAAAAAAAAACAAGAAAAAGAAACTAGGGGACGGTGGAACCAAGGTGGCTCATTGGGCAGAAGGGCTTGCAGAGCAAGTCTGGTGAGCTGAATTTGATCTCTAGAACTCATGTAAGGATGGAGGGGGAGGACCAACTCCACACAGTTATCCTCTGGCCTTCCCTGCACATGACCCCCATCTCAGTCACACGCAGACAGACAACATAAAAACGAAATTGGCAAATACAAATTACTATCAGAATAAACGATTATATATCTGTCTGCCTGCCTGCTTATCTCCCTTCCTACCTGTTTTTAAGTTTAGAACCCAGAGCCTAGCACCTGTTAGACAAGCATCGTGGTACCCAGTATCTTCACCAGCCCCTAAGCTAGTATTTAAAGACTGGCTGAGGAATGGGTGATGGACATATACACTGTTCCCAAATCACCTTTGCTCCTCTCTGCCCCTACAAGGGACAGCCATCTGCTCGATAGCTCTTTGTAGTGACTGGGACATAGGGCTACAACTCCATCAATCCATGGCCTGTCTCCTTGTCTTACACGGTGATTTTACCCATGAGATTTAGGACACTTTTACCATAATATTTATTCCGTTTTATGGCTTTAAATATAACACTAACTCCTAATAATCAATATTGATTTAACTATAATATCTTATTTATAGACACAGTCCCCTGGTTTGCATATGGACTCAAGCTATAATGGAACAGAAATCAGCCACTCACTCTCCTGGCCCCTGGCCAGCACCATCAGCCTCTAATGAATGGCTGTGAGGCCAAATGAAGTTTGTAGTTTGTGATGTTCACTTATCCCCACCCCCACCAACATGGCTTCCTTCTGCCCACCAGTGAGTCACTGGGGGCTAGGCATGCCCATTCTGATGTTCTGCCATCAATCCTAGGTTACAAACATTACAAATGTAGAGATCACCAGCTCTAAGCAGAAGTGTGACCGGAAATGAGACTCTGGTTGGTAGAGGAATATGTAGATGTAGAAAGGCTAAGCTAAGGCTTAGAAAAACAGAGACGAGTCCCCACCTCATCCCAAGAGGCTCTGGGATGGATCTCTCAAGATGCTATTGTTGTGGCCATCATTAGTGTTGTAGAAGTGTCTGGCAGCAAAGGCTGTGGCTGTCTCTTGTAGGGACAGACACTGGCCTGGTCGCTGTGATCTGGTGTGGCACAGGTTTGCGAGGAAAGGTAGAAGAAGTCAGACCATTTATCTGGGGAAAAGAGACCTGGGGAACCTGGGAAGTAAAGGAGCTAACTTGCTTGCATTTGCCCAATGACTGTCTTTCACTGACTAGGATGTAATGTCTATTGTCCAAACATTATATCTCTCTCACAAGCTTCTGGAAGCTTCACTTTATTTGATGAGGAGGGTGGAGAGCAGGCATGCACGCACGCACGCACGCTATTCACTTACACATCTGAGCACAGCTCCAGATTCCCCAAGGCTTCAGCCCCATAAATCATCTCTTGCCCTTGGTTACAAATTAGGGTGAACTCCAGGACTTTTGGAGGAGTCTGGCTATTTTTCAATTCATGTAACAGAGGGTGTAGTAGCTGGAACTAATAATGATTCGTTTTAACTGTCTACTTCCTACGACCTAGGAGAACCTGGAAGAGAGCCCGAATGAGGCATTGCCTAGTTCAGTTGGCGTGTGGCATGTCTGTCGGGGACTGCCTTAATTGTTAATTGAGGTGGGAAGACCCCAGTGTGGGCAGCACCATTTCATGAGCTGAGCCCTGGACTGCATCAGAGAAAGCTAGCTGGGTAGCAGCCTGAGAGAGCCAACAAGGATCTCCTCTTTACTTGACTGTGGATGGGATGCTTCTTTGGAGTCATGGACCACCACCCGCCGTTGTAAGACAAGTGGGCTCTCTCCCCTGGGCTGCTTTTCTGTCAGGATGTTTTGTTGTAGCAATGGGAAGGATACTAGGATGGAACTCCTGAAGCTATTTTGGCACTGTGTGGCCCATGAAGAAAACCAAACCAAACCAACATAGAAACCACGAGTAGAATGTGCTTTGCAAGAGCCTCTGCTATTTTCTTCATGTCCCAAATCCTTCCTTAGAGAACACCCACACACCACCCCGACCCCCTCCACTCTTGTCCCCAGGTAACTCTATCAAGGTGTGAACATCTGTCTAACCCGGCCAGTCAGCCTCTTCCTCCCAACACGGGAACTCAGTGAGCGAGGCGGGGTGGGAACAGAGTCATGCAGTGTTGGGGCCAATGCGGGCGCTCCCCCCTCTTCCTGGTTCTTGAGACACCCTTCCGGTTGTAGCATGCCAGAGTGAGGAGGCCACACGAAGCATAGTGATGATACCCACAGTGTTTGGGTTATTCACAGCTCACAGGACAACCCCGAGCTTAGGGCTTCGAATCAGTTGTTTTGTTTTCTTTCCTGGTTCTGTGGGTAAGCTGGAGTTGGCTGGGTGATTCTCACTCCGGTTCTGTCCTGCCGTTGTCCTCAGGTCACGGCTAGAGCTGGTGCCATCTGGACTTGCAGCTCTCCTGTATAAGTTGCTTGGGTGGTATCGAACAGCCGACACTCGCTAGTGACTGATGCTTATCGGCAAATAGTGGTTCTGGGCAAGGGACTCTTCTGGAGCTCTTTCCAGAGCCTTCCTGTGTGACTTGGATTCCTGTTGCATGTGCCTGGGTTCTAAGTAGAGCAAACAACTGGGGAGAAGGAAGCAAAAATAACCAAGACTCCTCAAAAGTCAGATCTCAAGTCACAGTGTCACCCCTACCTTATAAGGACAAGCAATCGCAGTCCAGTTTAGACCTCATAGCCACTCACAGGTGATTGGACCAGCGGTGACCAATGGACCAATCTAGACCAATCACAGAGCCCCATCCTAGGCCAGAAGAGAAGGACCAGCTGTTCTTTGTGTCCTTTGCTCTGCCAGGCTCCTGACAACTTTTCCTTTTCTCTGTCATTGCTGGACCTGGGATAAAGTGATTAGGGAGGAATTGGACCAACAGTAATGATTTCTGACCATAATGGTTGCTAACCATGTATGCGTGCAAAGGCTGCTTCTATTTCCTTCATTCCCCAGGAGACTCTTTCGATGACTCCCATTTTATAGATTGGAGCACTGAGATGAGGAGAGGAGAGAGCAGGGAGGAGGCGTCATTGTCAAATAGTAGGGACTCAAACTAAAGGAGGGCGGAGGGATAAAATCCCATGTAGCATCTCATGGAAGAGGGACCAAGAAGCTGAAAAAAGTCCTCACCTGTAGGTGTCTTCCCAGTGAGTAAATGGCTTCCTATGCCAGCAAGTGGACCCAAGTTTGGATCCCCAAGACTCATGTAACCCCAGTGCTGGGAGACCTGGAGTGAAAGGGATCTCTGGGGCCAGCTGACCAGTCCGTGTAGCTAAATCTATGAGTTCCAGACTCTGGCTCAAAAAGTAAAATGAAGAGTGATTGAGAAAGACACGCAGTGTTTTACCTGTGGTCTCTACACTCGGTATACACATGCATGTGTACATGCATAGAGAGAGACACACAGACATACACAGACACACAGACACATACAAAGATAGATAGATAGATAGATAGATAGATAGATAGATAGATAGATAGATAGATAGATAGATAGATAGATAGATATTCTTCCTAGGTTTTCACCCTCCTGCCCTTCGAAGGTGGGTGATGTCTCCTGTCTTGGCAAGGTGACAGTAGCAGGTACCAATGGTTGGCTCAATCATGGCTATATCTAAAGCTTGAGACATAGATCTTCTGTTTGTTGTATCTGTTTGTGTGTGTGTGTGTGTGTGTGTGTGTGTGTGTGTGTGTGTTTGAGACAGGGCTCACTCTGTAGTCCTGGCTGTCCTAGAACTCCCTACGTGCTATTAACCTCACAGGTTGAGAATATGACCACCTATAGTTTTGAGCCATATTTGAAGCAAGCTTAATTAAATACTGGCCAGGATGACGGACTCTGGCAAGGTTCATTCCAGGGTCATATTTTGGAGAGGCTTAAAAAGGCAAACCCATAAGGCCATAGTATTTCCCATCAGGCCTAGTCAGGGGCGAATGTACATCCTGAGGTATTTCCTGCCCGCGTACCTCTTGACTACTTGTGATCAAGCACATTCGCAGGAGTTGAGTCAAACAAACTTGTTTCAGGGAGCAAAAGCGTGCAGCTTGGTATCTGACCTAAATAACCTCCAGCATCTCAGAAAGTATCTGTCCTTGGGTAAGGGGGTCACAGCTGAGAGACATTTTTGCTTTATGGCTCTCTTAGGCAAAGTAATTAAAACTTAAACTTTTGGCTGTCATAGTAGACCAGGCTGGCTTCGAACTCACAGAGATCTGCCTGCCCCTGCCTCCCGAGTGCTGGGATTAAAAGTGTGGATCACCTCACTCCACTCTCTATTTCCTTTTTAAGTGTCCTATAGACTTCCTTCTATGTCAGACCTGGGGTAAACCAAGCACTGAGAACAGTATTGTTATTGACAGGTTTGTTTGGACTAGTCATAGGTAGAAAACCAGGGATAGCAGTTCCTGTCATGTCACTTGGAGGTGACATTCATCATCTGCTGGGCAACCTCCCTACCCTAGAGACTCCCTCTACCTACTTAGTCCAAGGCAGACATGAGGGAAGAAAGGCAGTTTCTCCCTGGTGACTGGACCAATTCACAACCTGCTGCTCTGGCTAGACGCTAAGCAGATCTCACTGTGTCCCCCTTGGAGATGGCAGTGGCAGATGGGGTACATTTGCATGACACCAGGTTCAAGTTGTGCCATTGAGGAGATACTGTCCCGCGAAGCAGGGTGGAGTTTTAGCAGCCTGGAGTCCCAGCTTTGAGCTGTATTTCCCTGCACTACTGAAAGGCCGATGTAGGTAGTGAGAGTGGACTCTTCATGGGGACTCTGAGGAGGAGGGAGGGCCCTCATAGAAGATACAGTAGCCGTGCAATTTCTGGGGTTACCAACCCTTCTGAAGCCTGAGGAGCTGGGCCCACACCTCACTCCATTTTTTTTTTATCTCAGTGACTCTCAGCACAGGGAATCACCAGACCGAATTTGTAGCTTCCTAAAAACACCCATTCCCCAAATCCCTTCACAGGCAGCTCAGAGCATGGCAGAAGGCACGGCCTTTTTCCCCAAACCCTCATCTCCTTGAGTTCTATGAGTAGGGCTCCGCACAAACCTCTCCTTTTGATACAGTCTCATGTAGCCAAGACTGGCCTCAAACTGACTCTGTAGCCCAGGTTAACCCTGATGCCCATTGTACAGGGCGCTGGGATTATGAGTGTGCATGGTCACTTCCAATTTTGTGTTTGCTCAGCGAGCATTCCACCAGTGGAGATACAGCCCAGTCCTGGCTTTGCTCTCTTAACAAAGTGGCCCGTACACTGAGAATGGCCTGGATCTCTTTAGTCCCATTGTGGGGACCTCAGGCTTTATTTTTACACAGTGGCACTATGCCAGCCAGAAGTGCATCATGACTTTTGCTATGTCCCTCATTCCTGTGTGGCCCTCTTCATGCTACCCAGGCCCATCTCTTGACAAAGCCCCTTGTCACCCCTTTGTAGTGTTTCTTGGAGCTTAGATACTCAGTGCCAGGTGTCAGTCACACCCTTTCTTCTTGCTCCAGGGGCACCGAGAAACTCACAGAGTACCTGGCTGCTTCTAGCAACCCATGAACAGACCCATGGAGTCAGTTCAGGACAAGCAAACCACTCACTAAGGACTCTGGACACTCCGGGTGGCATTTCTGACACCCAGGGGCTTTGGGAGGCTCTGACAGCTACTGGTGGGGGCTGGGAGACAGGTAGAAGGAGAGGGAAATACATTTTTAAAGATAACCTGGAGGCAAATATAATATTTATACTTATTTATCCTCAGAGCTCACTCGCAAGGCCCCAGACATGTCTAATGAGCAGGAATTGCAAAATGGCCACGGGTCCTACTTGTTTGCCTTTGCCGAGTCTCCTAGCAGTCACACGGACCCATATTTTTCAACTGTGCAACCGCTGCAGGCAAAACGGCTGTAAGGAACACCAGAGCTTGTAGCAAGTGTCTGACTCCCAGAGGCATGGAACCACAAAACTGCCAACCCAGGAAAATGAGGTGCTCCCGTCCCCTCCCCTTCACAGAACATAGGGCTTCCACGTATGCCCGAGCTCCGGGCGCTGACATACATATGCACGCATACACACTCACTATGAAGTTCACGGAGATCTTCTGTTCCTTCGCGCCTCTTTCACAGGCCTGTGGACACATCCCTGTCCAGTTCCATACACACTGTCTGACAGGTGCAGCGTAGGGCACGCCGGGACAGGTTGTTTTATAGTTACAGTCTCGTTCTGGTCAGGACTCTTACGTGTTCTGGCCATAGATCATCAATGTGGTCTCCTGGAACATCAGGATGGCTCGGCAGGTAAGGGCGCTTTGCCACCAAGCCTGAGTTCAGTCCCTAAAACTCATGTGGTGGGAAGAGAAAGCCAACTTCCACAAATTGTTGTCTGACCTCCTCATGTGTCACATATGATGTCACACACACACACACACACACACACACACACAGAGAGAGAGAGAGAGAGAGAATAAATGAATAGAAAAAATAAGCATGATGTCCTATGTATATAAGGATAATAAAGATTTTAGAGGGAAGAGAATGACATAGAATTTCCTATCTGGTTAAGTTTAACTCAAGTAGCCATGCAGAGCATCTATATGTATAACTATATAAATACATTACAGATACATATGCATGCATTCAAACAGAAAAATATATGGTTATAAATAAACGTGTGCATATGCAAATGCTACACAATTAGACTGGGGTTGGCTTCTGGGCCATACTCTTGGGCACCGGTGATGCCCTTAACTGTGGGGAGTGCATCTGCCCTGGCCAGGTCCTGAGTCCTTAGACTAGGTTAGGCTTGCTGCTGTATCTATTGAAATTACTGCTACTCCCCTTGTAGCACTTACTATGGTTGTTGCCTGAGTGCTGTCTGTGATGCTGGCTTTCCCAGGCTGCAGGGAGGGAGGGCCACATTTCTTTGCTCAGCGTTTACTAAGAAGGTACTCGGTAAAGAGACAGGTGACTGAAGTCAGGACCCCTCTCTGCTGTTGTGTGTCCTTTCTGTGTCCTCTGACCATCAAGTGGGCACCAGGAGGCCTGTTTCTTTTAATGCCAACAGCAGTGAACGCCCCGGCTCTGTCTGAAATGTGCAGCTATCAGAAAGAATACAAGGCCTGCAATTTCTGACAAAGTGATCTCAGACTCTGGGCTGCTGGCAACTGGGTAACTGGGAAATGGCACCTCTCCACACATACTTACACTAATTGGTTGCTAGCTGGTAATGGTTGGTGCTGTTTGGGGAAAACTGTAGGACTTTTAGGGGTCAAGGTTTGGCTTTAAGAAGCAGATCTTTTCAGAGCAGGCCTTGAGGGTAATAGCCTGGCCCTAATTCTTACCTTGTCTCTGGCCTTCGTGATGTGACCAGCTACCTCAATGCTTAAGCCAACAGAGACAAAGTCTCACCACCATACCTTCCCCACCATGATGTACTGCACCCCTTGAGCTGCTTCTAGGTGTGTGGTCACAGCAAAGAGAAAAGTAACTCACATGCCCTGTTCACATGAGGTGAATTTCTTCCTCATGAGGTTGGAGGTTTATGCCCACAAGGTCAGTCTACAGCTCTGCCTGGGCTCAGTGGAATGATTTTCTTGCATGTAGGACAGTCAGCTGGAGTGGGGGACCCTGGCACAATCTCCCTTTTCCTTTTCTTTGGGAATTTTAGGAAAAAGGCTCCCATCAAATCTCAAGAGCTGATAGGAAGCAAAGATCATGATAGTTGATTATAAACAGTGTCCATTTATATCCCGATTCTGGTATCGGTATCATTTTCCCCTGCCTTGTACACGGGGCTCAGCCCTGAAAACTGCGTTTCCAGGGCTCAGTGCTCCTACAAGGAGACAGGAAGCAGAGATGGGAGAATCTCTATGAACCTGTGGTCTCTGATATATGCTGTGGGAAACAAAACAACCTAAAGGCTGCGTCTCAAGCAAGATGGAAGTCAAGGACCAATACCTGAGAATGTCCTCTGACTTGCATACCACTTATGCTGTGATGTGTGTTTTATATGCCCCCATTACATCCCCCTTCTTTCAATCTCTTTCTCCATCCCTCTCTCCTCCTCTCCCTCTCCTTGTCTCAATCTTTTCCCTTTCCTCCTCTCAATTTTCTCTCAATCTGTCTCTCTCTGTCTCTTTGTCTCTCTCTCTCTCTCTCTCTCTCTCTCTCTCTCTCTCTCTCTCTCTCCTGTCACACACACACACACACACACACACACACACACACACACACACACACACACACACACACACACACGGAGACCATTGAACTCTGTCATCAGAACAATTGGTCCCACCACTGAATAAATCCTGAGACCTGCCACCCAGTCACCCCTGCTCCTCTCCAATTCCTACCTCAGCTGTTCTCATGCCTGTCATTTTAAGGGATGTGGGGTAATGTCACATCTGTATCTCACTGAATTTTGGTTTAGCTCATGTAACAGGGAGGAATATAGGTAAGCGAGTTGCTACAATGACTACATTTGTTACAGGAGCGTATTTGTTACTTTTGTGCCACTGTGATAAAATACCTGGTGGAAATAACATTCGTAAGGAAAAAGATCTATATTGGCTCAGGGATTCTGGAGATTTCATTGCTTCCTCTCAAGGAAGGTGTGGCGCGGCAGCTCCATCTATGGTGGTGGGAATGTGAAGTAGCTAGTACTCCTGTGGTGGTAGACCAGAAGGCTGAAACACCCCAGGGGAACTGGGGTGTGGATGAGCATCAGAGGCTTGTCTCTAGTGACAGTCACACTCCCTCTAGCCAGGTTCCCCTTGCAAAGGCTCCACAGCCCTAAAAATAGGTCTACAAGCTGAGGACCGAGTACTTAAAGCCTGGGGTGGGGGAAAACGTTCTGGATTCAAACCACAACAAGCTAAAAGACAGCTTTTAGCAAAACCTTCCTGAAAGCATTGACACTGTGTGGCTGTAGCTATTAAATAGGGCTGTGAATGAAAGAGCGTTTGTAGAGGGGGTGGGAGTCAGTGGAGAAATATCCGTTAAAAAGGACCATGAGTCTCTTTGACTTGAGGACGCTCAGCCCCTGAGATATTAATATCATTTGAGAATCTCTGAAAGAGAGCCCAAGTCCATAGATTTCTAGTTTGTTCCACTTGGGAACCTGGCCCAGCCCACACAGCCCAGATGTTGCTGTGACTTGAGCCCCAAGCATACCATGGTCTGTCAGACAACTCTTCTCTTCTCCTTCTGAAGGCAGGAGTGGGTGGTTGCTGCTTTGGAGCATGTAGAAGAGGAACCAAAGGAAACTCTTTCAACCAGGGACCTAGAGCTCATGCTGGAAAAACAAGAGTGTTTTGTCCCAAGGGACAAGTGTCCATGTGATCACCTCCCAGTGAGCTTCACAGACCAGTTTCTGGCTTCAGGCTCCCCCAAGGACAGGGCTCCTTCTTGATGTCTGACCTTTTCAAGAGGCGTCTTAGGGGAAGTGGGTCTCCAGCTGGGCCCCTGACCCTCTGCCCTCTCCAGTTTGGAGCCATTGGGGGGAAGGACTACTTGCAATGGTGACTCAGCCCTTGGCCATGGGTGGCTGGGCTGCATTGGCTAGGCGGAGTCCCTGCAGCTGGCTGGGCTGGCTTCCGCTGGTCTGGGTCCTGTACTTTCTTCCCTTCACCCTTGACTTTTAATTTTGGAAGTTTTCAAACCTATGGACAAGTTTGGAAGAATAGTGACATTCTTACCCATGAAGACTGCTTGCAGTGTCTGTTGAAACTATTCGCTACATGGTTACAGCCGGCTCTTTTTGGTATAGTATTTGCAGGTGAGTTGGAATATTGTGGCTTTCATCTCCAAATACTCCTAAGAATAGGGAGGTCCTTTATAGTTGCAAGGTCGCTGTTGCACCCTGAGAAAATCAACAGCCGTTCCAAAGGAGCACCCCAGTTCAGTTGCATTTCTTAAGAGTTCTAAAATAAGGTTTTACATTTTTGTTTGTTTGTTTGTTTAAAGTAAATCATTTGAACTCTGGGCTGAAAGGATGGTTCAGTGCTTGCGTGAGGACCTGAGTTGGATCTCCGGTACCTACATAATAAAAGGTGGGTATGGTGGTGACAGTTTGTAATCCCAGGGATGGGGAACTGGTGAAAGACAGATCCCTGCTTTCTTGGACAGCCAGCTTAGCCTATTTGAGCTCCAGGCCAGTGAGAGACCCTGTCTAAAAAAATTGGTGACTGGGACTAGAGAGATGGTTATGGCTTCAGAGTTCCTTTTTTTTTTTTTTTTTTTTTTTTCGGAAAACCCAGGGCCTTGGCGCCCCAACCCTACCACTGAGCCAAATCCCAACCCTGGCTTCAGAGTTCTTACTGCTCTTTTAGGGGTGCTCTTTTAGCTTCCAGCACCCAAGGCAGGTAGCTCCCAATCACATGTAATTGCAACTCCAGGGAATAGACACCCTCTCTGGCTTCTATAGGCACCTGAACACATACAGCACCACACACAGACTTAAATATACCCATGAATAAAAATTAAACAAATCCTGAGAAATTAATTATTTTTAAAAGGTAGATGGTACTTAAGGAATGGATACACTTGAGGCTGGACTCTAGCCTTCACACACACATGCATGCACACATGCAACCTTATATATGAACAACTGCATATGCATGTACAGCCTCATACATATGGGATATCTGTGTGTACATGTGCAACCTCACACATGTGCAGCCTTATGTATATGAACGTGTGTGTACCTACATGGTAGCTTCTACATATGGATATGCATGCTTTACACATGAATGTATGTGTGTACACGTGTAGCCTCACACATATGAACACATGTGTGCACACACATTTGAACTGGCATCTACCCAGGTAATACATTTTTATGTTTTACATTTGATCTTTTAAGAATCTTCTTGGGGCTGGGGATTTAGCTCAGTGGTAGAGCGCTTGCCTAGAAAGCGCAAGGCCCTGGGTTCGGTCCCCAGCTCCGAAAAAAAGAACCAAAAAAAAAAGACTCTTCTTAACTTTTTTTTCTTACCATATTTAATTTTCGAAGATGGTAGACTTTTTAGTTTGGTACAGATTTCCTGTTAAATTTATTGACTTGTTTTCTCCTGATATCATTTAACTTGCTCCCTAATTCCTGATCTTGTCATAAACTAAAGTTAGTCCTAGTTGTCAGCACCTAGCCGCTGGGACTCTTAGTGTACAAGCTTCACAAGGCCCCAGTGGTTGCTGTTACCAGAACTGTCCCCACATTTATTCGATCCTTCCCTCCTTCCTTCCTTCCTTCCTTCCTTCCTTCCTTCCTTCCTTCCTCCCTCCTTCCTTCCTTCCTTCCTTCCTTCCTTCTTCCTTCCTTCCATTCTTTCTTTCCTTTTTTGAGACAGGTTATGCTTTGTAGCCCAGGCTAGGCTGAAACACCTGCTCCTTCTACCTCAGCCCCTGAAGACTTAGATTATAGCATGTGCTACCAGACCTTGATTTTCTTAGCTTCCTTGATATGCAACTTGAAACCCTGACAGAGATTTAATAAGATCGCCTGCTCTATGCCAGCGCTTTGAGGAACTTCTTGGGAAAATATTTCTCGTGTGTGTGTGTGTGTGTGTGTGTGTGTGTGTGTGTGTGTGTACACGTGTGTGTGATGTGCATGGGGGCATGCATGCCATGCCATGCTGTGGATGTCAGGGGACAGCTCTGTGGAGTCAGTTTCTCCTTTTGCCTTTTTGTAGATTCCAGGGATTGAACTCCGCTCACCAGGCTGGCACGGCAAGCACCTCTACTTGCTAAGCCATCTCTCTGGCCCCCTTGGCAGAGTTTCCTATTTGAATCCACAAAAAAACATTTTGAGGAAAGGGTATTTCCTTTACAGCTGAAAATCTGAGGTTCAGAAGTGTCAAGGTGGGGAAAGGAATTATTATGTTTTTTTCTTTATTTTTTGAGGTAGGGGCTCACTAAGTAGCCCTGGCTGACCTGGTACTGGTTAGATAGATCAGGCTGACCTCCAACCCACAGAGATCCTCCCACATCCACCTCCCAAGTGCCCCAGCACTTTAATCCCATTAAAGGTGCCACCACACCTTGTATACCACTCATCGTATTGGCAGTGTGAGCCCTCTACCACCCAATTACACCTTGGCCCCTTGTAGCCTTCCCCTAAGACCGTTTCCTCCTTAGCCCTTATGTGTGTATTCCCTTCTGGTCCGCCTCACCTTTGCACCCCATACCTTTTGCTTCTTTGAGGTTGCTTGGGCTGGATGCCCAGCCCTGCGGCACCCCGAGTTAATTTATTCCCCAGTGCCCATCTCCAGTGCTATCTTGAAGAAACTGCTCCCAGCTCATCTCCATCCAAATGCAGTCTTGGCGGCTTTTGCTTGCACTGCCGGCTCAGTATTGCTTCCTGTGTGATGCACAAGCTTCGCTTGTGGCTTGTAGAGCTCGCTCGCAGGAGTCAAGGGCTCAAATTCCAGGTCCTTCACACCCTGTGCGACCCTGCGTGTGTCCATTCACCTGAAACTTCATTTTCCTCATTTCTAAGGGAGAGAAGGCTGGGAAGGTCAGGACTTCACGATGCTTCGGAATCCAGTGATGCTACTGCAGATTGCTCCGCAGGGTGAAAGGGAGCTCCTGGCAGACTCTGAGACCCTGCTGGTTGCATTTCCTTCCCAGACACCATGTGCAACCTGACACAGAACAGCTGTGGATGTCCTCAGGGTCATTTCCCCCAAATACCAAACAGGTCCCTGCAGATACCATAGACCTGGGGCTTGCCTACGTTCTTTTGGCATTTCTTCATCACCCCCTCAGTGTGGGGCAAGACTTGGCTGGGCCCACAGCCAGCAATAAAGCGGATGCTAATCATATCATTATATGCTGAATAATTAACTGTCATTTAAATATTCATATGTTGTTGGGGGCAAGGCCTTTTATCAGCATCTGGGGATATGTCAGCAGAGGAAAGAGATGGATGTCGCCAAGGCTGACTTTGCCTGTGAAGGGCGACCTGGGGTCCAGGGAGAGTCATTGCAGTGGCCACCAGACAGTCAGCTAATATATATAACTGCAATATTCTCACGTGATAAACGGCAACTTCATAAACGCTTGATGCATATGAGCAAGCCTAAAACAATATTGGAAGCATTAATTTCATTTGACTAATGCTTATCTATATTTTATTCTGTTCCCGTCTCTAAAGAAGCCCCTCTTCCTTTCAGGGGGAGGGCGGTAGGCCTGGAGGGCCACTGATGGGCTACAGCAGCCAAGGGGGGCAGTTTCTGTTAGTCCTGCCTTTAGGATGACGAGAGTTGAGACTGGCTCTGAGCTTCGAAGGCTTGCCTTCGAGTCTGTGTCTAGCTCTGTGAGTTAAGTCCTCGAGAGTGGCATGGGTGTCTTGGGTGTGGCTAGGTAAAGCTAAGTTATATAGGTGCCCTCTTGCTGTCAGGGGTGACTCAAGAGGGGAGGCCCTGAGGACAGAAGTATGGGCAGGTGGGGAGTGTTATAAAGTGACTCTTCTGTGGTGAGGTGTGGGTGGGTGTAGTGGTTTGAATATGCTTGGCCCAGAAGTGGCACTATTAGGAGGTGTGGCCTTGTTGGAGGAAGTTTGTCAGTGTAGAGGGTGGGCAATGAGACCCTCCTCCCAACTATGTGGGAGTCAGTCTTCTCCTAGCTGCTTTCAGATGAAGATGTAGAACTCTCAGCTCCTCCAGCACCATGCCTGCCTGGATGCTGCCATGCTCCCGCCTTGATGATACTGGACTGAACCTCTGAACCTGTAAGCCAGTCCCAATTAAATGGTGTCCTTATGAGCGTTGCCTTGATCATGGTATCTGTTCACAGCAGTAAAACCTTACCTAAGACAGAGGGGAAGGGACCTGGAGGAGAGAAAGAGAACAGAGGAAGGAACAAGAAAGCCAAGAGGGAGAGAATGAATGGCACCTGCAGACTGGTGATGGGGGAGCAAAGCAGCTTGGAAGGGGGTTGGTTCTAGAGTTGGATAGCCATGGGCTGGGCTTTAGCTGTGCCTTTAACTAGCTGTAGGACCTCTGGATCCTCTTTTTCAACCCTCAGTTCCCACTTGTAAAATAGGAGACCCAGTGCTTAGCAGATGGGTTTATTGTCCATTCTGTGCGAATTCTAAGGGACTTAAAATTGCCAGCTTTAAGTGATGTTTCTAAACACGTTGGCGGGTTGATGGCTTACTGGGCTCCTCTTCTGGGGTCTCACAGAGCTCCATCAAGTGTCAACTGGGGTCATTGATTGGAAGGCTTGAATTGTGGGGGGTGGTAGCGGTGATGTTGGTGGTAATGTAGTTGGTGATGGTGGTGGCAGTGGCAGCGATGATGGTGGTAATGATGGTGATGGTAATGGCAGTGGTGACAGTGGTGGAAATGGCAATGATGATGTCAGTGGTGATGTCGGTGGTGATGTCCATGGTGATAGTGGTGGTGATGGTGGTGATGGTGGTGGTGAGGTCAGTGGTGATGTCGGTGGTGATGTCAATGGTGATGGTGGTGGTGAGGTCAGTGGTGATGTCTGTAATGGCTGTAGTGATGGTGGTGGTGAGGTCGGTGGTGATGTTGGTGATGGTGATGGTAATGGTGATGGCGGTGGTGGGTGTCTGCTTTCAAGAACTCTCTGCAGTCTGCTGACTCTTATTTCCTTTCAGGATCTGACTCTGGCTGGTTGTCTGCTAAGGAGACCCTCAATTCTGAATGGCCCATGGGGATTTCTTCAGTTTGGCTGCTGACTACCTTAAACAATAGCCTGTACCTAAGACAGAGCTTATACAACACAGAATCGTGAAGCATGGAGGGACACTGTCACCTTCCCTGGTTTATTAGAGTAAGCGACAGGCTCTGCCCACACATATGGGAGGGGACAGTACAGGTTGGGTCGTTTAGTGACCCTCAAGTCTTTGCATCATATCTGACAAGGATGACAGTAGGTGCTCAGTACTGGGTATTCACTGTCCCTGTGTTTTGTGAACGTTCTCATCTGACCTACAGAACAACTCAGGAAGAGCAGCGACTGCCATCACTGTACCAATGAAGGACTGTGGAGATCAAGGAACCCCGATCCCTACCAGGGGAAAGCAGGGGCACCGTGGAATTGGTCATAGACACCGTGTGATCCAACACCCATGGTTGCCAGTGTAGCCAAACCTCAGAAGACTCTCAGGGCACGCCCTGGCCCAGGTATGTCAGTAACCACCCCCTCAATAACCCACTTGGTACTTGACTTCCTTTGGCAGCCACTGTCTGTACCCTGTGCCCCATTACCTTCGCACACCCTGAATGTTCACAGGACCTTTACGTGGGTGCATGTGAACTGCAGCGCACTTGGGACAAAATGAGAACCACAGGGGATGACCCTGGGCGTGGTTCTCTTTACTCAAAGTGCTTGCCTGTTGGTGCCTCACTCATTCGCGGCTGCTGTCTTACCAGACTGGACAGTCTCAGCACACATCTCTCATCTTATGATCTGAGGATCAGAATCCTAAGTTTTCACTGGACTAAAATTAAGGTGTGGGTGGGGTTAAAAGGTCAAGGGGTCGCTCCATCTCCTCGTCGTCCTAGTTTCCTTGGCTCTGGGCCCCTTCCTACATCACCGTAGCCAGCCCTGACGGTCACATCTATCTCACAGGGCATCGCTCGGTCTTCACTCCTCTTCTCCCTTCCAGTTTCACTTTGTCAGGGCCCATGGCAACACTGGGTCATGCAGGTGACCCAGGACGAGCTCCCTGTTGTAAAGCCAGCTGGTTAGCAACTCACTTCACCCACAGCCTTCATTCCCCATGGACCAAGCGACGTAGCAGATTCTCGGTGTCCAAGATAAGGACCCTAGCATCATCTGCCTAGCGTCTTCTGTCGGTTAGTTCTTCTGTCTGTTGTGCCAGCAGGGGATTGTGGGTTAGAGGCTAGGGCTCCTGCTCGAGGTTCATCCTTTACTTCCGCACTGACCGCCCTTAGCTCGCTGCCAGAGTCCGGAGCTCACACTGGAGCCAAACAAAATGTCAATTTATTCTCCAGATAGGAGATGACGAGAAAGGGTAATACGTGGAAAGGAAAGAAGACGGAAGGAGAGGGGAGGGGAGGGGAAGAAAAAGGTATGGGAGAGAAGATGCATGCTACGTTTATACATTTTGAAACATTGTGCTGGCCCATAGGCTGCCAGTTTGTTCCTGTGGTTCCTATCAGACCGAACCTCCGAACATGAGCCAAGGTGGGAAGCGACAGAGAGATCAGCCAACACTTTTGTCACTGGGCCACCCGCGTCATGTCCCTGAGCATGCCGAACAGGTCTCCTCTGGCATAGAGTGTCCAGAGCTGCAGCCTGCGCCCTGTGCCCCGTGGCAGGTTGACTTGTGCCTACACAACCTACACGTGCTCTGTGGCTCTGCCCTGCTGTCTCACACAGCCTGTGACACAAAGCGCCAGTGTGGGTAGCGTGCTTGTTGGACGTGTAATTGAATGGAGCCCAGTGCCTTTCGTTCACTCCGCATCCTGCTCAGGGACCTGTGACCTCCTTCATTGCGCCTGGCTCTTCAGAGCAGGCTCTAGCCGCAGGCACCGTGGATACTGTATGCATGCGTGTGAGCATCAATTACGGGCTTCGTTGACCCGGAACCCAAAGTGGAAGTCTGTGCAGGAAGTGACCATGGCCTGGGCTGGAAAGGCCAGGCTAGGGAGCTGAACCATGGGGCCTCTGGCCTGCCCTCGCAGCTGCCCCAGCTGCTTCCTTCCCAGTCTCTGCCCCCCACCCCCAGCCCCCGTGCATTCGAGATTCCCGGGAGGTCGAGCCTGGTGTAATTACAGGGTATCTGCTGCCTCCCTATAAATCTAATAGACTTTTTGGCCTTGTCAGATTAAAACTTACCTATCAACCCGCCGCAGTCCTCTAGATCTCCCTAAATCTGTACTTGGGAGAGAATTTATGGCCAGGAATTGCATTTTGCAAAATGATTAAAGTTGCCAAACAGCCATAAAAAGTTGCAGGAGGAGATACGGTTTTTTTGAAAGTCTGCTTAATTTATAAGGGGTGGAAGGTTTATTGTCATTTAGAGTCCACAGCCAGGCAGCGATGGAGCGTTTGGCGGCAGCTGTGCACATCTGCTTCTGCTTTATGCCTTTTACATGTTTTTAAATTGCCCTGTTTGAATCTGCAGCCGCCAAAGCATCCCGGTCTGCAGAAGGGTGGTTAACTCCTGCCCTCTGACGCTGGCCTCCCGTGCCCTATTCCTCAGACGACCCGACTTGCCTCCCAGAAGTGTTCCTGGGTGATCCCGTCTCATGACGACTGCTCCATGCCTTCCTGTCATCGGCCAGCCCCACCAGCAGAGCCCTCACGTGTGCAAAGCTTTCAAGTCTATAGGCGGGTTTCACGTGCCACGTCTTAACACTTGTCTCCCTGGATTAAATGATTAAACGAGATCAAACACTCAAGGCTCTAAACGCCCGGTGTTACCTCTTGAGCTGATAAATAGAATTAGGGCTCCCGTTTATTGACCGCATGCGAGATGTCAGACCTCTGCTCCTCGCTCCTACCACATTACTTCACAGACTCTTGGCTGCCGCTGTGGGAGACAGCTGTCAGTTGTACCTGGGTTTTGGGAAGTGTGAAGAACTTAAAGCCAAGGTCGTGAAGTCAACACTCAAGCACATTAGCTAACTATTGGCAATGTCACTAGGGCAAGCATCTCACTGGTCTGTCTCCCGGGCTGGCACAGAGCAGACCCTGGGTGGATCCTGTTGAGGGTGAGCCTGCATGAACTGAGCTGTCCCAGTTGCTGTCTCTTATCCCCGCCCCGCCTCCCCTTCTCCTTACAGGCATCAGACCCTGGATCATCAGAAGTCTAACTTAGCGCTCAGTCTGGTGTCTGACGTATTATAGTTCTTGATTCGCTGGAAAGAGGACTGAATACATTCAATCCCAACGGTCCTCTGAGGACGGTTTTAGGAACTCCATCGTGCGGGAGGGAGGGGCCTGAGGGTGTGTGACACCTGTTCAAATACAGCGTCAGAGCCAGGATTTGGATTCGTTTTTTGTTTCTTTGTTTTGTTTTCTCACCAGCGCCCGCCCACCTAACCACCTGGCAGACGTTTGGGGGGTTGGGGGGAGATTCGGAAGTGTTTCTTCTTCACCACCATCCTGTCTAGTATCTATTAAATATCCATCACTCACCAGCTGCAGACATTCTCCAGAAAGCCCCAGAACACCCTCCCAGAGGTGTCTGCTATTCCTCCCATTTTACAGATGTGAAAGCAGGTTGAAGGAGGCTGCCTAGTGACTGATCTGATTCCTGAGGTAAGGGTCAGAGTGACTGGGATAAAGGCCAGCGAGGGATGCCCTGCAAACCCAGCTTGGCAAGGGTTGGCAGGAGCAGAGGAGGGTCAGGAGAAGCTTCTAGAAAGCTGTTTTTCCAACTGGCCTGTGAGGGTAGAATGGCGCTTTGGCAGACTGTTGATAAGAATTGTTCTCTGTGTGAGCGAGAGCAGAGCCAGGTGGATTATGAGCATTTTAGCTTGGCCTGGGGTGTCCTGTGTTCCTTCTGACTTCACTCTTGGACCTGTCCTCCCCTGCAATGGGGAGATGCACAGGCCGGAGGGGAGGGTCTGTAGGCTGGTGTGTCCAACTGGTCCTTAAGGTTTCTCTCAGCCCCATCCACATTTTCTCCTCTTTTCCCCCCTAGCCTCCTGCCAGCGCCATGGAGTGAAGAGAAGTTTGGCCCTGGGATGATGAGATGGACCCACTTGGATGTTCTCCGGCCCCACTCCCACCCCGCATCCTTGTCCCTTCATCCTTGCTGTACAGTGGTCTGCCTTCGTGCTCACAGCCAGGCTCAGCAGGGAGAGTAGCCTCGTCCTTGGATTTCCCTGCTTCCCAGACACTGCAGACACCCAAAGCCTGCTCTAGGCTCGTCTCCCGGGTGGGTGCATTTATTCTTTCTCTCATTCATTTGTTGATTCATTCAACCAGTAGTTTCTGAGCTCTTAGGGTCTGCTAGGCTGGGAACACAGCAGCGACCCCAGCTGACCAGTCTGTTGTCTTCACAGAGGTTACCCCACTGACTGGATGGACAACGTCGGTTTTTAGAGAGCAACCCAGGCCTTGATGTCAGTAAAACATGAGGCACGATGGGAAGTGCCTGGCTATTGCTTTGGTTCGCAGACAGAGATCTCATCTCCACCACAAGAGGGGACGTCTGCAGGAGGATCTGAGTGTGACGAAGCTACTCAAAGGAAGATCTAGACACAGAACATCCCATACTCCGTGAGCAAGAAGTGCAAAGGCCCTGGGGTCGGAGGGAACTTTTCCAACTCCAGGAACTGGAGGAGTCTGGGGCTTAGAGGTGACAACAGGCCAGGATCATGGTGACACTTTCTATTTCCCTGTAAGTACAGTAGCAGCTCTTGGGGACTTGGGTCTAGGGAAACCTCTGACTTGATTTCTATCTCTCTCTCTCTCTGCCTTTTGTACTGATAGCAGAGAGACCATGACGAGCTCTGGGGCTAGGGGATGACTTAGTTATTATTTAAGTGCCTGCATGCAAACATGAAGACCAGAGTTCAGTCAAACGAGCTGGGCATGGTGTCATGAGGTTGCAATCCTAGAGATGGAGAGAAGGAGACAGGAGCCTCCTTGGGACAAGCTGTAGTAGTCAGTCTAGGCAAATAAATGAGCTTCCGGTTCAGGAGAGACTCTGTCTCAAAGGAGGTGGATGCTGTTGTTGATGACATCATCCAAAATTGTCTTTTGTCTTTCACACACTTTCGTGCAAGCATGCATGCGTGCTCGCGCACATACACACACACACACACATACACGCACGTGCACACACGTGCACACACACACAAAAAATTAATTGTTCCAGTTACTTGTCTGACATCACAGTCTTCCACAGATACTCAGTGCCCCACCCTAGCTCCTTTAGGTCTTACCCTGACATATTACTTTCCAGGGACGCCTTTGCCCATTCTTCTTGCAAAGTCTCTGATGACTCCTCAGGATCCAGCTCCTGGGCATCCTTCTGGGGAGCCCTTCACTCTCTCCCTTGGCAGGATAAATTCACATTCTCACTGTCATTACCAGTTCTACCCATGGGCACATACAGACAGCGTGTTTCTCGTTTCTCTTTCCACTAGGTCAGGAGTCATTCCAGCACCAAGATCTGACTCCGATGCTCTCGTAGACCACAGGCCTTTTCTAGCCTGCTCTGGGAGTGGTGTCTGACAAATGCTTTCTGGGCTGACGTGAGTTATTTGCGTACTCTAGCAGAAGCACTGCGTTAGCAAGTCCCCTTTGTTTGAACAAACAAGATTAGAAGCCTCCTGGTAAGGCTCAAGCCAATCTACACTTTCTGGGACTTCTGGCCTCTGGAGGGCTCCTTGGTGTTTTCTAAAAGCCAGGGAGAGTCAAAATTTGAATAGATATCTCTCAAAAGCTGGTCCTGTATTACCTTGAGACAAGTGTTTGTTAAAAAAAAAAAGATTCTAGTTGCTAGAACACATCTTGTAAATACTTGTGTTTGAAAATGTACACTTCCGGGATGCTTTGTGGGTTCCTGTGCATGTTCACGTACGACTGGAAATCTGTTTGTCACAGATGCTTCCCGGGCCTGGTGGTTGTTTTCTCTTTGCTAATTAATCTACTGATGTGGAATTATGCATCTTTCTCCATAAGCTAGGAGTGTATTTAAAAGCTCATTTCCTTGCCTGAGATACATGCAAATAAAAGTCAAAGATGATTGAAACCATGTCCTGTCTCTTTATCCCGCCTAAGGACTAACCTGGTGTGTCAGGGTGGTGTGACCACACACATGGCAGCTTATATCTGGTCAACTGTGAGCTCGCTGAGGCATCTGTGCTCTGAGTCTGGCCTGTTGCTTCAGCAAACGCTTGTTGGTGGAAGAATAGTGAATTAGCTGCTTAACTCAGCTGCCCCCCTTCTCTCTGTGGCAAAGTCCAGCTTGGACTGAAGCCTGCTGTTCACTCGGCAGGGGGTGTGCACCTCCTGCCCAGCACACCCTGAGTACCGTGTTGTGACTACTTCTTACACTGGCCTGCCTTGTGTGCACGGCACAGATTGGCTGGGGTTTCGAGGTCTTGGCAACTTCCGGGTAAATGCTAGAAATGGCATCCTAAGATCTCCATATTTAACCACAAGAATAGCCAGAATGGAGAGGAAGAAACAAGTAAATAATTGAAATCTCCCTTTGGTAAAGATGTTAAGTTCCTGGTAAGTTCTTTACTTCTTCAAGCCTCAGTTTACACATGGGGGTGGGGGGAGAGAAAGAGAGAGGAAGAGAGAGAGAGACAGACAGACAGACAGAGATAGACAGAGACACACACAGAGACACACAGAGAGAGACAGAGAAAGAGACAGAGGCAGAGAGAGCGACACAGAGAGAGAGAGAGAGACAGACAGACAGAGACACACAGACAGAGACACACAGAGAGAGACAGAGAAAGAGACAGAGACAGAGAGAGCGACAGAGAGAGAGACAGAGACAGAGACAGATAGACAGAGACACAGAGAGAGACAGAGAGAGAGAGAGAGAGAGAGAGAGAGAGAGAGAGAGAGGAGAGAGAGAGAGAGAGAGAGACAGAGAGAGAGAGATAGAGAGAGAGAGAGAG
This sequence comes from Rattus rattus, assembly GCF_011064425.1. Lineage (NCBI taxonomy): Eukaryota > Metazoa > Chordata > Mammalia > Rodentia > Muridae > Rattus > Rattus rattus. The sequence continues at coordinate 33,782,195 of NC_046154.1, forward strand.
AGAGAGACAGACACAGAGAGCGACACAGAGAGAGAGAGTGAGACAGACACAGACACACAACACACACAGACACATACATAGAGAGAGAGAGAGAGAGAGAGAGAGAGAGACATACGGTATTACAATGCATCTGGGGAGAGAACCCTTTACAGCTGAGTGGCTCATCGATACTGAGGTACAGACAGGATAACTCTCCCTTGGCTTCTGACATCAGAGTACAGGTCGAGACAAAGGCCCTTGCCCCAACTCTGGTGAAGACTATATCTGCTTTGCTCAGACATCTTGGAGGCCAATGTGGTCAGGGATTTAAGATCATCTAGATTCTGCCATTGCTAACCCCTGACACAGACAGCTGTCTGCCCCGGTATGAACAAGGGTGTCACTTGTCCTGTTCTTGCTTCATCCTCTTAGGCTGCAGGCGTCGTGACAGGTGGCTCTGGGGTAATGGGTACCAGGTGGCCTGTTCCTCTCAAAAGACACTGCAAAATTTTACCCTTTAATGACTCGTTCACAATATTCATTCATTCTACAAGTAGTTCTCAAGAGCCTATTGTGTGCCTGAGCCAAGAGGTGCTAGAATACATCAGAAATGGATCCATGGAGTCTGCACTCGGGAGAAGCGTGGGGTGGAATTTTGGGGTAGCGGCACACTGTCAGCTGTGTGAGGTGAAACAGACCTGAATGTCTGTAGGCACTAAAAGTCCATATTCAAGTCTGACTCTAATATCTGCCTATCGAGTTTCCAGGAGTCTGCAGCTACATGATGTCTGGAAAAGAAGCAGGCTCATCTCGGGTGACTGTAGGTGAGAGATCTAGTTCTCTCCTTTGCCATAGGGCTTTGTGTTTGCCATCCTGTGTCCTCCTGATTTTTTAGGCAGAAAAGGAGGTGAATGATGTGTTCCGTGTGCAGGGCTGAGGTAAGCATCTAGTTTGGTTCTGGGGCAAGGCAGAGGAGGCAGGCAGGTGGGGATCCTGGTGAAAGGAGGTTTGGGGCCTCTGACCTAACTGTGAGAACTACAGCAGAGGAGGAGACAGGGCCATGCCAGACGTCTGCTGAATACAGAGTAAGAACAGGATGATGGTCTGACCAGAGCAAGGGAGTTTGGGTCAGGTAGAGCAAGAAACATGGAGAACATTCACACACAGGTTGCCAAGTTCTACCGAAGTGGTAATGGTCTCTCCCCCTATCATCCAGCCTAGGGTCTGTTCTGGAACCAAGGAGACCCCCAACTCCAAACCCCACAGCAGGCAGAGTGCAGGATGACATTGTTGTCTATCATACAAATCAATGGTTCTTTTGCTAAGTGGTCAATGTTTGTTTGGCTTTAGCATTGTTTAATTCAATGCATCAATTAAAGATGGTGTCATGTCCGCTCTGGTGTGCAGCCTAGGCCCTCTGTGTGACTTGAGCTCATCGGTTTGAGATCACTCACAGCCTTACGTCTCCACTCCTTTGTCCCCTTGCATAACTCAAGGACAGGAGTAATTGACGTGAAACTTTTAAAAATTAATTTCGCTGCATATGCCACGGAGGGAGAGTGCAAGTCCTCCCAGCCATTTATAACGTCACGGTGATTGGTCCTGACAAAACAATACCTTAAAAACTCACCAAAGTAAATTATGGCCCGAGCAAATGGCTGCTCCGCGGCAGGGCCGGAGGCTTGGAGGGGAGCCAGGCAAAAACAAAGTAATGTGCTTTTGATATTAATAACAGAGATGATATCGATCTGCACGCTAGTGTCACTTCTCCACTCCGGCGAGGAGATTGCTCCCGGCATTTAGTCCACTGAAAGCCACTTTCCATGTAGGCCATTTAATTTTGTGAGTCTTTAATTATGTGAAATGGAGTCTAGTTAAAGGGCCAGGTCCCAGTTTCGCCAGGCGGAGACGTGGGCTGTGATTCAGGAAGCTGTCAGAAATGCATATAACTCAATTCTTAGATCTGCAAATGCAGTTGTCTCTCTAAATGTTTATTTCATCCTTGCACTTCTCTGGCCTGGTGCCACCGTGCATCAGGACAGACACAGACTCTGATTACAGGACCACATTTTTCAAAGGACCTGAAGTTAATGTGCCTGTTTTCTGCATAATAAAAGTCATAACTCACAGGAGCCGCCAAGGCCTCCCCCTAGCCCCACGAAAGGCTGTAGAAGGGACAGTGCATCCAGTCCCAGTAATCTGACGTTCCTGGGCCTGGCCTGATTCTGGGCTGCTTGTCCGTCTGTGGATCTGTGGCAGACCGCACTGGGAGACCACAAGTCAGACCACAGACTCATCCGTGGGTCAGAATACTTCAGAGGTTCATGAGACAGCCAGGAGAGAAACCCACATGCCAGACCACAGTGACAGCCACAGTTTCTGTTATAGACTTCAGGACAATGGCCCCAGGGGTGGGGGGTTCTGCCATGAGGATCTTTCCTCAGAAAGACCATGGCACCTTTCCTCAGTTCAGATCAGCCAGCTTGTCGCCCCCTTTCTCCTCTATACAGAGCCCTCTCTGTATGTGTTCCCGTGTTCCCCAAACCCACACTTTTATTTCTGTGTCTGTATGTGTGCATCTTGCACACACACACACACACACACACACACACACACACACACACCTATGGCCTTGCACTGCTCTGGAACCTCTCTTGGGCTCTGTTTGGTAATGTTTGTATGCTCTGATCTTTCCGTCATCCGATGGTTCTAGCTGTCCCAGGTGTGACAGAGGACTTCCTTGTTGAACCAGATCTGCATGCTTAAACCTCAGCCTGCCTGGGCTGTCCTGGGGAGTTCTTGGTGCTGCCCCGGTCATCCCATGACAAGGACCATAATTTGTGACAGGGACCATATGGAGGTGGGCAGGCTGACCTGGTTAGCCTTTCTGCTGACATACAACAGAGAGAGGGAGAGAGAGAGAGAGAGAGAGAGAGAGAGAGAGAGAGAGAGAGAGAGAGAGAGATGAATGGCATACTATGTGTCTAGAACTTGGCACCTCTGGCAACACTAGTACCCTAGTCAAGGGTGAAAAGCCAAGATAATTGGCACCATCAAGATATAGTGCCATAGAAACATGTATGTGTTCCTCACTTAAGGTGCCCATGAATGTCCTCTTCACTTACTTTGTAAGTAGTTTTGCTAGGTTCCATAATTGTTTGTCCAGCCCTCAGGAGACTTAGGAGAACAGGGACTTGGAAAGTGACTTCTGGGAGTACCACTGCCAGAGCCGCAGGAAGTACCAGAAGTCAGGGAAGAGGACCACGTTACAGGCTGACAAAGGAGCCCCTGGCAGTGGTAGTAAAGTGAAGAACTTTATAACGGGAGTGTGGAGGGAGAACATTTGCAAACAAATACAGATGAGAGATGGGTGGGGGTGGGATAAAGAAAGCCGGCTTTGGGTTGGGGAGATGGCTCAGTGGGTAAAGTGCTTGCTGCATAAGCATGAAGACCTGAATTTGAACCCCCTGCAACCACAGAGAAAGCCAGGGACAACAGCATATACCTGTAATCCAGTTACGAGGGAGGGGGAGACAGGAGTATCCCCCAGGCGCTCACTGGCCAGGCAGCTGGGATGCATTGCTCAGCTCCAGGTTCAATGAGAGATCCTACCCTGAGCAAAACGGACAGGGATTAAAGAAGATTACTGGTGGTGACCTCTGGTGCTGTGTGCGTATATACATAGGTGCATGACTATTCACATACATGTACATGTGTAAACATACACACACAGGCAGGGCGGGGGGCAGGCACATCCAAGGGGTGTCTTAGCGGAGATCTAAGTGGCCCAGTATGCCAGTATGCATAGGTCAGCTCTGAGGGTAGGGATTCCAGAGTCAATTGATCTCAAAATCGTCCGCCTGTGGATATCTTTTCTCCCTTATTCTTAGCTGCAGAGAATCCTACAGGTCGGTATCTAGCTGTGCAGACCTAAAGAAATCCGCAGGGACAGAGGCTGATGTCCACCCTGCTGGTGGCAGTGGGCACCACTGTGTCTCCTTGCATTTGCAAAGCTCTTCCCTGTAGGAGTTGCTATCATTTGGAAGGCTCAGGTTATCTCCCAAAGCTTTATACGTTGGAAGCTTGGCTGCCAGGTTACAGTGTTGAGTGACGAGACCTTTAAGAGGAGCAACCTGGTGGCCGGTGGCTGAATGAAGCTCTGAAGGGCTCCACTTAGTTCCTGGGGGAAGGGATTGCTATAAAAGGATCTCCCTTGCTTCCAGTCCTGCCATGTGGCTGTTTTCTCCGCTCACACATATTCTTGTGGTGAAGCCACCTGTTACATTGTGATACAGCCAGAAGGCCCTCGCTAGAGCTGAGCAGAAGCTAGAGCTGAGCAGAAGGCAGCGCTGTGTTCTTGGACCTCTAAAACTGTGAGCTAAATCGACCTCTTTACTTCACAAATTATCCGGCCTTGGGCATTTTGTTCCAGCAACAGAAAAAGACTAACACAAGAGTCAGATCCAGAAGCGAGCACAGAGGCTCTGTCTGCCATGGACACAAGAATCAGGTTCGGAAAAGGCTTATGGGCTGACCAGAGCTACTGATGCACCATGGGATTTTTGCAGAGATTTTAGGATAAGAGGCAGTTGGAATGGAAGGCAGAGGGGCTGTAAGGCTAGGAGCTATGGCAGAGTTTGCTACTACGTGGGGCCTAGGAAGAAGTCTGAATGAAAACGATCAGGGCTGAGTGGTGGAAAGCAATGGGCCTTTAAAAGATCAGCATTAAGCGTGGCTGTGGCAGCACAAGCCTTTAGTCCCAGTGCTCACTTAGGAGGCTGAGGCAGGCAGATCTCTATGAGTTCGAGGCCAGCCTGGTCTACAGAGTGAATTCTGGGAGAGTCAGGGCTACCCAAAGAAATCCTGTCATAACGAAGCAAAACAGAACAGATCAGTGTTGATGCTGGGTGGAAATTAGAGTCAGGAGAAGGGTCTAGGAGAGTGGGAGAAGGTAAGCAGAATAGTTGCTTAGATTAGATTAGATTAGGGCTGGAGAGATGGCTCAGTGGTTAAGAGCACTGACTGCTCTTCCAGAGGTCCTGAGTTCAAATCCCAGCACCCACATGGTGGCTCACAACCATCTGTAATGAGATCTGATGCCCTCTTCTGGTGTGTGTAAAGACAGCTACAGTGTACTCATATAATAAAAAGAGTCTAAAAATATGTTTATAGATTAGATTAGATTGAAGGGGAGGGCATGAGAGTGTGGGGGAGGAGAGAGATGGGGAGGGAGAGGGAGAGGATGGAAGGGTGAGGGGGACAGAGAAAGAGAGATTGAGCAGAGGACAACTTGTGGGAGTCAATACCTTCTTCCCACCATATGGGTTCTACAGTCCAAACTCAGGCTGTCAGGTTTGGTGACTGGTATCTCCCATCCTCCCTGCCACCCCCACCCCCGCCCCATGGAGCCATCTCAGCAGCCCTTAAGGATGGTTCTTGACGCACTGCAGTGCAATGCTGAGTAGAATATTAACATAAGGCCCCAGGACATCGTTGCAGTGCTGTTACAGAATGTTATAAAGGGGGAGGGGGAGGATTCTGGCTTACAGTTTTTGCAGGTTCCAGTCAAAACCAAGATGCAACGATTGTTGTGAGTCTCTGAGAGGAAGGATAGGTGATCCTGGTCCAGGAGTACATGCTGGAACAAACCATGCACTGTGGCCAAGAAACAAGAGAGTAAGTGGCCAGGCCAGAGTCCCCAAATCAATCAACGAGATGTCACTAGTGGCCTTTGGGTCTCCAATAGGGTCCATCCTGTAGGTCCTGTCACTTGAGTACTGCCACCCTGGGGACAGATTCCATGCCATATGTTATATCCAGTATTATCCAAAGCACATCACAAGAGCAGTGGCTCATGGCAGGTATGGGCCAAACATGGTGAAGTTTTACCTCCAGGTCTGGGGCAAGAGGATGAACCTCCCAAGAAACCAGAAAAGACCTCTTCAAGATATAGAAGGAAATGCATACTTAAGGTTAAAATGAACGGAAACAATCACAACATCAGTAATGACAGCCAATAATGGTGACCCCAGATACACCCTTATTGCAGGTGGGTTCTGTTCTATGCACTGCCTGGGTGTAACTCCTCCAAAGGACTCTGGGGAAGAGAGAGGAGAAACAGCTGAGAGAGGTTAGTAGTCTGCCTGGGGTCACGCAGCTGGTAAGAAACAGAGCTAGGACTCAAACCTGGTTTGAATTCAAACTGTGGTTCCAGTGTGCGTAATTGTAACTCTTACTTTATACTAAAGACACCAGTAAAGACAATTCTTGGGGCAGTTTGACTATGGAGGGGACACACACACACACACACACACACACACACACACACAGAGACAGAGAGACAGAGAGAGAGAGAGAGAGAGAGACAGAGACAGAGACAGACAGACACACAGACAGAGACAAAGAGCAAGAGAGCATGAACTGTGTAGTAGTTGGGGATGCGGCTCACGAGAAGGCTTGTTGTGCCATGGAGTCGTGAGTGTCTAATTGTCAATAGAGGAAGAAGATAAAGACAGGAGGGAGCCGGCTCAGTGCAGAGTGAGTGGTTCTGAGCAGGTGGGAGAGGAGGGGCTGCAAAGCCCAGGGGGGCTGGGAGGAAGGACCCATCTGAGGTATCCGGGATGTATACAGTATAGGCAGGTTGTAGGTGGGATTTTCTTCAGATGACTTTCATTTCTCTGTGAAATGGGGAGTGAGGTCATCAGGTAAGGAGGGGTTGGGAGCAACACGGTTTTGGAGCTGGAAACATTTGAGCAGAAGAGAGGCAGCTGATGGGAAGAAATGCTGGTGAATTGTGAGACGTCAGTGATGGCGGACTTGTATGGTTTCGTGTACCATATAGATAGCAGAGTGTTAGGGTCAGGACCAGGGCTTTGATTCATGTAGAAAGGGACTGGGGAGAGTCAGGGGAGATGGCATGAGTACGGGTAAGAGTCTTAACCATGGACAGTAAAAGAAAGACCCATGAAAGCTAAAGAGGCCGACAGAGCCCTTGGTCCTGATGCAAACTTGGAGAGCTGGAGAGGTGGTGACACACATCATGAATTTGGGGTATGTGGAGCAGTTTAGGGTAACAGCGAGGGTTTTGGTGAGATAGGGACTGAGGCTGGGAGGATGAAGTCATTAGAAATGAGGCCAGAGGCCTGGGAAGTTCGGGTGTTGTGTGGGTGGCACCTAGGGATGCTGAATTCACCCAGGGGAAGAGGGAAGACCTGAGCCAGATGTCAGGTCTCCAGCAACTGGACTGGAGGGGCCGGTAAGTTCTGTCTTGTACCTGCCTTCACCTGTATGACATCATCCTCCAGGTAAGTATTGTAGGACGCATATCTAGCATAGCCTGTCTACAGTGAGGCCGAGGAGAGAAGCAGAACTGAGTGACTTGGCTTTCCCTGGTGTATGAGGTCTTGAAACACAGAAGAGGAGAACACTATGGAGATATAGATGGTTTGGGAACATGAGAAGGAGAGAAGAAAGAATGAAGGGCACCACAAAGTTGGGGGCACCTGGAAGCTAATGGTCTAGGGACCATTTGGTTACTCACACAAGGTCATAGAGGTGGAAGGTTGGAGCCAATGTTCTCTGAAGAGGGTTGGCTCCAAGCTCCATTGCTGGAGGACACGGCTTAGCTTGGGGGAAGAGTTGTCACTCAGGGTCCTCCCATGGTTCTGTAGGAGCAAAGTGCTCCAGTCTGTTATAGGCCCCCAAATTTGCTGAGGTCAAACCCAGGCAGTCCTCAGCCTCAAGCACCATGCCCTATGACTTCTCGCTATGCTATAACCGCTAGTATCCAGTATCACTAGTATTCTGCCTGATTCTTTGTTCTTTGCTGGGGCCTGTTGGCATTTGACAGTAGATTAGGAATTTAAATCCTTGTTGGATGTGGTGACAGGAGCCTGTAACCTAGGGAGGGATGCAGAGGCAGGTAGATGGCTATAAATTTAGTCTATCTAACAAGACCCCCATGCTAAAACACAAAAGCAAAGGAAAAAAGAGTTCATACTCCAGTCAGGGGATTCTGAATTTCAGCCCAGCCACAGAAGAGCTGAGGGATTGAGGTTTCCATCAAACCAGGCGGCAGAGGCAGAAAAAGCCAGAGCTGAGGTTAGCTTGGGCTGTACAGCAAGACCTGTTTCAGAGAACTGGAGTGATAGAGGCCCCATCTTAGATTTCCGTGTGGTGCAGATAAACGCTTAGCGCGGTTACTGATACAAAGCGAGGGCTAGCGGATACATCCTACATTTACTGCCTCTTACTGTGCGCCAAGCCATCTTCAAAGACTTTCTGCGTAATGATTACGTCATTCTCTGAACAGCCCTGCCAAGTGGGAGCTCTTATCCCTTCAATCCCATTTCTTGAGGGAACCTTTGTGCAGAGAGGCTAAGTACCCTGTTCAAGGGGAAAGCCGTTAAGTATTGAAGCTGAGGTTAAACCCAGGCAGCCCTCAGCCTCAACCATCGCACCATATGGCTTCTCTCTATGCTACGAATGGTAGTAATTAGTAATCATTATCACTAATCATCGTATAATTTTTAAGAAATTTCACTACCAAGTTTAGTTAACCCAGGGTTGGTGTCCGTCTTAAGCTGGTAGGTGTCTGTGAGCTTTGGCATTTCCTTGGTCTGCTTCCTCTGTCCACTGGGCTGGACCCTTCTGCCTCCCAGTGGCTCAAGCTGGGAGAGCTCAAATGCTTCAGGAACCATTGGCTCTCAGACCCAGGTCTTCTGCCTATTGATATCTTCCCTACCAGAACACCCCAGTGACACAGCCTGTGGCAGGGGATCCTGGAGTCCTGTTTCCCTTCTTTCTTCCCTTCTTCCTGCCTGTCAAAACCTCAAGGTCACTTTGTATCCCCGGGGGTCCTGGTGAGACTCTTCCGACCGTTCATCTCAGCCTTCTGTTCCTTCCCTTCCCAGGGTTTCTTCTGTCTGGGTTCAGAAGCACCTGTTCTCCAGCCCTCTGTGGGCTGGGGATGGCAGATTGAAGAGGGGAAGGGATATTTCTCTGGTGTCAAGAGTTTTCATGAACAAATGTTGCTGGGAGCTTTGACTCAAACTCTGATGACTTGACAGGATTCTAGGCCCAGCTGGTCATCCCATAGTGAACCTCAAAAGGTGTGGACGATATGGCTCTCTTTGGGTGCTGGTTGTGTGACTTGTCCTGGGACTATATCAAGGAGTATCTGTTCATCCCAGCTAGGGGGAGCATAGGCACAACGCCTAGTTTGGCATAGCGGTGAGTTTACAGAGGTGGTTTATGGGTGACTCGAGGCAGGTACAACACTGGGAAGTGTCCTTGGACAACCTATACCATAGAAGGTCCTGCCTCTATCATGAACAACTCAGCAAAAGATGTGCCACTGAGGGATACCTTGTGAGCTTCCTCACTCTCTCCATGATGGAATATCAACAGGCATGATCTTGTGCTAGTCTGCTACAGGCGAGCACAACTCCTCTGATTCAAGATGAGGTAATCATGTCTGAGGGAATATCTTCACAACAGTGCCCTCCCTGGGACCCCTCAGCAAACTGAGCTCCTGGAGATCAGAGTCTATGTCAATCTCATCTGCCAACCAATCGAGTGTATTGCTCAGAGTAGGGATCTAATGAATATTTGTCATGTATCTGATTCTATTTTCTAGATTTCAGCAGAGAGGAACTGAGCAGGAAATGATGAACTTGGTAATAAAAGCACTTGCAAATATGTTGGCAATAGTTACTACGTGGCAGGCATTGTTCTTAGCCCAGATATAGCTACAAGCTTAATATGGACACCAGACCCAACCCTGGGTTAACTAACCTTGGTAATGTAATGTTTTATGTAAATATTATTTAAATCCTCACAGCCTCAGGAGGTGGGAATTAGCATCATTTCCACTGATGGATGAGGAAGTTGATTTCACGATCTCAAGTATCATTATATAATATAATATCATTGTGATATCTTTATATTAAGCAAGTATTCACTTGCTTGCTAGTGAGTACCAGGGCTGGGATTTGAACTAGAATAGTGTAGTTTCAGAATGGGCTCTTGACAAAGACTTGTGCTGTCTTTCTATTTCTGAGCCCAGTCACCAGGGGCAGATGCTCAACCACTTCAGCTGAAGGGGTGGGGTTGGTTCAGTGTTTGGGGTATCTTTGGACTCCTTGGTGAGGAAGTGGGACATCTTGTCTAAGTTTATACAATTTGAAGTGGTAATAATCCTGGTATTGAAACCAAGACCTGACCAGGTCAGCTATTTGGCTAGTTGGCCTGAGAACACACTGATGGTGGTTTGTCTGAGTTCTACAGTTCCTCTGAGCAGTCCAATGGGGAGTGACAGGCAGGTCCTTGATGGGGGATAGACTGAGCCTTACCAGGGCTAGGGTCAGGGTCTGAGAGACTCTGCTTAAATGATGTGTGAGTTCCTAAATCTGCTGATGGCTGGTTTGCTGCCCTCCTCCGGCCCTCGGCCCTATGGACTTGGGGACTGGGCATCTCCCTGGGCCTCGGGCAGGGAGCGAGCAGTGCCTGAGGCAGGAGGCAGGCAGGCTCGTTGCGGTCCCTGCCCATCTGGGGAGTGCTTGGTGCTGGCTGGAACTGAGCAGTGGACGGTGTTTGGGCTCAGCAGCACGAGCCCAGCTCGGAGGCTGCGAGGCAGAGCCGTGAACGCCAACAGTCTGGAGGCAGGCTCCGGAGGGAGACGGCTCGGGCCCATTTGCTGAGCTCGGTTCCCACGACAGCTCAGCAGACAGATGGACTTGGGAATCCCTGCCGCCTGGCCAGGAGGGTGTACACGTGAAAGGATACGCAGGCACCCCCATAGGGAGGAATGAGTTGGAGGTTTCCAGGGACACCAGGGTAGGGGATCAACGGTAGGTTTCATGGCCTGGGATGAACTATCAGAGAAGCTATTGGAGAGAGTGGGGTCCTGGGTTGGAATAGCCTCTGGACCTTGTCCAAGTATAACCCTGAACCTGACCACAGGCTTTGCCTTGATTACTCAGAATGACTCCTAAGCAGGACCTTGGATGTGAGCCCTGACTATAGTCTTGATTGAACAGACTGACCCTTGACCCTGACTGATCTGAGCCCTGATCCCAGTTGCTGACTGTTCACATGAATGGTCTTCTAGGCAAATCTGCTACCTTATGTAGTTCTTCTGAAGGGTCTTAGAATCAATTGCTCATAATATGCCCCAGGAAGTGGGAGATAAGGGATGGGTCTAGCCACACTGGCAACTTCTGGATGGCACAGGAAGAAAGATGGCAATGTTTGAGAATCATGGGCCGAGAGGCAGTAGTATAGTGAACCAGAGAGTCTTGCCTGCCCAGGGAATGACTGAAGAAGCCCTCTGGCCCCTATGGCAGGCAAGGATGGAGCCCAGGCAGCAGAACTTCAGGGTCAGACTTTGCTGGAAGCATTGGAAAGGTCAACAGGGACGGAGTGTCTGGGCACTCAACTGTGAGTGGGACCCAAGAGGGACAGACATGGAAATCAGGTCATGGTGGAAAGGGCCAGGGAAGACTTCAGTGAGGGCTCACTGGGGCTCCTTCCTTAGCATGTCAGAACCTATCCTTAGAGCTGGGTGTTTAGAGCTAACCCCAGCTCTAAACATACCCAGGAGCCTCACTTGGAACTTCCTCTGGCTGTCAGAGTGCTGCGAAATGGCTGGGTACGAAGAGTCCAGCTTCTCCTCCCTCAGGGGAGATGACCATGAGGGATGTTTCTGCTATGCCCTAGACCGCCAGCCAGTGAACACTGTCAGGAATGGGCCAGACAGGGAATCTCAGGCTTTGGCGATGACATGGTACCTATTATTACTATTATTACTATTTAGTTCTCGAATGTTTGTCTTAGGGTCTGTCTAGGGACTCTTAAGCTAAAACAGGCATCCCAGATTATACATGATGAGAATGAGGTGCCCGGAGGCCAAGGGCTTTCTCTTGCAAGACTCAGAATGGCTCCCATAATCTGACATGGTCCTATCTGAAGCCGCTCTTAACCCCAAACCTACCATCACCCTGGGAGAGTGTGTATCTGCGTGTACAGGTTGGGTCTCCTTAACATAGGTCCTTGGATCCGACATTTTTAAGTTGTCCATTCTTTATGAGGTATGTGTGGGCACCAAGCAAGTAGCTGTCCCTTCCGTGCCTTAGAACCCACACATTGGATAAGTTAAAGTGACTGTTCCATTTAGGGAGTAACGGGACCAGTGTATCCAAGGGAAGACCTTACTAATTACCCCTTGGTTCTTCTCTGCAATCTGTATATGCCATGAATGACGACACCTCCCTCTGGGTAACCTGAGTCTTAGGAAAGGAGCTCAGCTCCAAGACACATAGTTTATACTTGTTCCAGGGCTTCGTGAGCGCCTATGGGTACTGAGAAGGGAGTATTCTCTCTTGTTGGCCATGGTGTGGGGGACATGAAAGACATCTTATAGACCCTCTTGCCTGGTCACCTCATTGCTACAAATCACTATGTTTATATATGCTACATTACTGTCTCATGACACCTTGAACAAAGTGATCGTGAGGTGTTGTTTAAGCTAAGTTTCATTAAACAGATGGGGAAAAAAAAATGAAGAACCAGAGAGGGAGGCAACTTCCCAGAGGTTATGGCAGTGGGTCAGGCCAAGCAAACGGCAAGACCTCAAGTCTCCCCAAAGTCCTGCTCAAAGGCAGGCAGTGTCTCCGCCATGCTAGCTCCCCTAAGCCAGCTCTAGAGAGGACACCTGGCCCTGTGCCAGCCTTCCTCCGCCTCTCTGCCAATGCGTGGCTCTCTGGGTTCTGGCACTGTCAAAAAACTCCTCCGCTGGTCTGCTCTCAGCAGAACACAGATTATCGCTCTTGTGCTAATTATTTTTATGATTAAAAGATGATAAATTATTAAACAAAGTCTGAAAAATGTGCCAAGATCTGCTGCGAGGCTGGGCCTGAGAAGTTGCCCCCTTGGCGTCCACATTAATTAATAAATGAGGCTCTCGGTGGAGAAGAGTCACAGCTGGCACATCTGGCAGCCAGGCAGGAGCTGGCGCGGGGCAGATGCTGAGCTGATGGAGGGAAAGGGACTTCCTGGGAATACCCAGCTTGGCTTGGGAATGGATTCTCCCTTTCTTCCACATTCCTAGCATAGGGCCCAGGCAATGGCTACAACGACACCAGCCTGGCATATGACCCCTGGAAGAGACGGGGGCATTTCAAATTGAGAAGCCACATCTAATTATAATCCTAGTCCCATTTGCAGTCGTAACTTAGGGAAGTCGCAAGTATCTATTGGGAGACAGGTTGTCAGGTTCATGTTTCTGTCAGCTACTTCTTCTTTGGAAGCTTGGGGGAGGTTATGAAATGAGGCTCTAAACCTCTGTTTCTTCATCTGCAAAATGGGTAGATGACATTTCTGCTGAGTAAAGAGCAGGTTTGGCGTTGTGGCTGAGGTGGTACAGTGCTTCCTCAACAATTGTGGAGCCTCATCTTGGAGTCTTAGCCTGGCCTAATCAAGTGTGGTGCTGCAGGCCTGCAATCCCAGCACTTGGGAGGTGGAGGCAGGATTCAAGACCATTATCAGCTGTATAGGGAGCTCAAGGCCAGCTTGGGATATATGAGACTGTTTAAAAACAAACAAACAAACAAACAAACAAACAGCAAAAAACAACAAAACCAAAACACACCCAGCTCCCAGACTCATGTTAGGTTAGGCAGTTTCTAATGATTTGCCACGAGACCTTGGCCAAGTAGCTTTTCCTCGCTGAGCCTCACTTTTCTGATCTGTTAAATGGGAACCCAAATTCCTAAGACAGGATTAGAGAAAAAAAAACAAAACTACACCTACAGCAGGTATTAGAAGCAATTTCAGTATAATTGTCCATTATAGCTCCAACGTACTGAAGTTTTTGCAAACCAGTTTCCCTGTGATCCCACGGGCCACAGGTCCCTGCCTCTTCTGCAGGGTTTCCTCCTGTCCCCAAGACTCACGCATTGTACAGACTCAGGTTCCAATGTCACACAGCACTACCTGTCGTCACTCCTGACTGCATGGTGATGACACCACACCCCATTCATAACTCTCCCCCATCACTTGACAGTCCTCTGTGCAGTTGCCCACCCAAACTGTCCCCTTGGGTGGGCATCTGAAGGATATCTCAAATCTCCTGTCTCAGCACATCCCAATGGGATCCTCGTCTTCGAGCTTGCAGTCCTCCCTACCTCAGTGAACAGCAACACCATAGTTTCGGGATGGAACGCACTCCTCAGGTAAACCCTGATTCACCCGTCATTAACATCATTCACATCAAATACTTGAACCTCCAGGAAATGGGCTCGGCTCCACCTTCCCCCTCTGGTACCACCTGAGTGCTTAGCTAGTGTTTCATCACCGCCGAGCCTCTTCCCCCCAGACACTTCCCAGTCTCACCCACTCACCCCTGCCATCTTCTTACCCCCATCCTAGGATAAGTCACCATCATGCCTTCCTGAGCACAGTAGCTTCCTTATTAATCTCTCTGCTCTGAAGGAGACTTGTCCCCAGTGGCCCGTGACCCACAGGATAGCTGGAACGATTCCTTTAAATACAAGTCAGTCTTCTGTCTATTGTCCTCCAACAACACCCTGCAGGAGAGACACGGGAAGGGTGCTCTGCAGCCCCTGACGACACGTGTGGTACTGCCATTGCCTCTAGGGTCTTTGAGCCAGGCGGCATTCTCTTCATAACCTCCACTCCCTCAGACCTTCTCTGCTCAGTACCATCTCTCCTCCACAGCACCTACCCCATCTTTCTGTCCTCATCTCTGTTTTCCGTTTGTCTTCTCCCTCTGCACATGAGATCCTGAGGGTGTGGGGTGAGATCAGACCTACGCACTCCTGTAGCATGCAGCAGAGGGCCCATGTGGAGGAGGGACTGTGGCTACAGAGAATCTGTTGGACACAGGGTCTGTCTATGGGGACCTTAGTACTGCAAGTCTGGTAGCCATGCAGAAGAACAAGCTAAGTGTTTCAAGTTAAAATGAGACCGACCGAGAGAGGCAGGGAACGCTTGGTGGAGGAGGTGATGACTGGACCACATACTGAAACTTCCGGGAAGATAGAGGAACGGGCTCTTCAGTGGAGGGGCATACTTGTTTGAAGGCTCTAAAAGGACTCCTGCTCTGTAAAGGACAGCTGGTCGGAAACAGCCTGGGAGGGAGAGGTAGGAAACATAAACCAGAGAAAGCAGGAATCTAGGGGCTGGTGCTCGTGGTGGGCTATGGAGGGAGGCCACCATGGGTTTCCTAATTCTGCCTGACCCACTCCCTTCAGCACAATTGGATGTGGCATATGCCCCACTCTGGTGACTCCCCAGAGGGGACGAAGTAATTTAATTGCCAGAAACAATATTAGCAAAATTACAGCGTTTGATTAAGTGTAGGAAGCACAAGTATTTCCCCCGCTGCTAAGAAACACCACCAATTAATGTGTGTCGTGGCGTGAAGACCCTGGGGAAAACGCAGACCTCTCACGGTAATGGGTGGTACCCAGACCTCAGTGCACACCGACCTCTGCCCTGATCCCTTCAGAAACACAACATATTGGCGAGGTATCATTGTACAAACTTCTGAGCATCCTGACGGCAGGGACACTCTTCCCCCATTTTATAGATGTGACAACCAATGTTCAGAGAGATTAAGGAACTTGTGATGCAGCAAGTGGTAAGGGAGGGTCTATAAAGCACTGTCTTCCATCAGGAAATGGAGTGTGAAACGTGGAGCCTGGGTGAAAAGCCAGGAAACCAGCCATGTAACGTATGTCGGAGGCGGTGGTTTGATTTATTTGGTGGTGGGACTTACCCTGGCTGTGGTCCAGCAGTCAGCGTACTCATGGCGGTATTTTAGACCAGAGGCATGTCTTTTGTGGCTGGGCTGACCTGAGTTTCACTTTCCATTCTTGGAAAATCTCAGCCTTCCAGGTTACAGTTGCCTTGTGACCATGCGAACACCCTAGGAACTTCCTGGCTTTCCAAAGGGATCAAACTCACGTCTCCATCTGCCCGGGGATCCCCCAGTAACCCCTCCTAGCCTTTACCCCTGGTGCTCTAGAAAAGGCTGAAACCAATGGGTTAACTTGCTTTCCCTATTAAATATTTACATAAACACGCTTGGGAAGGTGTGTGTAAGTTATCAATAATGCAAGGCCAGCCTAGGTTCGGTGAGAGCTAAGAGACCCAAATTGTATCATCATAATCCATTATTCACATATAATGCGTCTATTCTCCTCCATTAGTGCAAGCAGGAAATGCCCCTGAGTGCCGGGCAGGGCTCTGGAAAGCGCAATAAATGGCGGATAGACACATGGCTGGTGGGCGGCAGCTGTAGTTAAACAAGTGTAAATTAGTGCCCAGCCTGGCTCCTGCTGCATCCGGAGGGTGGGCACAGGCCAGTAGGGAGGGGGCTGGAGGATGCTGGGAGTTGGCTATCAATCCCCAGAACTGCATGGCTGTGTCTGGAGTCTTGGAGGAGCCCTCCTGCTGCCTACGTGGCTGGGTGAGAATCTCAGCCGTGCCAGTGAGTGGCAGCCTGGAGTGAGAGGAGGACCGCTCTGAAAGCGGACCCACAGTGAGCCATGGGTCCCATCTGCGAAACAGGAGAATCACCACCTTACAAAAGTTGCACGAAGTGACGTGAGGATGGAGAAGTGGCCAGACCCCCGGCACCTAGGCAACCCTTAGAGACTGAAACAACACTCTATTTGCTGCTGGGCAGTTCGTGAACTGGGGATAAACTTGGACCCAGATGGGTGGGGAGCAAAGGCAGAGCTGAGTAAAAGGACATTCTGTTTTCATTTGCTGAACTTTGCTTGTGGCTGACTAGGCTTCTACCTCTCTGCCCACAAGAGATCAGTCCCTTGGGCTTTAGAGGCACACACAAATAACGCTGCCCTGTCTCTCTCCTCCATCACCACCATATTCCCCTGGTGCTGCAGACACATAGTCTGACGTGTGCGTGCGCGTGCACACACACACACACACACACACAAACACACACACACCTATGCAGACACACTCCACTCAGGAACCGAGTTTTCTGGTTCAAACCTTCTGTGTTCTGTCACCACAGATATTTGGTTTTTTTTTCCCCTCTCAAAAGCTGTGCCAAGGCATATGGACCATTGGTCACGGCAGAGGTGGACGGGGTCCTAGGGTTTACTCAACTGTCACAGCAGAATCCAGTTAAATCTGGACACGGAACATTAGCAACGTTTACCTTATCCCTCTGTTAGCATGAGGACCCATTTCCCTAGGCTAGACCAGTTCTTTGCTGAAAGGTCACCTCCCAGGAGACGTCTTCCTGCAAAGACGCTGCTGTCCCCATTCTACTGTGGATTTTCTTTTATCACAGAGCACTGCTTGGCTCTTCTTCTGTACTAATGACTCGATTACCTGCCCGTTGTGTGTTTCCTTGATCTGAACATCAGTTTGTGAGAGCCCAGATCCTATCTGTCTTGTCACTGAGGGCCCCTGACACCTGTGTGGTATGTATTTAAGGAGAGAATTAGGGTTTTTTGCAGAATTAAATCTAACACACATATATTGTACACCTACTGCATGCCAGTCAGTCACTGTGCAGGAACCCTTACATAAGCTGCTCATTAAACCAATCCCACAATGATGTCTGCTCATGTATAAGGCCAAAAGACACTGCCAAGAAATTGCCATTCTGTGGACGCTCCAAATCCTCTCTCTTGCCCCTGATGGGTCAGGGGGCGCCGAAGACCTCCAGGGCTAAGTGGTAGAATGAGTTCGTGTCCTGACATCGATCCTCAAACTCAAGTGTTAGTTAGGCAAAAACGGTTGTGCTGGGCAACACTCAAAGCGGCTCAGAGGCAATCGAAATAGAACTCAGTGTAACTCTTGGACCAATTTTAGAAACCACCGTGCATTATAAAATTGTATTAGCTGTGTGCTTTTAGGCAAGATACTCATTCTGAGCGTCAGCGGTAGATGTGCATGTTAATAGCTACGGGTGTCTGGGCTGCCTATGTCTGTAGAAGGTACGCATTGGGTAAGTTCTGAAGCCTAGGTTCAGACTACAGGAAAGTGACTTAAACTCCCACGCCTTGGTTTCTCCACCGGTTAAGGCGAGCTTTTGAATTGGGGTGAACCCTATTTGTGTTCTGCAGGGAAAGAGGGCTGCATGCTGAGTGCCAGCTACCCAAAGATGTGGTGCCCGGAGGTGCACATAGGAGCTGGTTTGCCGCCTGGCAGGTATGGATGTCCTTGGCACATGGAGGGATTGTAGCACAGTTGTTCATGGGGCAGTAGTCAGTAGGTGGCCAAAGAAAACATTTGAAGAAGTCACAGAACAGCCTTGATGGAAAGGCTTCTAACAGGCCCTGACCTACTTTATCAGTAACACATACTGTGCAGGATGGATTTAATAGTTATAGACTCGTGTGTGTGTGTGTGTGTGTGTGTGTGTGTGTGTGTCTGTGTGTGTGTGTCTGTGTCAGTGTGTGTCTGTGTCCGTGTCTGTGTGTGTCTGCGTGTGTGTTATGTGGGTGGGTGAATATACCTTCATGTATTCATATGGAGGTCAGAGGTCAACATAAGGCATCTCTATTAGTCTCCACTGTATGTTTTGAGACAGTGTCTCTCATTGAACTGATATGCAAGGCCCTAGCACCCTGCTGTCTCCATCTCCCAGTGTCTAGATTACAGACTCACGGTATTGTTCTGTTATTTTTGTTTGTTTGTTTGTTTGTTTTTGTTTTTGCACAGATTCTGGGGGATCTAAATTCAGGTTCTCACACAGCGAAGACATTACCCACTGAATCATCTTTCCCAAGCCCAGCAATTAGACATTTATTCATTCACTTAGCAAGCAGGCACTGAGCGCTAACATATGCTAAGCACTGTTTTAGGTAGTGGAGAAAACACGTCAGACACAGTCCCCACCCATATGGAGCACACAGGTTAGTGGCCATAATGATTTTTTTAAAAAAAAACCCAATAGCAATATTAACGGCAGGAATAATGACTTCCATTAAAATGGCACATTATAATGTGTCAGACGCTGGCTTTGCGCTCCACACATGGCACTTTACTGAACCTTCACGGTGTACCTATCGAGTTGGTATTAAATTCCTCACTTTAGAGCCGAAGCGCTTGTCTTAGGGTTTTATTACCGTGAGTAGGTGCCCTGGCCTCTGCGTCATTCACTTGGGGCTGGCTTACAGTTCAAAGGTTTATTCTATTATCATTACCGTGGGAAGCTTGGTGGCATCCAGGCGGACACTGTACTGGAGAGGTTCTGCCATCCCAATCCAAAGGTGGCAGGAAGAGTGAGACACTGGGTCTGGCGTGAGCATC
Source organism: Rattus rattus (assembly GCF_011064425.1). NCBI lineage: Eukaryota > Metazoa > Chordata > Mammalia > Rodentia > Muridae > Rattus > Rattus rattus. The sequence continues at coordinate 33,801,491 of NC_046154.1, forward strand.
TGAGACCCCAAAGTCCACCCCCAGTGACACACTTCCTCCAACCAAGAAACACCTGCTAATAGTGCCACTCCCTGTGGGCCTATGGGGGCCATTTTCATTCTAAACTACAGTGCCTATAGCTCGGCGGGTGTGCAGTTTCTTCACAGTCCCGGAGCTATGAGTGGGGATCAAGAAACTTAACTCAGATCCATCTGTTTCCACAGCCTAACTACCTACCTCCTTTTTCTCAGAAGGAACATCTGAGACGGGAGTCTGGGAGGGACTCCCTGGGGCCTTCCACAGGAAAGACAGTGAGTGGGGGAAGAGGAGAGCGTGTCTCAAAAGCCTCCTGTTCAGTCCACAGTGTGTGGGGACCCCTTACTGCTGTAGATGGCAGGGATTACTGGCCATGGTGAGCCACATGAAATCTCAGCTAATGTGTAGAAGACAGTGACTGTGAGGAAGGGCTGGCTTGGGGCTAGCCTGGGCAATGACCTGAGCTGGTGGTGTTGGGACATCTTTACTATCTAATTAAGAGCAGATAGCAGACCTAAGAGGCAGCTCCGAGGTTAGGGGTCTAAGGACCAGGAGAAATAAATAGGTTTCTCCAGGGGAAATGTGGATCCCAGACAAGGTGCTTACCCTGTGGTCCACTGTGGTATATGAAGCAGGCAGACTTAAGTACCCCTGGGGCCTGCTGGGGACAATATACATGGTCTGGGGAAAGGGCTGATTGTAGTGAGCCATATTGGATTTGGGCCTGGCCGTTTTGTGACTGTGTAGCTCAAAGTGGCTACGTGACTCTTGGCCACACATACTCCTCTAAGAGCCTCTCCCATGGATTTACGGCACAGGAAGAAAACATTCACGGGATGCTTCAGCCTAAGCAAAAATCAGTTATCTCCTCAGTCAACACCCGGTGTCTCTACTGCCTGACCTCATCGCCTGACCTCTTTGCCTCCAGCTATCACTGCCTATACCCTCATCTCCCCCTCCTTCATGTTTCACAAAGGTCACTCCCCCTACCTGAAAGCCTTAAAAGCTGTAACATTCATCCCAATAAACGAGACCTTGACAATAGAATCTTGCTTGGTCTCCTTCTTCTCTTCACCCTCATTTGGCCCACAGGTAGAAAGCCTCTTCGGGACCCTGAATAACTGGGTCCCCGCTGGCTGATATGTCCCCGTCAATCATTGGCTTGCAGAAGTAGATCTGAGAGGCATCCCTTGACAAAATAGTGACCTCACTGAGAAGGGCCTGGAGATTGAGGTTCCAGCCACCTTCGGGCTCTAGGTGACAGGGATCCCAGGCTGACAGTTCTGTAGCCAGCTCCCCATGTCAGCTGTGATTCCCCTGGAGCGAAGATTCTGGGACTTCCTGCCAGGGCTCTGTGGCCCAGAGAGCTGCTAGGCAGGATGGAAGTCTGCTCTGGGCCTGGAGTCAGCAGGGCTAGCAGTCTCTGAGTGAAGATGGTCAGGGAGAGGAGGAGAGTAAGGACAGACAAACTTAGAAGAACAGTTTGCTGAGGAGGAGCGGATACCAAAGGAACCCTGCCAGGACCCATGTCAGATGCTTGCTGGGCTCTGCTTAGCCTCTACGCATCAACAGATCCTAAGAACACACACAAGGAACTATATACCCACCTGGCCCTGAGTTTGGAGAAGCCAGAGGGGGGGCATACAGGAGGGTCTACTCACAGGTAAGCCAGGAGCTGGCCACACTCACAGGAGCAGTGGCCCCACCTGTGTAGAGTCAGAGCCCAGGCTGTGCTCCATTTCCAAGTTCAAGTTCTCTCATACCTACCTATGGTGACCATCCTAACTAGAGACTCATGGTGAAAGGAATCCTGGGAAATGTAGTTTTAGCTTTGCTTAATGAACTACTGTATGATATGGCTAAGTTCTAGACCTGTGAGTTTTGCTTGGTTCCTTTATATTGTGAGGAATGGAATCAGCAGCAAATCCGATTTCAGTGCTAAAAACGAAACCACATACACAAACAAACAAAAGCCTATTCTGGTATAGGGATGTACACCTATAGTCCCAGCACTGGGGAAGCAGAGGCAGGAAGATCATTGCAAATTTGAAACCAAATTGATCTACATTATGAATTAGAGGCAAGTAAGAGATATCTATATAGAGAGTCTGTATATGTTATACATAAACAATTATACATGAATAATAATAAAATTATATTTATATAAACATAAATAATATATTTATATATTAACAACAAAAAAGAAAAGAAAAAAAAGACCAAATAAAAAACTAAAACCAAAAAAGCAGCTTGCAGCAACAACAAAAACTCAAAAAGGAAAACAAAATTTAAAAAAAAGGCAAACAGCCACAGTGACCTCCCTCTCCTCCCTTTTGTATGCAAATGGTGAGCACGTGGTCTCCTTGAAACAAACCAGCGAGAGCCCAGGGCCCCAGGACCACCACATGGATGTTGTCAGGGCTGGGACAGGGCTCAGTGTGCCCAGCAGGTTTCTAGCTCAAGGTCAGCTTTCTGCAAACTGCTGCCTGTCTGAGGTCAGGAAGATGATTGACCAGGGGACTCTTCCTCTGGGAGCTGTCTGGACTGTGAGGGGACAAGCTGCCTAACAGTATGGAGACCTGGGGAGGAAGGGGACAGAGTCTGTTACTGAGGAATGAACCTAGATGGTGGGGAAGGACATCCAAAGAGAGAGAAGGTTTATGATGCCGCAGGGTGCTTTTGGGTCTTGGGAGGGGACAGGCTCAGTGATCAGTTAGGTTAGGGCAAGTCAGAGAAGTGTGTGGGGAAGCCTTAGAGTGCTGTGGTGATTTGAAACAGAAACCAGTGAGGCTCAAGACTGCAAAACTGGGGGAGCAACCGAACAGGAGCCACTGTTTTGGCAGTGCTGGCTCCTCAGGGGTTAGGGTGCTGCTCCTTAGGGGTTAGTGTCATTTTCTGTCTACACTGCATGTGTCTGAACCTGCCTGGAGAGCTTGCGACACTCATCGCCCTTTGCTGATTCTTGTGCTCCATGCTAGGACCTCTCTGACTACCTCTGCTCAGGGAGAGTCCTCTGGTCTAGGGCTGTCAGATGAGGCAGGCTTTTACCATGGACAGAACCTTATAAAGCTAGAGCAGGCTGGCTATTCCACACAAATCAACAAAAGCGACAATGGATTGTCCTACCTTTTATGTCAAGATCTAACATTCTGTCCTGAAAACCAATCAGCTAACCTCCTTCCATCTTCTGCCACACTGTTAACATTTTTCTCTTCCCAGAACTCCGTGCCCATTCCCAGCACTCCCAGGTCCGTTGGAAACTCCAAATTCTATGCTTCATTCAGTCTTTCATGGCATTAGTATCCCTTTCCAACCATGTCCTAGGGCGAGGCCCATTATCTTCCAAACATGCTTACTGAGTTGATAAGCCCCTTTTCCTCTAAGAAGGCTGTTGGGTAGCTGCTTCCTAGGGCCCTCTCTCATACTGAATTGAAGTATTCAAGAGGAACTCTCATAAGGTTCAGGAAATTTCTGAAACTTACAGGATCAACAAGACCTGGTTTTAACTTTATAAAAGTTAAAAAAAAATGCTGGAGGGAGGAGGCTCTCAGTAGGACTTCATACAGGTTATGGAAGGAGAGCTTGGGAGACAGTTTTTATGAGTCAGGGAGACCAAGACTAGAGTAGGCTTTCTGGTGATGCAGATATCTTTGAGTCAGCTATGCTCTTAGAAGTTACCCTTCATCTATGTTCCTTTAAGTGACCTCATTAATACATTGGTTCAGTAAACTAGAGTTGGGTGGGGTTGTTTCTTTGGTTAGTTCTTAGTGCCCTGTGTAAGGTAAATAGACATTGATTATTATATACACATGGATGTGCACACACCAGCTTCAATAAAAAATACATTTATACAAATTTATGTTTTTCCTGCTACATAAGTTGGAGAGTCATCAGATGGGTCTGTGGGCATTAGGTGTGATGATTGAAATATCGACAACCATACAGAAAAATCTTCCAGGTCATATACTGAGATTTTGTGCTGTCCATGCTGAAAGTTGTGTAGACACATTGATCTCATGTCTGGGTGTGTACATGGCGGCAAAGTCACATTGTCTGTGCTAAACATGGGATGTACCTTAATTCCCAGCAGTACAAGGAGAAGTGAAATAATCCTCAGAATATGTAGTATGGGCCACGATATGTGCTGCCTAGAAAGACAGTCACAACGCTGTTAAACGAAACAATTGCAAGTAAATTATGCGTATATGTATACACAAACAGTTTGGGGGGCGGGGCAGGAACTCTATATAGCCCTGCTGACTTGGTATTCCCTATGTAGACCAGATTGGCCTCAAATTCATAGAGAGCTGCCTGCTTCTGTTTCCTGGGATGAAAGGTATGTGCTACCGACTTCGCTCGTGTATTCAGATATACCTCCACCTTTTTTTTTTTTTTTTCCCAAGACAGGGTTTCTCTGTATAGCCCTGGATGTCCTGGAACTTGTTCTATAGATCAGGCTGTCCTCAAACTCAGAGATCTGTCTGCCTCTGCCTCCCAAGTGCTGGGATTAAAAGAGTGTGTTATCGCAATGCAGCTAAATTCAAGATCTTCTGTTTTAGCCTTTTGGGTACTGGGGTTACAGGTTTGTGTCACTATGTCCAGTAAGACATTTTTAAAAAGCCTTAAAGTCTATATAAATGTGTGTATGTGTGTTTACAGACACAGAGAAATCTCTAAAAGGACGCACTTTAAACTGGTAGTGGTAGCAATCTTAGGGTTCCGTGTCTATGGAGAGAGGGAACATGTTTCCTATATTCCTAGGCTTGCATTTCTTACCATGAGTACATATGGTTTATCTACATTTGTACATTTATGACTTCTAAAGAATGTTTAGCATGCAATGCCAAGGACAAATGGTAGGATTCGAAATGCTTAAACACGGTGGTCACGACTTGGCAGAAGCGGGAACCGGGGGAGAGGAATGTCCTAGAAGAAGAGACAGAAAGCTGCAGAGGGGTGTCCAAGGAGAATTCTCTCACCATTCCAGAAGGCTGGGGCATCTTGAATTCCTCCTAGTACCTCCTCCATTCCTCCCCCAGCCTATGTTCCCATCATTTAGAAGTGGCAGTGGGTATCAACTATTCAATTATTTTCAAATAGTTGAGCCTGGATCGGGATTGAATAAATCACATTGATGCCAATTTCCAGGGAAGCCCTTTCATATTTTATGATTTGCCCCCCCACATTTCCCCCGCCTGCCTTGTGCTCCTGTTAATGAACCAGGAGACTGTGAAGGCTGCTCGGACGTCCCCACTGCTAAACCCCACGTGGAGATGCGGCTGCAGAAAGCACGGTAGTTCTGTTTTTTTTTTTTTTTTTCCTTTCCCTCTTCGACATCCTGGGGAAATTGATATGCAGGCAGGATTACGCTTTGTTTAAAGCTCAACCCTGGCTTCTGAAAGAATACATTATCCAAATCGGCGCATGCGGTTGAAATTCCGCAAAACTCACTCGTGTCACTTGTGGCTTGCCAATGAGATGTCCAGCCAGGTCTCAGGCAGCACGAATGCTCTGAGCGCGAGAGAATAGCTGTGGAAACTTACCCAGGAGGCACTGCGGGAGTCAATCATTTATTGGGCTGGGGATACAAGGTTGGACGGGCCAAGTACCTCTACTACCCCGGAGACCACTGATGGGCCACCAACGCCCAGACGGGGACTATCCCGCTTCCTTTCTCTTTTCTGCTCCTTTAAAATTAAGATTTGTTTAAAGAACAGATTGAATGGGAACATGGAAAACAGAGCCCCCGACGCCCCGCCCGTTTCTTTCTTTTTGTGAAACGATTGTTAAAGAATCAGTTCCATTTTGGAGTGCGGAGTTGTGGGAACACAAGCGTCAGAGCTAGGCTTAACCATAAGGCTTCCAGCATCTCCGGGTATCTTGAGGGGATCCAGGGAACCACTCACTGGTGACAATTTGGGGCCACTGAGGTTTGTCCCACTTGCTCTTTAAATGTTAGAGTTTTAATGATTTAGGAACCAAAAGAATAACTAAGGAGCCTAGCAGTCATTATCTCAAATAATGAGACTTTTTAATGCAAAATCAATGTTTGTTATAATGAAAATAGATTCCTCGGCTCCTGCAGGGCCAAATGTACAAATCTTTTTCTGCTGTTAAATAAAATGTGACGGCTCATTTTCAGGACGGTGGTGAGCATTTTTATTCAAGAGTAAAAATAAAATGTCAGAACTTATTTACTTTTATTAAGTGCTCATTCGCAATCAGACGCTCTGATCAATATCTAATTGGAGGTGAGGAAACAGAAAATCATTTTCATGGCTACTTGGAAGGAAGAAAGGAGGGAAGGAAGAAGGGAGGAAAGAAAGCAAGGAGGAAAGGAGGAAAGGAAGCAAGGAAGGGGAGGAAAAGGAAAGAATGAAGAGAAAGTCGCTTAATATAATTTTAGTTATCGTAGCAAATGCTCATCAAGTGGATGCTTCATGTCCAGCTTGAGTGCTGGACCCAAGTTGTGTCTCAGTATAGTAACCTGCTGTGTGGTGACCCAGCGAAGTCAGCCCTTCAGTGGTCTCTCTGCAGGTGACAAAACTGAGCCTCCTAGAAGGTAACAGTTGCTTGTGTTTCTGATGAGACAACACTAAGTCTGTCTGAGCACCGGATCCTAGCTCTTGAGCTGCCTACCCATTCTATCCACACCTAACCCCACATTTGACACTTTTGCTTTATTTTAGACACATTTACTTATTTATTTATATGCGTACCATGGAATTCCGGTGGAATTCGGCTGTGTCCTGCAGTAGTCAGGCCTCTCCTTCCATCATGCGAGCCTCGGGTGCCTTCCCTGAGCTATGTCATACAGCTGTTTTGTTAGTTTGGTTCATGTGTTTGGTCTTTTGAAGCAGGGTTGGTCTTGTGCTTAATTCCAGGTTGACTTCAAACTTGGGATTCTTCTGCCTCAGCATCTCAAATACGGATATTACATGCCCAGCATTTATGCTTTCTTCCGATTAATTTGTATTTGTGTGTGTGTGTGCGCAAGTGTGTGTATAGGTGTATGTGAGTGTGTGTATGCACACGTGTGTGTGCCTGTGTACATCCATGCTGTTGTGTATGTACGTGTGTGTGCACATATGTGTTTGTGTGTGCACGTGTGTGTATGTGAGTGTGTGTATGCACATGTGTGCGTGTGCACGTGTGTGTGTGTGTGTGTGTGTGTGTGAACATTCCTGTAAAAGTCAGTTCTTGTCTCATACTTTGTTGAGACAGGGTGTCTCTCTTTCTTTCGAGGCACAGCGCATACTCCAGGTTAGCCTCAGACCTTCCAGCTGATTCTCCTATCTCCAGTTCCCATCATCCATCATCACTTCTTCCCCGAAGGAGTGCTAGGATTACAGATGTGCGTAGCTCACTGACTTTTTACCTGTGCTCTGGAGATGGAGCTTAGCTCCTCAGGCTCTCTATCCACCGAGCCATCATTTCCCTGGTCTTGTTGCCTTAATAAGTCATGAGACAAGCTTTACTAACAGTGACAACTGTACTCTTCTTGTTTATTCGGTCTGTTTTTCTGAGACGAGGGCTCAGGTAGCCCAGGCTTACCTCAAACTTGTCATGAGTCCAGCATGACTTCAAGCTCCTGACCCTCTTGCTGATCTCCCAAGTGCTGACATTGCAGGAATGCAGCACCATGCCTGGCTTATTATTAGCCTCAGAACTGTAATCTTTAACGAGTTTTAGAGGATAAGAACTTCTTCCAATACGGTATATACTTCTCAGTTGTAGCAAATAACACACGGCAAAAAGTACACCCCGACTTGCAATGGTTTGACTACATTTTTTTACTTCAGAATGTTGCAAGAGCGCTACATATGCAGTATGAACCATACTTTGGATTTTGTGTTCATACCTTCCCCTGGGCTGGTGGCACTTAGCGACTTATTCTGTCATGATGCAGGGCAGAGGCAGGGCGTGCTAGCTCCTGGTGCCCCTGGGATGACTGGGCACGGATTATGGATAGATTATGAGTCTCGCTGTTTTTGTGAGTGTGCTGTAGTCTATGGTGCTCAGTAGGTTAAACATGGTGATGATTTGTGTTCGAGCTTGCTCCCTGCTGCTGGGATAAAACACGAGCAGAAACAACTTGGTGAGGAAGGGTTTATTTGGCCTTAGAGGTCGCAGTCCATCGCTGAAACCTAGGCAGGAACACAGGGCAGGAACTGATTGATGCAGAGGCCATGAGGAGCGCTGTCTACTGACTTGCTCTCTTTGCTTGTTCAGCCTGATTTCTTATACAACCAGGGCCACCTGCCTAGGGATGGCACCGCCCGCAATGGGCAGGATCCTCCTACATCAATCATTAATCAAGACAGCATCCCATGGAAATGTCCACAGGTCGATCTGATGGAGGCAATTAGTCCAGGTTTGCTCATCCCAGGAGACTTTAGTTTGTATCAAGTATCAAACAAAAATTAACCAGCATATTTAGTAACATTCTCAGTTTATGTGAGAAACCTCTCTACACTGAACTTTCATTTTAAGGCTCATTTCTCTGATGTAATGGATCCGTAAACCTATCAGGAAAGACTAAAATGTTAGAAGTGAGTTGAAATTCTAGCCTTTTGCTGGCTACCCAGTGCCTTGGGAAAGCCTCCACACCCTCTGTGAGAGACTAGATCTTATATCTTTAATTTTGAATGATATCAGTTCAAGGAAGAGCCTTTGGGTATGAACCACGTGTGCACATGGAGGCCAAAGGACAGCCTGGAGTGTCGCTCCTCAGGTAATATCTACTTATTTCTTAAGGCAAGGTCTCTCACTGGCCTGGGACAAAACCTGTTTCAGCTACCCCAATGATGGGGTTACAGATGCATATACCCCTACACTGCCCTTTTTATGTGGACTCTGGGTCTTGACCTCAAGTCTTCATGTTTGTAAAATAAATACTTTACTGACTAAGCTATTTCCCTTTACAACATCAGAGTTATACGTACAATGGCTGCACTGCCCTTCAGGAAAGCCACAACACCCTTCCTGGACATGTCCAACCATGACCAGTTAAGGATGTGACATACATAATAAAGGTTCAGATCAGTTACCTTCAGGAAGGTCAGTGCCCAAGGTCAGTCCATACTTTTTATGTAACACTGTGCTGGTTAGTTTTATGTCAACTTCATACAAGCGAGAGTCATCCAAGAGGAGGGAGCCTCAGTTGAGAAAATGCTCCATGAGATCTGGCTGTGAGGCATTTTCTTTATTAGTAACTGATGGAGGAGAGCCCAGCCCATTGTGGGTGGTGCTATCCCTGGGCTTGTGGCCCTGGGTTCTTTAAGAAAGCAGGCTGAGCAAGCCTTGAGGAGCAAGCCAGTAAGCAGCACTCCTCCACGGCCTCTGCATCAGCTCCCGCCTCCAGGTTTCTTCCCTGTTTGTGTCCCCGCCTTGACCTCCCTTAGCGATAGACTGTCACCTCGAAGCCTGCCTCCAGGTTTCTTCCCTGTTTGTATTCCTGCCTTGACCTCCCTTAGTGATAGACTGTCACCTCGAAGCATAAGCAGGCAGAAAGAGACGCTTTCCTCCTCCAGCTGCCTGGTAATGGTGTTCCATCACAGCATTAGAAACCCTAACTCAGGCACTACCATCCTCCCACTGACCACCCCTATGAGGGCATTTCCATCATTATTGACATTTGTCAGAGAAAGAAACCGAGGCTATGACTTTTGAAGCTGCTCACCTGAGGCCATAAGTAAACAATGGAGCATAATTTGGCCCCAGGAAACCTAAATCTAAATCCCAGACGTTGAACCTGTTTACTTCACCCCTTATGGCAGCAAACCCATTGATCTACACCTGCAAATCCCACCTCAAACCCAGCTCCTTGTCACCTCCATGACTACAACTTTGGGTTCGGATTCTCCTTAGAATTTTTGAACTAGTTTCTCTCACATTTATTCTTGCTTCTTTGTCTCTCTGTACCCCCAAAATTCTTCAAAAAAAATAGCAATCTGTGGGATTCTTTAAAAAACAAACAAACAAACAAACAAACAAACAACAACAACAAAAACATCATCAGGTCTATGGAGATACAATTTTCATACAGTAAGTTTCTCAGAATTTTAAATGTACAATTCAATGAGTTTTGACAAATGCAAACATAAGCTCCCACATTCAAGCTATAGAATGTCTCCACGGATGTGTGTGTGTGTGTGTGTGTGTGTGTGTGTGTGTGTGTGTGTGTGTGTGTGTGTGTGTTTAATAAACTTGAAATCAAATAATGTCACTCTTCTGCCCAGCACGTTCAAAGGGTTCTCATCTCTCTTAAGTGACAGCCAACATTCTTACAGTGTCTCCTGGGGTCATGATGAAAGACAGGCTGTTGTAGGTTTGCAAAATGATTTTGGTTTTTTTTTCCCTAGGGCACGAAGGAAGACTTTATTTGTATTCCTTGCATATAGGTAGGAATGTGTGAGTAGCTCTGGACATTAGAAGCAGAGAGCGGCAATGTCTACATCTTTCAGACTTAGGTCTACATCCCTAGAAAAATGCCTGGTGTTTCTCTCCTGCTTGATTCAAAGTCCCCGGGGAGTATGTTAAGCCTGAAGGATCTTAGAGCTACTTAGAAGTGGACTTTAGGAGGGTAACAGGCAGGCAACCTCGAATCCTTATGATTTCTGAGGTTTCAGAGGAAGTGATGACACAGTGGCTAATGCTAACATCTGACCAGTTTGAAGGCCCTACCCACCCTGGCCTTTGCCATAGCTTGAACTACACACATCACACCAGCCACACCCTTCCCCTTGCTCTTCAAATGCCCACAGCTACTGTGTTTGGTGTTTGAGGCAAGTTCAGTATGGGCCCCTCCATATCCCAAGATTTTCCTGTTCTAATTCTTGGAACCTGTGGATGGTACCTGTGACCACAGAAGAGACTTTGGGGGTGTGATTAAGTTAAGGACTTTGAGATGGGGACATGAAACTGGATTAGCTGAGTGGGTCAATGTCATCACAAGCATCTTCATACAAAAGAGGAAGAAGAGATTTACTATAGAAAAGAAGGTTTGTGACACTGACAGCCTAAGGTGCAAAAGGTATAGCCAAGAAATGCCAAGTGGAAAGCGTGGGGTCTCCAGGATGAGCCAGGCGACTGTCACCTTGATTTTACTGTTGAGAGAGTTTTGCTGCAGAACAGCAAGAGCACTGTGTGAAGCCACTGCATTTAGACTCATTTCCGGCCAGCATCAATGTGAGTGATCACTGAGTGCTCCTTTGGTCTGAAGTGCTCCTCCCCTGGATAAGTAGGAGGCTCCCCCTCACCTCCTTTATGGCTTTGAGTGTGCATTTGTCAACCTCTTAATGAGGCCCAATTTAGGAGAGAATGTGGGGCTCCTCCCTCTCCAGGGACCGTGATAGACATTGGACATACCGCGTGTTCCGTGAGTTCATTTTGCTTATGTCCTTTCCTCATTAGAATGTGTGTTCCAATAACACAGGCTCCTCACTAGCTCTGGCCACTGCTCCAGCTCCTAGATCAATGCCTAGCACACAAGTCAGCCTGCAGTAAGTGCCTGCTGAGGGAATATATAAGTGGCTAGATGGCTGAGAAGGGAAGTGCCTGGGTTTCTAAGTATCCACTCTTCTAAAACCATTTGAAGAGGGCTGAGGGCTGATGCTCTTTTCTAGGTGTGGAGTTAGAAATGGCAGTTGGGTGAGATCTGAGGCCTGGTGGTCTCGGCTCCAAAGTGCAGTTCACTTGAGTCAGGAAGTCAGCTTTGGTTTGTCTTAGTTACTGTTCCACCACTGTGATAAGATGGCATGACCAAGGCAACTTAGAAAAGAAAGCATATAATAGGGGGCTCATGGTTCCAGAGGGTTAGAGTCCAGGTCATTATGGTGGGGTCCTTGACAGCACACAGTCAGGCATGGTACTGCAGCAGTAGCTAAGAGCTTACCTCTAGAGACAACAGAGAGAGAGAGAGAGAGAGAGAGAGAGAGAGAGAGAGAGAGAGAGAGAGAGAAACTGGGAATGTCATGGGCTATTGAAACCTCAGAGTCCACCCCTAGTGACACATCTCCTCCAACAAGAGATCACATCTCCTAGTTCTTCTCAAACCATTCCACCAACTGGAAGCCAAGCATTCAAACCTATGAGCCTATTAGAGCCATTCTCATCCAAACCACCACATGGTTGCAGATGGGGACATGCAGAGTAAAGTTGGGGCTCCAGGAAGGCCTGTCTGGGAGCTCAGAGGGGAGCAGGCCAATCTTGGGAGAGGGACGTTTGGAGGGACTGGTAAGGATATGGACTGAGGAGGGCATGGGGCTGTCGGACAGAAACTGGTGATGGAGATAGGGTGTGTCCCTTTCACAGAAATAGAGACTGGGTTAATTACCGGATGTAGGCTGGCAAGGTGCCAGATAAAGAGAGGTCCGGGTATCTCACCAGTAGACTTCATGACAGGGAGTAGATGAAGAGGAACAGTAAGGAGTACAGGAGAAGCTGTGAAAATGGGGAGCAACATACGTGTCAGCTGACCTCACACAGTCTCTTCTCCTCGGCAGACTCTTCCCAGCGTGCATTTGTGGAGGTGGGTGCTCTGTGCACGCTCTCAGAGCTGGCTAGTCCTAGCTCTTGAAGGTTTTCTACCGATCACCACCCTTCGACCGTTACATCACTGGGACTTTGAGCTCTCCTGCTCTAAAGTGGAGGCTGGACTCCTGGGGATTTCAACATCCAGAATGAGGAAACTGCTTCTGAGTGGCAACATAACTAAGGAATCCTTCTGACCCAGGGAACCAGGATGGGTCCTTCTGGAAATGCAATCTGGTTGGCAGCTCAGACAGCGTCAGCATGAACAGTTTTCATATTGACAGAATCACTGCCCACCCGAAATATAGTAGCTTTCAGATATTGTACAAAGGGCCTGGCCCACTAAACATGCCTTAAATCCCCAGAATTGTTGAGCAATGTCATAGATCTCCAGTTTTTCAGATGAGGAGTTTGTCACCCAGAAAGGTCATAAGACCAGTCAGTGATTGTAGCGTATGATTCTTATGCTTTGATTAGGAATCTGCATGCGAACACTGAAGGTCCTGTTCCCAATTGGTTCTTGATGGATCAATAAAGATGCTAGTGACTAATGGTTGGGTGGAAGAGATGAGACTCCAGGTTCACACAGGCAGTCTAGGAGATACAGGAGGGGAAAGAGGATTTGCCATGCTTTGGAGGGAGTGAGACACCAGCCTTGTGAGATCTCAGGTGAAGTGGCCATCGGTTGCCATTGGGAAATTAGAAATGCAACTGAGTTGAGGACAGATTTATAGATGTTGAGATGGAAGTGAAGGTTAGGGCATGTTACTCGTGGGAGGCTTAGAAGTGCCGGACATTGAACTAAAAAGCATATTAAAAATAAGCTAGTGTGTGTGTGTGTGTGTGTGTGTGTGTGTGTGTGTGTGTGTATGTGTGTGTGTGTGTATCTTTCATCCATGATTCAAAGGAACCAGGGTGGTGACTAGTAGCACGGTCTGCCTGGAGCTTAAAGCATAGTAGTAGAAACTACATGCTACAAGTGACAGCATCTGGACTGGAAGCCAGGCTTCTGATTGCAAAGTTCAGGTTCCTTACAACAGTGTCACGGTCCACTCTGCACAGGCTTCTGTTGTGGTTTGCCCTGGAGTTATCTGAATTTTGATTCTAATTCCACTGCCCCAAGGACAGCTGCCTAATCACGAACTCAGGACTCAGGTGACTTCACCAGAACCTTCTTCCCATTGAATTTGTAAAATACAGGTGAGGGACAGCTACAGGATAGAAGGAGGCCTGTCATTGGAGGAGAAGGAAGGTTGGGCGGGAGAGAAGTTTGAAGGAAGAGGAGGAGACTGGAATGGAGAGGAGGAAGAGAGAGGAGAGAGAGGGGGAGAAGCCGTGGCAGGTGACGTTAAGATTTTGCTCTGTTATTAACAGGTTGTTATTAATGTTCTTAAGGGATGGTGTACTGGGCTTTGTATGTTAGGTGGGCAATTATATCTTATCAATTGGGTCAAAGGTTATTGTGTTGTGTGTTCTTTCATGTGTAGATTTAAGTGTAATGAAGTGTGGGGCGGCCAGTCTGGACCGCCACGGAATTGGAATGTGTGCTTCTGGCAAGATATCCGGCAGATATCTTGGCGCACCGTGGTGACGGACCTAGTGGGGATAAAAGACAACCTTACTTTTTTTATTTTTTATATTTTACAACAACAGGCTTCTTCCTGTGGGCCCCACGGATACCAAAGGTTCCATCGTGAATGCAGGGGCTTGTGAACAGAAATGGACAAAACAACAGTGATTGTTATTTCTGCATCCATTACCCTGAATGCAGCTTTTCCTGGCATTACGAATGCGGGCAACACACTACCAGAGAATCTGTCATTCCATAGCTTTGCCAACAACAGAGGGCACAGAGACAGTTGTTACACGTATCTTAAAGTGTGGTTTGTCCAGGTGGAAGATCCCTTATCTGAAATGTCCGGGAATAGATGTGTTTAGGTTGTGATGCATTTCAGATTTGAGCGTTTGGGGATAGAGAGGGTTACTCTGTACTCCCCAGAAGCCTCACTTCTCAAGAATGCCACTCTATGCTGCTTTGTGGGGTGATAAGAAACTCTCAACTTTCTTGTTCACAGATTTCCTTTTTGCAAGGTTGGGATCAAACCCAGAATTTAGCGCTTTCTTAGGTCTACACACTCAATTGCCCTTTTTTCTTTTCTGTTTTTGAGAGGGAAAGCAAAAGTGTCACTAGGAAGCCACGATTGGCCTTGAGCTCCCAATCCCCCTGACTCTTTTCCAGTGCTGAGCTTATAGGTGTGAACCACTGCTCCCAGCACAGATTTGACTCCTTATAGTTTGGTACTTAGATGTCACACAGCTGTCTCTGTCACTTATCCTGTAGATCTGATTTCCTGCACTTTAAAACACACTGAGTCTCAGGTACCACTGGAATGGTATGAAAGTGGCCAAGAGCCCCTGCACAGAGCCCCTCTCACATCTGAGGAAGTTCTTCTTCATTCCTCAGGCCCAGTTGGTATTTTTCTTGTGCCACTGTGTCATGGTCACTGACAGGCACATCGGATCTTCTCTAGATCATTCTAGGCCAGGCCGAGTCTGTTCATTTGTATATTCCCCATAGTAACATTCGATGCACAATAGATGTCCACAAAATGCGTGTGTAGACTTACTGAATGAGTGCATCAGAAAGGGGAGGGAGGGATACTGGGAAGTGGGGAATTACCCACAATGGGGGAATGGTGAGTTTTTTTGAGTCAGGGAGGGTTTGCATTCCCTAATAACTGTCCCAAATTGCAGGAGTGTAGGTGCTGTGGACTCTGCATGCCAGGATTGTGATAAAACACTCAGAGTAAGAAGGCAAACCTTCTCTACTTCAAAAAAAATTCTATACTGCTGGTGTGACGATCTAAAGCAGTAAGGAGTCTCCCATCTGTGGATCTGTGGTTCATCCTCACGGTGTTGTCAGAACGCTTACAGCCTTTTTGTGCTGGGCACTCAGTTAAGAAGAAGGGGAAGGAGGGGGCTTAGGGCCACACAGATGTGAGCACAGGATATGTGAGGGTTGATGCCGTCTTCAGTTACAGGTCTTCACTGGGGGTCTTGAATTGTGTCTGCCTTGCAGGGGCCACCGACTGCCGTGAATGCATGAACACACTAGAGTACAAGGGAACGACCAGACTAGACTGCATCTATGTCGAACACAAAGGAGCATTATCCAAAGCATGATAGTCCAAAGCTGGAAACAGTTAACCCCCATCATTTCTGTCTGGTGATTGACTAAGGCCCCAGTGAGGAGGGGCAGGCATACCCTTCAGATGCACTCTTTGGAGAATTTGGAGAGTCCACCCTGAGTGTTGACCCGTCCAGCGGGTCCAGTTATTCAGGGTTCTGAAGGGGCGAGAGAAGAAGGAGACCAAGCAAGGTTCTGTTGTCAATGTCTCGTTTATTGAGAGAAGTGTACAGCATTTAAAGCTCTGAGGCAGGAATTGAAGCTTAGGGTGGAGGAGCATTGGGAAGTGCCCAAGGATATAAGGTGAATCACTAAACTGCAAGATATCCTCCTTAAACAAAGAGGCAACAGTCTTCCGGGGACATGTTCTTTGAAAAGGTCGAACCCTTCTCAGGAATCTGCTCAGGGACATCCGGTGTTTTGCTCAGGCTGAAACATCCTGTGATTGCTCCCAGGGTCTTCCTGGGAGAGGCTTTTGTCCAACAATCTCATGACTGTATGGCAGTCATTTCAAGGTTGAACCTCTGTGGCCATGCAGCCAAGAGTCAGGTTGCCACTTTGAGCCATAGTCACAAAGCGGCCAAGCCCAAATCCAATATGGCTCCCTACAGTGTGTATTAACATAGAAACCCCTGTGTAGTTCATTTCAGACATAGGTTTCATCCTGTCGCAGCTTAGGCATTTAAAAAAATAAATATTCAGGGGTCTGAATGATGGCACAATGGGCAGAAATACTTCCTTTGAAAGTAAGAGGACCGGAGTTCAAATCCCACTTGAAAGGAATGTATGGTTATGCATACTTACAACCCCAATTGTTGTGTGTGTGGGGGTGCCATACTAATAGATTCTGGGAGCTTGTTGGCCTGGCAGTCTATCCAAAATGGTCAGCTTCATGTTTAGTCAGAGCCCAAGATCTCAAGGCAGTTAGATGGAGAAGAATAGAAAAGGATGTACAATGGCTTCCTGTACTCTCCTGCTTACGCATGCACGGACACCATGCGCACCGTGACTCACCACCTCATACCCATATTTTAAAAGTGAACGAATAAACAGGCAACAAAATAAATGTTCAGAGCTCAGAGAACTCCACACTTTATTAAGAAAATGGGGGTCAGAACAGAGCAGATCTTTTGAACTCTGCTGTCCTGGTTCTGGGTCACACGGTGTGGGGCATGTTCTCAATGGTCTGAAATGAGGAGTGCCTGGTAGAAGGGATGCCCTGTGCCCTGCATTCCTCATCTTGGATCTCACAAATAATTCCACAGAGGAAGACCAAGTCTATTTTAGAGACAGGAAACAGGCTTAGAGAGAGCCTCAGCCACTCAGCTCAAAGTCAGCTAGCCAAGGCAGTCTAAGGATGGGGATGTAGGGTTTGAGCTCTTAGGCTAGCTATAGCTCGTAACTACCCACAGTTCTCTGTGATCCTGCCTGAGACCCTAGCAACTAAGTCCCTATGCGTTTGGCAAGAGTAAGGGGGGCTGGGTCCTGTGTTCATTGGCTCTTTCCCAGCATCCCCAGGCTTCCATTACTATGCCTATGAGGTCTTTCTTCCAGTCTAACCTCAACACTGTTCATTTCTCACATCAGGCTCTCCCTTCTCCTCTCTAACCCTTAATTGGCCCTGTCTGCACCACCTGCATTCTCCTTTTCCTATTTATGAGAACTTTCCATTATTAATCATCAGAAAAATACCGTATGTCCTCATGCTCAACCCTCATGCCTGCTGTGTCTGCCTGGATGCACAACCCCGCCCAGAGGATGCTGTCTATCCTCTGCTTTCTCAAGTAGAGGCTGCTCTTGATTTTTCGACCTCCGAATCAGTAGCTGTGTGCTGTGGGGCTGATGTCCTCTTCTTTCCTCCTTGATGATCTTGGGACACTCATTCCTAGGCATCCTCCCAAACCACTGCTTGAAACGATCAACCTTTGAGGCTTCTTATCCAAGCATTTATAGACCTCCAGACACTTTCCTCTACCTTTCCTGAAGATGCTTATATCCTGAGAACTCTTTTTCCAACACTGCCCTGTCCAGTTCCTGGTGTTTTCCATAGATGTAGACATGACCCTTCTCCTATCCATCAAGTCTTACTTTCCTGGCCTCCTAAGTTACTGTCTCTTTACCTTTCATTTCCAAGGTTAAACATCAGTGCTGATCATCAAAAATGACTCTCAGGTCTCAAAGGTTCTACCTTCTCAATGCTCCTCACTGACCAGCCCTGCTCTGGGTTCTGTTGTATGATGTCCAGGAGGCTGTTTTCTATTGGCAAAGGGGAGGGGCTGCCTCTTCTGCCATAGAGGGCCCAAGAGAGACCTGGAGTTCAAGGTTTCCAGGCTTGTCTACAGGCCTGTCTTCAAGCACTCTGGTGGGATCTCAAGCTCTACCTGTCAGTCTATAAAACATTTGTGAAACACATTCATTCCCTTCATTGGTCTACCCCTTATAATTAGATCCTTGGTTCAATTTTCAGCACAACCTACATTGTGGCTGCTGGTGATGCAACTCAAAGTGTCATGGTATACTCTGGCCTCCCAAGCGTGCCTTCATCTATTAGCTTCCCTGCACCCACCATTTTTATTTTTGCAGGGCTTTAAAGGCTATCATTTTTTTTTTACCATAATCCTCATAATAATAATTTCCTCCAAACCGGCAAAGCACTTCAGCCTCTGCTGGTCTAGTGTCTCATCCCTGTTCCATATGTCAGTCAGACTTTTCAGCACCATAACAAGCACCTGAGAGAAACAATTTTGGGGAACAGAGGTTAATTTCAGCTCATACTCTCAAAAGTTTCAAGTCATCATCGTGGGCCTTTTGTAAGACAGACAGACAGAGAGGCAGAGTATAGTGGTTACCTATGGTAACCAGGGAGAGTATAGTGGTTACCTATGGCTGCCAGGAAGCAGGGATGGGTACTGGAATGGATCAGGACAAGATATTGTTCCTGAAGACATGCTCCCAGTGATTTAACTTTATGTAATTAGGCCCCTCCAACTAGAGTTGTCAACCTCTTTCAAAATAGCAGTCACCAGCTGGAGACCAAGCCATTAATCTGAGAACCTGTGTGGGACATTTTATATTTAAATCATGGTCTTCTAGTGCCTCATGAACCACAGTTAAGTATTTGTGAACTGCATCCCATAGGCAGTCACTTCCCACAATCCACCAGCAATGAGATCCTTTCTGTCTTTTGAGGAGTGGGCAATGCAACCCCTAAATCTTCTCTCTAGGGCTACTCTCTAGGACCCTGCCTACTCTCAGCTACATCAGTCATGGTCCCCAGAAAAGAAATCAGGGTTTGAACTTTTATGAGCTTCACATTCAGTGGAGCATGTGATCCACGTCAGGGAGGGGAGTGAGGCAGGGAAAACAGATGTAATGAGAGTAACATTGAGGAGGCTTAGCACACACTTTTGCAATAAGGGAAGCCCGAGGCTTGATCCCAGCACATCTAGGTACAGGGCACCAATCCTACAGCCCAAGAGTAGTGAAGAGCTGGTGACGGGGCAAGTCATAGAAAAAACTGATCCCCAGGTTTTCTCTTCTCTGTGAAAGCTTGCCCCATGGCGTGCCAACTTTCCTGCACTTCTGGGTGGTGTCATTCATTTATTTAATGAATCCAAATG
This sequence comes from Rattus rattus, assembly GCF_011064425.1. Taxonomy (NCBI): domain Eukaryota; kingdom Metazoa; phylum Chordata; class Mammalia; order Rodentia; family Muridae; genus Rattus; species Rattus rattus. The sequence continues at coordinate 33,820,847 of NC_046154.1, forward strand.
TCAGAATCTGTGGAGGGTTAGCCTTTTGGTGTGCAGCAGAGTATCTAAAGGCTCTGGAGGAGTCTTGGGCCGCAGATCTGTCTCCTTAGCTGCGGTTGGGGTACAGCTTACTTGGAGTCTGCCAATATGGCAGAAGCTGGGGTAAAAGGAAACAAGGCTGAATGGGCAGGAGTGAGACCCAGGGAACTTGACATAGGCTTGGGACATCCTCTGAGGGAGGGGTCATGTAGCATTGCATAGCCCAGAGCCCTATAGGCTCTCACCTCTCGGGACTCCAGAGACCCAGAAGCCCAGAGACCCAGGAGCCTAGAGACCCAGGGGCCCAGAGACCCAGGGACCCACAGATCCAAGCTAGTCTGGTCCACTCTACTAGCCAACTGTTCTACTCTCAGCAAGAGGAGGCTTCTTTGTTTGTTTGTTTGTTTCTGTTGTTTTGTTTTTTTAACTAGTGTCTTGCTTTTCCTCAACATCCCCCATCCTTCCCTCCAGGGATGGAGGACAGGAATAGAAACTGCTCAGACAGTTTTACAGCAGGACCCCCCCCTTCCCATTTCCACCTCCAGGCCAGAAGTTGTAATTTTTGTCCTGGGGGGGGGCTGGTGACACAGCTCAGTAGCTGAGAGTAAATACTGCCCCTACAGAGGATGCAAATCTGGTTCCTATCTTAATATTGGGCAGTTCACAACTTGCTGTAATTCCAGCTCCAGGGGATCCCTCTGGGGTCCACAGGCATCTGGTTCACATGGGCACAAGCCTTTCCACACATGCACACATAATATAAAAAGAAAATAAACCCCTGATTCTTGTCGTTGGTCAGAAGCCAGAATGTCCTTGGCTCTGTTTTGGCCCAAGGCCAAGAATGCCACACACAGGCTTTGGTTTCTGGTTGGGGTTCTTGTCATTTTTCTTTTCCTTTTATATAACCTTTTACAAATTACAATTCCCTGCCTGGAAACTGTATAAGGATATAACCACAACAGAGAGGCACCAGGACACCTTGTGGAAGGGTGACCCGACCAACTAGCCCATTCTCCAAGCTCATACCCCCATTCAGCAAAGTCTCACTAACCCTTAGATGCGAATCCTTGATGCTACCTTACCTCTGGGAGCTTGGGAGCTTGTTTCTTACACACAGGGGCTGTGCCCTCTTCCCTTCTCTTAAATCCCCACCTACCGTCGTCGTATAATAAAAACCTTTATCGATTCGCAAGAACATGCACGAAGCCACTTCCCACTGGGGAAGCTGTGTGACTGCGAGCTTTGGCAGGCAACTGTGTCCAGTCCAGCAAAGACTGGAAAGCCTTTGCCTGAGTCCAGGATTCGCAAGCTTTCTCCCCAGGGCTCAGGACCTGCTTCTCTCTCGGCTTGTAACGTTCTTCCCTTACCCACTTGAGCATCCACCTCCCGCATCTCCCGCAGGGTGTCTGTGAAGCGGGAGACCTTCTTACAAAAGGTCATTCATTGCTGTTTCCACCCGCAGGACGCTCTCCCTTTGCCGCCACTGGCTGTCCTCACAGCCCATGTGGGATCCACTGCTTCTAGTCTGTCTCTTCCAAGTATGGGGCAGAGCCTGTCGCTACCCTCTCCGTGCCTAGGACAGACGCGGCTAAGAGGGGCACTTCACAAATCTGAATTGAATAACCCGCGGCTGCCACACAAGCCCCAGGCCCAGACCTGAACTGAGGAGACCAGAGAGTTTCCCTTCGGCTCCTCACAGCCGTTCCAGGGTGTTTGGCATTAGGCTTCTGGGCCAGTAGGGTTGCCGTAGGACCTGTGGATTTGGGGTGAAGCTGGTCTTCAGAGGCCCCTCAAGGAGCCCTGCCCAGGATGGAGAGAGAAGCTCTTGCTGGTTCCACGCTGCCCTGGGGTACTCATCATACTCCACGACCTTGTCGTACCCACACCCCAGTTTCTCCTTAGGCTAAATGAAGTGGTTTTCTTTGGGCTTACCGCTGAATTCTTAGATTGCAACACTACCGTTGATTGACTGGCTTGTATGCTGCTCTGAGCTTGGTGCTCTGTGAGACCCGAGTGGGTCCCATCCTGTGGAGAGGCCCTGCATAGGGCAACTGGGTCCTTTACAGGAGTCTTCCCTGATTTCCAAAGCAGCAGCTCCTAGGCTGCCTTGCAGCTTCTTCCTGGCACCCAGGGTGTGCCCCAGCTGCCCCAGTGCCCCGGGCTTCTCCTCCTCACCCTGGCACATGGCACTCTCCCCAGCCCAGCTGTCACCACAGGCTCGGGGCTCTTTACCACCTCCCCGCCTGAGGCTCCAGGTCTCAGCAAGACTCGAGCCTGGGCCTCATCCCTGCTTGTTGTCTCCGACCCCTGCATCTGGCTCCTTCTCCCCAGTCTCCGGAGCCAGCCGTCCCCTCCCCCCACGCCTGACCTCTGAGCACGGAATCTATTGTCCTCCTCCATCCCAGCCAACCCCCCAGCCCAACCTGACAGCTCCTCCATTACAGATGCACATTCACAAACAGCTCATTTACATAGAGCACAAGGAAAACCGCTCTGTCCTCAGAAAAAGAGAGGAGGCTCCCACTGCAGAAGACCCCGAGGTGAGGGAGCTTCCTGCCCCTCCCTTCTCCTAGGCATTTCTGAAGGGTGTTAGGGGGGTGGGGCAACAGAGCCCAGAGGGATGGGAGGGCAGAAATCAGGTTGGTATCGGGAGACGCCGGGGTGAGATACACGCTATCTAGTTTTTTGTACTTTTTTGTTTTAGAGTAGTTTATTTTCTATCTATATATGTCATTGTGAAATCTTTAGGACTTCTGCCCAGTCCCCAACTCATACTGTTACCCACCCAACCTATCCTTCCCACCCCCACAAACACAGACACAGACACACATGCACACACACACACACACACACACACACACACACACCCACACACACACACCCACACACACCCACACCATCTATTTTTTATTCCAGGGGACTGCTAGCAGCCATGGAGACAAAAAGGCAGGATGTACTTTGGGGACAGAAACCTCTGAATCCAGAGGCTCAGTGGCTGAATTCCTTTCCGAGCTTAACCCTTGTTGAGCTGTGGAGTGGGACCTGTGGACATTTGACAAATGGCTTCATTTCCCATGAAAAGGGAGTGTAACAGTGTCCCCTGCCTTGAGTATTTGGAGGAGGGCACCGTGAAGAACATGATGTCATGCACAGTGCTGTGCACACATGAAGGACCTGTTGGGGGCAAGCACCACTGAGGCTTAGGAAGCAGGGAATCTTGGGCAGAGGCTTTGCCCACTGGCCTTCCAGGAGCCCCAGCGCCAGCCCAGCCTGGTTGCAAGCAAGGGGAAGGGGTTACTTGTTCTTGTTCCTTTGTTGGGTCGTGTCCTTTTCTAGAAATGGTCCCTTGCCTTCTTGTTCCTCTCCTGATTTGTTATGTTCCCCCTTTCATCACCAGCTCCACCAAGTGACAGGATGTGGACAGTGATCAGGCAGGGCTGGGCAGGCCAGGGACCTCTTAAGGCAGCGGTGCTAAACCATGCCTGGTATTGTGCTACGCTCCACATCCCACGTCTGACTTAATCACTCACTTTGTGCTCTCAAGGCAGGCAGTTCCAGCTAAACCCAGCAAAGTTCTCAGAATCATGTGGTGATCCATTAATGATGTCTGCCTTGGGTGAAGCCATGGGAGCGTCAGGGCTCCGTTTGTCCTCTCAGCCTGGTGCTGTTGAGAACAGGCAGGAGGAACACTGGGCTCAGGCTGGGGCTTTAGTGGGTTTTCCTGAGGAAATGAGCCTCTCAGTGGATATCTGAGAATGAGTCTGCTGAATAAAGATAGGCAGGGGGCTCTGGGCAAAGGAACAACATGGCCGTGAGATATGAAACACCGAGGTGGGCAGGTGTTAGGAACGTAAAGCTGGAGGCAGAGAAAGATAAAAGAAACAGAAAATGGATGGGGGCAATGAGATAATACATGTATGTTGTCTAGAACACACAGCCAAGTGCCAAGGGACAGCATTTCTGCTGTTCTGCTGTATCATGATGACTAGCCTTTCGGCCAATGCTTCTTGGCCAGCAGGCAGAGGCCAACGCCCACTCGGTATCTAGTGGATATGGCTCGGTAAATCCCTTGCTGATTTATTGGCAGAATGATCAATAATCAATCGACTCGTGGAGAGTCCAGCCATGGCAGGTGACAATATGTCAGGATGAAGACCGGGTAGCAGGATGAACACTCTACCCCGAGTATAAATCCAGGCCGCCTCTGCTTTTCGTTACTCTGGGTGGTCCTACAGGTTTTCCCCAGGAACACTGGCTGACTACCCACACTAGGGGCTGATTCTGTAGCCTTTCTCTGTTCCTATCCTGGAGAAGAGGGCTGCCTCCCCTGCCCGATGGAAAAGCACGAGCTCTGCTCACCTGTTTCTGCCCCAGTCCTGGTGCCAGCATTGAGGAGGTGCAAGGTGGAGAGAGATGGTCCTCTGTACTTCCTAGGACCTAAAGAGTTGGCTTGATTATTGGGGTTCTGTGAGCATGAGCTGAGGGGCGTCAGGTGGTTCATGGGCCAGAGGATACTTAGTCGAGCCTTGTGATGTTAAACCATCACTTCTTTGTCTCTATTCTAGTAGCGTAGTGTTTCTTTCACCCCAGCAGAAGGGTAGGGCACTGTTGTCCTCCTCATTGAGGAGGGAGGACTCAGCCTAGGACAGCACTTGTCATTTCCTGCCCCTTCTGCTCAGTCTCCTAGGGCCTGCCCTGGAACCACCTCCAGCTAGGTAGCCCTTTTACCTTGACTTTGCTGGATGGAGCAGCTTCCTCTCCCCAGCCTCTCTAGGAAAGGTTCACATCTCCTTCCTTCCCTCCTCAGGGTGCCTGTCTCTGCTCCCACCCACACCCCCTCCCAGCCTAATTGAAGAGGTTCCATCCGGCCGAGAAGATGAAAGCTTTATCTTCTAAGCCCATCCCGGAGCTCGGAGAGCGCGTTACAATGATGGATGAGTTTCCAGACCCGCTCGCTCCTCCCAGTAGCATTAACAAAATTGCCTTTCAGGCTCCCGACTTCCACGTTGGAGAGATGGGCTGTGCAAGGAATGGGAGACCCAATCTTTGGCACTCGAAGGTGAGCATTAAAATCATTTTAAGGCTGCCTTTAGGCTTCGAGCTCCCTGTGTGCGAGCCAGTCCCGTTGCAGGCATGGGAGAAAGAGATGAACGATGCTTGTTAAAAAGCTCTCTGGTGAGGTCGGATTGACCATTAGGAGAGCTCAGGCTGAGCTAGGGTGCTTGGATCCAGAGTCCGTGGCTGGATGGGACTTGTGAGAGACGCAGTCACTATGGGCCCTTTCTGGGTCATGGCCAAGTCATCATCTCCTTAGGCCCCTCCAATCCCAGCTGAACTTAGATTTTCAAGAGGCCTAAGATAATCTGTGTCTGAGGGTCCTGAGTTGGAATTCTACTTCCGTGACTCCATTGCTGATTGAACTATGCAAATCTTATCCCCTTTGGCCTTCAGCAGCCCCAGCAATGGGATAAGGGGGTGCCTGGCTGTTCTGGGTTGAATTGTGGCTCCCTAAAATTTGTTTGTTGGAATTCTAGTCCCCAGTGTCTAAGACTGTGCCCTTCCTGGAAGATTGGGTCTTTATAGGGGTAATCTAGTGTAAATGACGTTGCTAGGGTCAACCTTAATCTAGTATGACTAGTGTTCTGATAAAAAGGGGAAATGTGGAGACCCCTGTGTGAAGGTGGAGACAGAGACTGGGGTGATGTGTGTGGAAGCTACAGATGGTTCGAGGTTACCACCAGTGGGCAGAAGCAGGTGGGGGGAGGCCTGGAGGCTGCCCCAAGGGCTTCCTTAGAGTCCTCCCAAACCTTGATCTTGAACTTCTGTCATTCAGGCTGCCACAGCTGGGTGCTCTGTCACATCAGTTCCAGGAAGTTAGGGTACTGGCTGGAGTCATACCCTGAGTTCCAGTCTGCGTTAGGCGTCAGCCCGCAAGGATGGCATACCAAGCATAGGGTGGTGGTGGCCTCCGCTGCTCTGTTGCTCCTGGAATATGAAAACCAGGCTGGTGGGACATGGGGACAGAAGTCGCCAGCTATCGTCACCACTATATGAAAATGCCTGAAAGGGTTCAGGAGTACAGAAGAAGCTGCTAGACTCTAGGGACAACTGGGTTACAGCCTCCCAAGAGACTATGTGGAGCTCTGCTACAGGGTTTAGGGCCATTCATGATTCAAGGCTGAGGACCAGGATCTCTGACATAAGGAGCCTAAGTAGAAAACAGTTATGTCTGCCCCTGCAGATAGGGAAAGGCTGAGCTGGGCCAGCCTCAGTTTTTCAATGCAAGCCAACTGTTTTATTTTTCTCCCAAACACAAATTGTCCTCACCGGACTGGGGAGATAACTCAGTCTATAACGCGCTTGTACAAGCAAGAGGACTCAAGTTTGGTCCTCAGCACCCGTGTAAAGATCTGGGTGTGGTATCATGTGCTTGTAATCCTAGCTCTGAAGAGCCAGAGAGGGGGCAGATCCCTGGGGTTCACCAGCCAGTCTAGCCTAGGCTAACAGGGGAACCCTAATTCAATGATAGATAGACCTGTCTCATAAATATGAATGGCTTCTGAGGAACAATGCATAGGTTGTCCTCTGGGCTTTGCGTGCACACACACACACACACACACACACACACACACACACACAGGAATACCCACGCACAGGCATACACATGCACAGGCACACTTTCCATTATACAAAATTTTCTACTTGAAGGGTGTGTTATAGGAAATATCTAGAATCTTCCTACACCTGGATATGTAGAACACAGACCCATCAAATCAGGTCTTTTTCTGAGTGTTTCCAATTCAGAGGAGGAAAACAGAGACCCAGAGACATGGAGCAGTTTACCCAGGCACACAAATAGTATGTTGTAGTGCTTGTGTTTGAACTTGAGGAGTCTGAATACAGATGCTATAGTGGCCAAAGGTCGGTACCAAAAGGCCTAGCATGTTGTGGATGACATTTCAGGATAGGGTAAGACCTAGGAGAAGAGACGAGATCACTGAGTCCCCTAAAAGAATAAAGGTGATCATGATGTCACTGGAGACTTGGTCCAAAGTGGCCTGGTGACTGCAGTTCACACTTACCAGTGAATGCTGTTTATTGGACAAAATTTGGGGCGTCAGAGCAAGAAGCATGGGCTCTTTGGATCCTGGGAGACGAGCTAGGAGACATAGAGTTGTCTGCTTGTGGGGACAGGAGCTGGATAGGCCTGGGGGTGACTTCTCTGCCACCCCTTCCCCCACAGCAGGTAGCACCAGGTGTATTTGGCAAAGCCAGGAGGGAAGGCCAATCAGCTCAAGTGAGCTGGGCTGCGCTGGGGCTGGGGATTGCCTGGGATTGCTCTTGCAATCAGGGCATTTCACACAGCAAATTGTGGTCATTTAGGCTTCTCTACGACGAGCTTAATTTCAGGCCCAAGCATGGAGGATATTCAGAGACACAATAAGGTAATTTCACATTTTAAAGCAGAGAATGCAGCGTAAATTAGTGGAAAAATCATGACACTTATAAACCCGTTCTAAAGATGTATTGTTCCCTTTTCTTCTGGGAGAAAAAAAAAATCAGCGTCTATTAAGATTGAATTAACCACTGGAGGAGAATTCCTCAGACGGCCAATTCATAAGGAGAGATCTATTTTAAACTTGGTCGAAAAGGCTTTTGCAGAAAGTGGTGGGAAGAGAGTTCCCAAGGAGAAGCAGGTGTTCTCGCAGCAGGCCCTGCACCTGAGCAGGGAGCCCAGGGTCTGTTCAGGCCTAGGAGCCTGGGTTGACCCCCTCTGGCTACTATTGCCTTGAGTGGCTCAACTGCTGAGGTCAGGTGCCCCCCCAGAATGAGGACTCAAGAACAAACAGTGGGAGAGGAAACCGGGTGTGTGGAGATGTGGGATGCCAAGCGGCCACCCCAGGCTGCAGCGAGCCAGCTACCTCTATAGTAGCTGCTGCTTGGCCCTACCAGTAACTCGGGGATACCGCTGCGGCATATAGATCAGGTATCCTAGAGTCAGGTCCACAGAGTCGACGGATCTGGGCTGCTGTTACACCCATCCGAAACCTTAGAGGAAGGATGCCTCTCACAGATTTAACTCTTGGCTTTACCTTGATGGTGTGAAGTAGACTGCAGCAGGGAGCAGGTTGGAGGGGAGCTAAGCAAAGGTTCCTGGGAAGAGGTTCAGGGAAGGGGTGCTTGCTGATATCCTAGCTCCCACCACAAGGGTCTTTCTTGGGGTCTAGCTAGCATGTCTTTCATTTTAGACAACAGGTGCTGCCATGCCAGCTTGTGTGTGTGTGTGTGTGTGTGTGTGTGTGTGTGTGTGTGTGTGTGTGTGTGTGTGAGAGAGAGAGAGAGAGAGAGAGAGAGAGAGAGAGAGAGAGAGAGAGATTGAGAGACAGCACAGAGTTTTAATATCAACTTTTTTTTTTTTTTAAGCAGACTGCTTCCTTGAGCTCTTGTCTGTCTTTGGGTTTCTGGGTCTTTTGGGAGACATTCTGGAGTGCTTTGCCCTGGAATGACAGTGCAGACGATGTAGAGGAGGGGACAGGTGTTGAGCTCAGTCTTTACTTGAGTTCAGCAGAGGCTCTCAGGACCATTAGGCAGGTCAGGCCTTATGAACGCAGTTGAACTTGGGGGCCGAGAAGCAGCGGTCTGGGAGGATGGATATGTCACACCCAGGCTCCTGAGCGGAAGAGAAGCCCAGGGAAGTAGGCCTGTGTAATGGCTTTGCTGAGCCTGTGAACGGGGAGCAGGTAGAGGGAAGAGAGATGGCCTCAGTTTCAGGATCTTGGACACCAGAATCTCATTTTATTTTTAAGATCTGTCTTAATCTATCTTACGGCGAATGCACCCCAAACTTGATGAGTTTATTTCCACTCAGCAAATATTTGCACATATAGTTACCTGCCCCTCACTTCCCTGTGCACTCTCTGTTCTATTTTATCCTGCAAGTTGCAATTAGCCCTCTGAGCCTACATTACCAGAATGTTTCTTAACACCACCCCCCCACCCTATAAACACGCACTCTTAACAATACATTTTCAGGTCTCTCTCTTTTTTTTAAATAAAGACAAATTTTAATGTTGATCAAAAGGTTTAGATGACAGAGCCCTGGGTCAAACAGTGGGATGCAGAAGCTACCAGCTATCCAGGATGTAGGTCCCTCGTGAGGGCTACCTGTGCCTCCGCATCCCCGGGGCCAGCAGCCTCTCAGGGCTTCATCCAGCCTTCTTGACAGCCAATGGCAGGGAAATGGCTTCTCTGAAAGTCGGCTTTCTACAAAGACAGAAATAATCAGGTTGACCAAAGGGGGAAAAAGGGAAAATTGAGCATTATGAGGGTGATAATTCAGAAGGTGTCAGCCTCAGAATAATCGAATCCGATGACATTTCCTGCTACAGGAAACAATAGCAGCTAGCCGGCTGCCCGTCTGATTCATGTCTGGTTCATGTTTAACAAAACAAGGGCAAGGGTCACGCAGCCACGAGCCCCATAAATAACCCGTTAATGGGATTTCCAAACAAGCTGTCCTCAAAGTGGCTTTCCGTCTCACTGAGAGGATATTAAAATGCAAATGGATTCGGGCTGTGTCTTCATAAACAACCGTGTTCATTTAACCTCCGACCTCCCCGCTTAACTGCCCATTCCAGCAATTTGTACGGGGCTCCTCGGCCGCCGGCTCCCGCGGTAATTCAGGGAAAGTGCATTAAAGGAAAGGGTTACAATTTGCGATGCTCAGTTAATCACGCTATTGAGATGTTTATGGACAGAACCCGTTCCCTCTTCACACTTGTCTCGGGCCTTCTGCCCCTGCCAGCCTCAAGGCGGCCAGTTGCTTGTTTTTTGTTCTTTGAGGAGCCGCTGGAGTGGGTGGGTCTCCCAGTTCAAAGAGGCCCCTCCTCTGTCCTCCAGTGCCAGCCTGTTCCCCCTCGGATGTTGTTGGATGCCTGGGATCTAGCTCAAAGTCTGCAAAGCTAATTGCTCCTCCCAGTTGACAGTCTCCTGACTCAGTTTCCCGGGTGAAACGGCACAGGCATTTGTAGGCCATTGCCAGCCACGTTGTGTTTCTCTCACTCTGCCCTGGCACAGACCTGGCAGGAGGGCTCTAGCCTTGACCAGATCTCCGAGATGCTCCTGGTGTCTGCTTACTCACTGGGACCCGGGCATGCTTTCTGAGCCTTGCCCCTCCATCTGCATGGCTGCACAGAAAGATGAGTCTTGCCCAAAGAGAACAAGGGTGAGATGGTGACCATGGTATGGGAGGAGCCAAACACCGAGTTGGCAGAGTGACAACGTTGTCTCCTGGTTGCCTGGACAGATGACGTGTGTGGGGTCACTTCTCAGATATTCTTAGCTGATCCCTTTGACTCTGATATCTGGTGCAGAGTAGGGCCTCAACGTTACAGATAAAGAGCATTAACTGATGAAGGGAATAAAGACTTGCCTGGGGTTACCTAAGGAGTAGAAGGTGGCATGAAGCTGTGAGCCTGGGGTGCAGGAGACCCCAGCATCTGTGGCCTTTGTCTAGAGAGGAGGGAGAGTCGATGGTACCCGGAGAGATTGCTGTCTTGGTGGGAGGTATGCTGAGGAGGTGAAGCCATGACCAGGAAGGCTGGTGGAGCTGGGGGACGACGTTTGTGTCAGGGTTGCCTGGACTGATGGCCTCCCTCTGCAAGCCTTGACTGCATGTGTGTGTTCTAGTGACTCTCCCGAGAGAGTGTGTTTCTCCTCAGACCTCCCCATTCAAAGCTGTTTCTTAAGGTTACTAGGCAGGCTCCCACATAACAGACAGGAGAACTCTCCCATTCGGCCTTGCCCTCCTGCTTGGTCAGTTCCAGGCACGTATCTATCTCAGCACTTGAAAAGGTCATGACTGCAGATACCTTCCCAGGAAAGAGGAGGCGGGGCCACCAAGGTACTGGGCGCTGGCTTGGGTTGACGTGGCCCCGCCTTGCTCTTTCTCCCAAACCATATACCTCTTCTGTTCTTCTGAAGTAACACCCTCCCACTCTCACGTGCAGCTCCTCCAGGTATGTCAGAAAGCCAGCGTCCAAGGAGCAAAGTTAAGCCCATGGTCTTGTCCCACATTTCTTGTTTGCTTTCTCTCTAGTATTTTCTGTCTTTTTCTTCCTCTCTTTGAATCTTGTTTCCTATTGTCTTTAAAATGTCTTTAGGAATGCTTGTGTGTGTGTGTGTGTGTGTGTGTGTGTGTGTGTGTGTGTGTGTGTGTGTGTGTGTGTGTGTGTGTGTGTGTCCTGTGGCCTCCGCACATGCTCAGAGGTAATGTATACCCCATATGTCATATAGAAACAATAATAATAAGTAAAAATTAAAGATAAAAGAATATCCCACTGAAGAAGAGCAATGACCCTTCACGCCATCGCTCCATCAGCCATGCTTCTATTTATGTGGGGGGCTGCTCTGCCTATCCAGAGTGTTCTGAGGCTGGCACTTAGAAGGTTAGAATTGTGGCCGTGACCATCCTGGGGGTGAGAATCCAGGTGAGAAAGAAGGTGTAGGTTGGAAGAAGAAGGACACTCTTACTGTGAGAAGTGGGAGAAGGAATCAGAGAAGGAGGGCTGGCGGAGAGGTAGTCACAGGATGTTGATGGTCCTGTTTCTTAATGAAACAGGAAGTAAGGTGGTTGGCTTGTTGGGTGTGATGGCCAATAAGATAAGAGAGGAGGGATGAAGATCTGGACAGGTCTCAGAGGGACATGTAGGTAGGGAGCAGTGGGACCCCCTCTGATGACTATGAACTTGTGAGAAGGCCACCTAATGAGGTCAGACAACTTCCCAAAGCATAGGGGACCAAGAAGATGAGCAGTGGGTCACCAGGAGTGGGTGTCTCAAGGATGTGATGGAAGGATGAGGGTCAAGGGTATCAAAAACAGGACAGTGTGACTGAGGATGGTCCAAGGTGGGACTGGAAGAGAAGGAAAGACAGGAAGGGGCTAGGAAGAAATAGCCCGTGGTGTTGTATAAACGAAGATCCAGAGCTGTGGATCAGACAGGCAGACAGATGTGGTGGGACCCATGTGTGATCCCAGCCCTGGGGAGGCAGAAGCGGTTTTATCTATATGGATTCAAGGACAAGCTGATCTGTATAACGCATCTGAGACAGCTAGGGCCACATAGCAAGACTGTCTCAAAGCAGTCAGGGAGGGATTGAGGGAACACAGAGCTCTGGGGCTTAGGTGAGAGAGTGGGTGGCTGATTTGTGGGTGTTGCTGCACAGAACAAAGGCTGAGGTGTAGAGCCTGTAGATGAGGAATGTTCCCCAATGCATCCAAAGACCCGGAGGTTTGAAACAACCACCAGTCGTCTCTCTTCTAGTTCTAGCACCAGTGGGGCAGTACCACTGATGGAGGGCGGGCAAGGCTGATCTTGGCTAGGCTCGCTCCTGTTGCTGGTCTCAGCTGGCTGGTCTCAGTGTCACTCATGCTTCAAGGAGTGGACTGGCTAAGTGGGCTGAGGGTAACCAGATAATGTGCCTCCAACCAGGTCAGCTCAATTGGGAATGTATGTAATATCACTTTTGCTCATCCCTTCAGCGATGGTGAGTCTGAAAGCCAAAAAGGAGAGAAATAGGCTCTGTCCTGGGATGCAGAGCCTTGGATATCCATGTCCCAGCATAGTACTGAGGCCCTGGGGATAGACAGACCCTCATTCTCAGCACCGAGACTGAGAGGACACAGACAAATTTTGGTGCGGAAAGTCTTTAAAGAGGGAGAAGACTAAAGACGACCTTATCAGGAGCTGAGAGAGGGCTCAGAGTAAAGTGCTTGCCGTGAAAGCATAAGGAACTAAGTTTGAATCCTCACCACCCACATGAAAACCTGAACACTGAAGTGCGTACCTATAATCTCAGAGCCGGGGAGACAGAGACTACAGGACCCTCCGGCCAGCCAGTCTAGTTGAGATAGTGAGCTCCAGATTCCCCCGTGAGAAACCCTGCCCCAAATAATAAGACGGAGAAATGACCGAGGAAGACACCACTGCCAATATCTAGTCTCCACATGCATGTGCATACATGCATACAGACCTAATCACATATGAACACACAACAGACAGTTTTCTAATAAAGATGATCATATTGGAGGCTGAAGCCCTCAGAGATGTGTGCGTGTGTGTGCGTGTGCGTGTGTGTTCCGGGTGTGGAGTTAGAGAAGGAAATGGACCTCCATGGGGTAGGGCGGCCCTGACAACCCTGGGAAACGATTCCTAGTGCTTTGCAGATTTCCGCATTAGCCATTCAGTCCCTTCTTCCTGGTGCCCCGTCCTCCCTGCTGGTAGCTGACAGAAGGTCACGGCCAGTCACGACGCTGCCCAAGGGAAGGCTGCCACATCAGCTCTTTCTTATTGACTGGACTGTCTTCACTTTCTTTCACTCAACAAGTAATTATTGAGCATCAGTCATGCGCCAGGCTCTGTGTGGGGGACAAGGCAGAAGACACTGTCTCTGTCCTTGGGGAACTTAAAATTTAGACATGACAGTTATGGGACGCACACACACACACACACACACACACACACACACACACACACCCCAACCCCAGCACCCACAGATTTTTTTTTTGTGAATGAAATTATATTAATATACTCTCTGGCTAGAAAAAAAACCCTCACAAACTTTGAAATTGTCTTGATTATTTAATCTTCTTGCTTCAAATTCTGCTAAGCCTGGGATTTCCTTTAGAATAAAAAAATTAAAAAGTAATTACAGGCTGAGGAAATGGGGCTTGTAAAATATTTGACGTGCAACATGAGGGTCGAGTTTGGATTTCCAACACCCACAGAGAAGCTGGGCAAGGTGGCACACATCTGCAATCCCAGCACTGGGGAGGTGGGGATAGTTAGATCCCTGGAGCTTGCTGTAGGCATGAGCTAAGCTGAGGACCAGGCTTCCTCCATCACGTTTTCCAGAGAAGCCAGGATACTCTCTGCTTCTCCAGCTCTGTACTTGGAAGCCGAAGATCGTGGCCGCGGGCCTGACCTGGGTTGGCTCAGATGCTGAGACGATGTCTCCTTTCAACAGACAGCTCTGTTCTGTTGTGAGTCAGGTACAGGCTGTGCTGAGGACAGAGGTGAAACACACACACCCCCCAGCTGTATAGAGCTCAGTTTGCTTGGGGAGGCAGGCACTGTGACAGATGCCTCTGATGCGAAGGATGTGAGAGGATGAACAAGGGGCTGGGGACAGGGTCAACAGGCAAAGAAAGGGCTTCGGAAGTGTGAAGACTTGTGTTTGGACCCAGAACTTGTAAAAAATGCCAGATGTGGTGGTGGTCACTAATAGTCCTAGGCTGGAGAGGTGAAGAGAGGAGGACCCCTGGGGTTCACTGACTGGCTGATATAGCCTAATTGGTGAGGTCCATGTCAGAGAGAGAGAGAGAGAGAGAGGGAGAGAGAGAGAGAGAGAGAGAGAGAGAGAGAGAGAGAGAGAGAGAGCCTATCTCAAATCAAATGGATGATGTCCCTAAAGGTGACTTGCCCTGGTTGTCTTCTGGCCTACACACACACACACACACACACACACACACACACACACACACACACACACACACACAGATACACAGACACACACACATACACACACACACACACAGACACACACACACACAGACACACACACAGACACAGACACACAGATACACAGACACACACACAGATATACAGACACACACACACACAGATACACAGACACACAGACACAGATACACAGATACACACACAGATACACAGACACACAGACACACACACACACAGAATAATGAACTCCAAACGGAAATCTGCGTCATCCCTCTGAGGTTGAGGGAACACCTCAGCAGAGGAGGTTTGAGGACTAAAGGAACTGAAAGATGGCCCTAGCTCCACTCTGGATCACAAAACAAAATGAAAGACATGAACCTGGGGTTCGGAGATTAGAGAGTATTGGGGACGATAGTATCAGAATGTATTATACACATGCTTGAAATTGTCAAAAAATTAACAAAAGCTATTGAAATAATTAAATAATGATGAAAGACCCAGCACTCGGGAGGCAGAGGCAGGAGGATCACCGTGAGTTCTAGACCAGCCAGAGCTACATAGGGACACCCCTGTCTCAAACAAAACAAAGAAATGAAACAACCACAAACAAAAATAAAATAAAATGAAGTGAAATAAAGGAGGACAAGAGCCAGACACCAGGAAGGACTTCCATTGAAGCGAGTTGGAGTTCCCTGGGTTGCAAAGCAGGGCAAGGGTATGTCTGGCCTGCTGCCTCATTGGGCAAGAGGGTGAGAGTGGACCGAGTGTGCTCCGGGCGGGGCTTGGAAGAGTAGGTTGTCAGATGGCTGACATCAGGCTTCCCCGAGTCTGGCTGAGCAGCCAGGGCTTCATCCTGACGAGCAGCTGAACGAACGAGCATTCAGGTGGCTCTGGAGCACACTGAGCTAAGCGCATGTTTAGTATATTTGGTGGGGCTGTTTTGTTGTTTAAGCAGGACCCATGTGACAGTCGACAGTTGGTATTGCTACACTGAGTGACTTTTAAACACACCCCACTGAAGCTCCTTTCCAACGCCCGGGTCTCACTTCCAGGCTCATGGGAATTCTCTGCTCAGGGAACGACGCCCTGGGTTGTACACCATACCCATGGCTTATAACCGTAAAGCCAGCAATGGCTGCTGCCTTGTTTTGTAAGCCACATCAAGAGCCCCTCCTGGGATAGCTCCAAAGAAACCTGAGTTTAAGTATCCTGGGGTGTGAGGGTCCATGACTCACCAAAGAATGATAGCCTGGACTCAAACGTATGTAAACACAAAGCGTGTTTTATTCTGCAGAAGTCCAGTAGCACTACCAAGACAGAGAGACAGTCAAGGGAGCTTGCGGGCTCGTTGTAAAGCACAGTGGAATTCTGGGGCAGATGCTCTATCTTACTCTATCTCTCAGCATTCCAGAACCATTATCGGGGCAGGAAGGCTGGAGCCTGGGTTTTTGCTTTTGTTTTTTTCTATTTGTAATTGACTTGCTTGGGTTTGCCTGGACTTGACCAGTTAGTTCTTAGGCCTGGTCTTAACTGCCAATCTGAAGTCTATCATGGAATCAGCCTAGCTTTGTCAGGGACAACTGCAGGTACCAGATGGGGCAGGCTGAGGTGAGTTGGGTGGTCCATCTTAGATAGCTTCTACTCCACCAGGGGATGGACAAGGAACCTGGGGGTCTTAGTTCTGTAGGAGTCTGACAGAAATAGGCAAGGGGTGAGGGTACCAAGTGTGAACATGGAATCCAGCACGGGAAGGGCAGCCATCTTAGGTTAGACCCCCTAGAATTGAACTGTGACCTGGGGGAGCTTCAGGGGCTGGGCTTGAGGGGTGGGAGTGGGAGATGGAGGTGGGGGATAGGGAGGAGGGAGGAGGTATGGGTAGAGGGTAGGGGACATTTCCATGAATCATCTGGGAAGTTCACCTGTGGGAGTCCAGGAAGGCTGGAGGAAGAGGCTTGGCTACTGTGCACCTACCCTAGCGCCTCAGCAGATTCCACTGGGGAAGGCGGCGTAGAAGTAAGAAGGTGGAGCCAGCCTTTTATACCTCGCACTGCACAGTTCTCGGACAAGGGTGCCTGGGGCGAGAGCATAAACCCAAGGGGCCTGGTCCTAGAAGCTCCGGGATGAACACTGCCGTAGTTTAGATCCTGAATATCTCCTGAAGTCCCTCGTGTTGACGACTTTGTGCCCAGTGATGCTGCTGGGAAGTGGTAGACCCTTTCAGAGATGGGGTCTAGGGAGAGGTTTTTAGGTCACTGTGTACAAAGGGACACCAGATACCTGCCTCTTTCCTTTTGTTTCTCTCCTTGGCTCTGGGGTGAGTGGGTCTCTCCCCCATGAAGTTCTAAGGAGTGCAAATGGAATTCTGGGGGCTTTTCTTCACCCGCTTTGCTCCCAAGTAATATCAAGGCATTCGTGTGCCCGTTCTATCCCATTTTAGCTCCTGAATGAATAACATGGGGAATTAATAAACTTATTAGCAAGCGGCAGGCGCTATGCGGGGCAGAGTCTCATCTTTACCTGCCTGCCCTCTGAATCTTGCCCTGGCTCACTCTGCTCCATGTATCTCCTAATGGTGACTCCACTGACAATCTGCTCATGGTGACTTCTCCTCCTGGTCCTTCTCCTCCTGGTCCTTCTCTCCTCCTCTTTTCTTTGTGCTTGGGACCCTGACTGGGATCGGAAATCCTGCCCTATTCTCTTCTGCCCAGTTACAGGTTGAATCACCTCATCATTAACCAATCAGAGGTGATAGAAAAGAATTTTTACACATCTCTGAGACAGGGGATGCTCTAAATATCAGCACAAGGCCAAGGCGTGTCTGAACTGCAGCCACATCTCTGAGCAGAGCAATCAGCATCTGAACACACAGTGCACAAAACCATGCCAGCCTCACAGAAGCCCCCAAAGCTTCAAGAGATTCACGTTTGAAACCAGTTCCAGACACCTCATTGTCTGGGGAGGTTACCATCTCATTCACCCTGTAGACACTCACTCTAGCTGTTCAGTAATGGTGACGAGGCCAGGGGAAGTGAGGGCAGGAGACTTTTCAGTGAATTCTGAACTTATTTTAAGCATTGGCAATACTGTGGCAACAAGGTAGTAGGGTCGGGAAACAGGTTGAGAGTTGAAAGGATTCAATAGATGGGAACTGCAGGTGAAGAGGTTTAATTCTTCTGACTTCTTATATACTAGCCCCCTCATGGTTCCCAGCAACCCTTGAAGTGATGGCATCTCCATTTTGCAGATGGGGAAACTGAGGGTTGTAGAGATTAGTTGCAGATCCTGGATTTAAACTGAGTTTGTTTTGTTTTGTTTTTTTCTTTCTTTCAATTTCTGGCTTGGTCAGTGGATAGATGGATGTTGGTAGTGTTTGGTGCATTTGCTTTAGCTGTGCTGACCCTTGACCCCTGTGGACTGTCTGAAAAGACATAGTCAAAAGGCAGTGAGCTACTTAGATCTAGCTCAGTGGAACAGTGGCTGAGAAAGAACAGGGGCTGGTACCCTGGAGGTGATGGACAAAGCCATGAGAAGGTGGGCTCGCTCAGGAGGGAGCATGTGGGAAGAGGCTCATTCAGCATGGCAGCAAGGGGAAGGTGGTCATTTGACACAGGCAATGAAGAAAAGACTCTCAGTCCTAGAGCAAACTAGAAGCATTGTCATGAAGCCAGGGAAAGTTGTGTGTAACAGACTGGGCATGCCACATGCTGCAGAGGGCTTCTGCCATGGCAAACTGGAAATCAGGTTCTAATGGGAGAGACCAATCATTCCCTAAACCCATTGCCCTGAAGAAAATGGAGGCCGGAAGTTCAGATCAAACACTGGGGCTCCTTCCCTACCTTCTGGCAGGAAGAGAAACGAGAGCTTTAATCAATGGGCCGCAGGTCAAAATGATCAAAACTCAAACCAAGAAGACAGCCTATGCTGGAGAACATATGGGGGTAGGAGTGGGGATTGTACACTGCTGGTGGGAATATAAACTCTATTCAGCCACTGTGAGATGTACTATGGCGGCTCCTCAAGAAACTAGAAAGAGCATGAACGTATGATCCCAGTGGTGTGCGATTCTTGGGTATGGCCTACAAAGCAGATAGAGTGCAGTACAGATGTTCACACACACAGTTACTGTGGCATTCATCACTATAGCCAAGTCACAGAGTCAGCTTAGGAGTCTGTCAATAGATGAATGGACAAAGAGAATGCATGACACACACACACACGCACAGCACACACACATGCACACACATGTATAAGATGCACACATATGCACACAGGTACACACACATCCACATGCATGCACATGCACATACATACACATGCCATATATGTAGACATGTATGCCTATACACAATATGAATGGACAAAGCTGTGTAACACACTTGCATGTGCACACACAAGTACACACGCATGCACATGCGCACACAAATGCACATATACACAGACACACACATGCACATACACACACATAGACAGGTGTGCACATGTGTGTGTATACACAATGGAATACTATTCAGTCATAAAGAAGAATGAAATGTCATTTGCAGAATGGAAAGAACTGGAGGACATTATATTCATTAAAATGAATATTTTCTCCTGTGAAATTATTAATAATGGCAACAGTAGATGACCTGTAAACAATAGAGATTGTACTAGGGGTGGATAAGGGATGGGCCTGAGGAGAAGGGGAAACTAGGATGACTAGAACTTTCTAATCAAATGTGATAGATTGCACGTATGTAGATGTCGCCACCAAGCTCATTGATATGTATAATTGATATGCACTAATCACTATGAAAATGTTGTTGTCAATGTTCTTTTAGAATAAGTACTGAGGGACTTTCGAAACACCCTGCTTGGAGACCAAAATGGGGCAAATTCTCTGTTTATCATTTCATCCTGGGATTTCCCGAGCATCTCTCCCTGAGATAGAAATCTGAGCCTTGTCACCAGAAGCGAGGAGACAGATCCTGTCAGCCTGCACCTGGAGAGCCCTGGAGGTGGCAGAGGGCTGGTGGGAAGGCAGTTGAGGGAATGGCCCCCCACTATGTCTGCTACCCCTCAGCTCCTGCAGGCAAACACCTGGAGCCCTCCTAGCAGGCCCAGGGCTGTCCCAGGACAGCTCCGCCCCCAAGTCTGACACGGAGCTGTGTGACTGCATCCATCCATCCTTGTGCCATGCATCCCACCTTCTGCAGACACAGATGTTCACACACATGTGCACCCTGGGCTGCTGCACCTGGGGTGACTGGTGGGGCAGGGCAAAGTCTCCAGTTTGGGCTAATTTATGCTCGCTGGCCAAGGAATCCTGGGCCATCAGCTTCTGTTGGCGGCTTGGCTTTCTTTTTGATCCAATGACAATTCATTTGCTTCATGCATCCGATAACACAGTGGTATTAGTTACAGAGTCCCGGGGACCATGCATGGCCTTCTACACACAGATGCTCATCCAGCCCTTGCCACGGCACTCCAGGCACGCTCTGTTTTTATTCCTATCTCACACTGAGGGGAGCCACCGTGTCTAGGGTAAGTGCCCATTGCTCAGAGTCCCATGGCTTCTATCTGGAAGAGCTGGAATTTGAACCCTGAAAGCTGGAGCCTGAGCTCTCCGCCACTTCTGATTTTTTCCCCAGTCCAGTCTTACCCAGCTGGATTCTTCAGTCGCACACCTGCCAGTGCTCAGCTTCGCAGCATCTGGTTTTCCTTTAGCTGTGTGGAAGGAAATACCACTGCTGGGCCTCCAAGCCCTCACTTCTTGGCCTCTCTCTCTCAGGCCTGGTGACTGGTAAGTGTGCTGTTGAGCCGCTGTGCTGTGTGTGTCCATGTCTAGGACAGCAGAGGCGGGGGGTTCCGGGGTACCACGTGTCTTTATATCTGAGCACTTTCTCCAACCCCACATCTTATAATTCTCCCAGGGAATACTTAGGCCATCAGAGGCAGATTGTGGATTGCGGAAATGCCAGGAAAAGTTAAATGGGGCAGCTGTCCAGTCCTGATGAAGGGCCACAAATGTGCTGGCTCCGTGGTTGGCTATTTGGGGTAAGGGTATCGAGTCCCTGTGCTTAAGGAGATGGCAGATACTGACCTGTTTTGCCTTGACACTAGCCAAGAGCTGTGGCCTAACCAAGAAAGCAAGAAGAAATTAAGGTTGGCTCCCTGAGGCAGATCTTATATACCAAGTCTTTAAGGACTGGGTCAGGAGAAGGCATTCTAGGACTAGGGAGAGAATAACACTTTAAAGTACTCTGTTGCCTTCCAAACAGCCCTGCCTGTCAGACCCCTTCCATGCTCACTCTAGGCCTCTGCCAACTCCTGTATCCAGGCAGGTAGAGCTTCCTTCCACTGTCAAAGACTAGCTAGCTACCAAGGACCCTTCTCACTCACCTTCAGCCTCACTTTCTCTGCTCCAGGCTGGTTCTGGGCCCCTGCTTGCTGTGCTCGGAGCCTCCTTTCCCCAATGTGACTTGCCAGTCTCTCTGGCTATGGCTTAGTCTACTGTTTGCTGGCCCCATAGGGCAGACTCCATGTTTGTCCTGCTTACCATCGCGCCCCCTTGCACACAACAGGTGCTCCATAATTGTCCGTGGGATGAGTGACTAAGTGTTTGATAAATAGCAGCTAGTCTTGTCACTGCACTGTACACCCCGGTTGACACTTCCTCTGCCATTGCATCTTGCCCTGGTTGTCTGTCTGGGTTCTAACCCTAGCCCAGTAATACAGACTGGTACCCAGAAGGGCCCCGGGGACACTGGTAATGTCTCCAGCGGGGCTGTGAAAGCCACAGTGGGTCTGATCCAGAGTGCTTGTCCCTACTAATTATTACGGACAAGCCTCCTTATTGAACCCCGTCCTCCTATTGACATTCGGATGCATGAGCCGAGTCTGTTGTTTTAAATGTGCTCATTAGCCACACAAATCAGTCCTGTTGACAGAGCGCCTTTGAATTAAGCATCCCGCCGTAGTCATTGGACAAGAAGCAATTTATAATGCCATTAGCAACGCTTTCGAAGGTTACAGGCATCAAAAATTGTTCAGCCGTAATTATTCTTAATGGATACAAGGAATAAACCGACGCAGGACAGCTTTTTCATTAGCCTTCAATCAAGGCTGATGGCTTTGAGAAATGTACAGTAAGTGCGTTTTGGGGAGAAATAATGACGTTCCAGCACCTTTCTCGGGAAAATGCTCTTGGTACACAGCTTAACTTTTAATGGCCTTAATTTGACATAATTAAAAAAAATTTGAATTTGTTTTTTTTTTTTTTTTGAGGATCTCGAAATAAATTATTTGGTTCCCATTTTTAACCCTTTGGGGGAGCCGGTGTGGAAGAGTACTAAGAGAGGATGGGGGGCAGCCTCTGAGAGATGCAAGGGTGGGGTTAGGATTTGCAGGACAGGGGACCCCAGAAAGCCCACATAGAGGGTAGGTATGACAGCTACGTCCCAACCCCAGACTTTCTCAGGGGTCCTGGGGAAAGACGTGGGCTTTCTGAGTTGCCAGGTTTATCTCTACTTTGGGTATCTTGCTGTACCTCTCAGGGAGTGGGCTCTAATGGGAAGGGGCAGGGAAGCTGATCTCAGAGGCATATTAGGCTAAGAAAGTATAGAACTGAGGCTAAGCACGGGCTTTAAACCGTGGAGCCCCAGGAAGTAACTGTAGACTCAGCATCACCTTCTTCGGCTTCAGGCTGAGGGCGAACCGTCCCCAGATCTTGGGGCCATTGTGGAGGTTCAAAAAGAAAACTGACAAGAAAGCCTGGTGCCTGGTGTGCATCTGGTGCATGAGGCGTATTTACTCCCAAGGTTTGGGTTTGAATCATCTCGCTGTGGTAGTACTGTTGGCTCAGACTAGGTCACCAAATATCCTGTAGATGTAATGACGTGTAAAGTCCGTGTTTGCTAGGACTTGTCAAGGGAGGACACTAGATTTTGCAGAAGGGAAGCTTCTTTATGGGTGGGGAGAAGTGTCTGTCTCCTTGGACCAAACTCCTGAGACCAAAAGAGAGACCAGGTGGCCTCATCGAAGAAGAATTCAGTGAGTTGATGGGTTTACTCTTTGCTGAGTTGAGGTACCCAAGTTTGGGGCAGTGCCAGACTATGAAGAAGACACACAGGAGAGGACAGTGAACCTTCTCCATTCTTCGTTAGGCTGGGGCTCAGTTTTGCCCCAGAAAAATGAAAACCAAATTCCCCAGCCCACCAAATTCAAGGTGGATCCAAGCATAGCCTGCCTGGAGTGCTCCTGCGTGTGATCCAGGCATGTACTGAGAACGCACCCACATCGAGGCATCACGGCTATTCATAGCATAACTGAAGTCTCTCGGCTCTGCCTCTCATACTGACCCGCAATGGCAGACACAGAGGCGTAACCTGGGGTCAGGCCAGCAGACCTGGCATCTCGCTTTGGCTCTGTCCCTGCCCAGAGTGTGAGCTTGGACACTGTGAGTGCCCCCGCCTATTGCAGAGGAAGTCTCACAAGACAAGAGGTCGGGCAGCTGCACAGATCCCTTTCACAGACCAGGAAAACTAAAGCCACCAGCATGGGCGCTCAACTAGGCCTGCTGAAGAGCAGACAGAAGCCCAGCGAAGGCAGGGAAGTGCAGGGCTGTGACTGGGAATTGTTCTGTCCCTCAGCTTAGCATTTTCTGGGCTTTGGAGAGGTGACCTTCACTGCATTTTGATAGGCTGTGAGGCATCTGCAGTCATTCATGGACAGGTTCAAGGCAGGCACTGACCCAGAACCTGGATGCTCACAGGTCTGCCCGCTCCACCTCTTGGCTCTAGTTCAGTCTTTGAAATTTAGCCTAGATCTTTTTCTTTAATTTCCCCCTTTCTTCCTCCTTCTGTCTCCCTCCCTCCCTCCCTCCCTCCCTCCCTCCCTTCCTTCCTTCCTTCCTTCCTTCCTTCCTTCCTTCCTTCCTTCCTTCCTTCCTTCTTTCCTTCCTTCCTTTCTTCCTTCCTTCCTTCCTTCCTTCCTTCCTTCCTTCCCTCTTCCCTCCCTCCCTTCCTCCCTTCATACCTCTTTCCCTTTGTCCCTTTCTCCTTCCCTTCCTTTTCTCTCCAACCTCTTCTCTCCCATCCTCTCCTCTGCTCTCCTTAGCTTCCATCTCCCCCTCCCCTCTCCTCCCTCCCCTGTCTTTTCTCTTTCCTTCTCATTCCTTCTGTCTTGACAAATCTGTTTTTCTGGAAGTCTTCCACAGATACCTAAGATATGAAATAAAGATGGAGCTTGTTTGGTTAAGGTGGGGTGGGTTCTCTCTCTGCTGGCCACCCTAGGTTCTCCTGTGCACTGATGGACTCCTTGGCCTTCTCTCAAAGTCTTACCTCCTCCTGTCCACCCCCCTCCTTTCCCTCCCTTCTCTACCACCCACTTGACCGTTTCCCAGTGTGCCAAGTCCTCTTTGCTCTAGTGCGGTCTTCCTGGGCTACCTTGGCCTTGATAGCTCCCTATGAGAATCTAACTCATGCTTCAGAGTTGACTTCCTACCCAAGAAGCTTGGACAAGGGTCATGCAGCAGCCTCTAGTGTATCTTGAACGCTACGGGTCTTTATCTGCTTGTTTGGTGGTTGAAATACAATCCTGACCAAAAGCTCATTGTGTAGCTAGTCTGGTCTTGAACTTGTGATCTTTCTGCCTCTGTGTCCCAAGTGCTTGGATTACAGGTGTCTACCACCAAGCCTTTATATTAGCTGGCAACAAGTGGCTCCCAGGGTATTTAAGCTAACAGGGCCATGTCTTCCTTCCCAACTATACTGTAAAGTCCTACAGGGAAAGGTTTGAGCTCCATGGCCAGCACTGGGCACGGAGAGTTCATGCTGGGAAGCGTCTCTCCCTAGAGGACCAGTATAGCATGGATTCTAGCCCTTCTGGGGTCTGGCACAGCACAGGTGTCTGCCTAACATGAATCATGCCTAGGCCTTTGGCTATTCAGGAGATCACCAGCCTAAGGCTTGGCATAGACAACTTTCATATGGTAGTTGGCACACAGTAGGCCCGACCCAGCAAAGACCCTGCTCTTGGAGACAGGGATTTCGGTGGAATAAAAGCCCTATCAGGCTCCTCCTCAGTCACAGTGAGTGGCAGAGTCCTTACCTCCCCATCAGTGGAAACAGAACTATAACCTCTGCCCAGGAGAAGTAGGGTGTGGACACCAGCTGAAGTCTCTGGATGGAGAACAGGTCCCATTTCTTATCAGCACTGAGTGTTCTCAAGTTATTAGCCGTCACCTTCCTGGATCAGCCTCATTTGGGCTTTTTCTGATAAACAGTTATCTATGTAAATTCTCCAGGCCAGGAGCAGCAACACGGGAGCACTGTGCATGTGATAAGGTGGAACACCAGGAACACGGATGCTGGAGCACCACGGGTGTAATAATGGAACTCCTTGGTCCACCTTAGCCCCTGTCTGCTCGGCACATTTTCTGACAAGGGCTCTCAGGTATGGGTAGATTTCCTGTAGTGCCTTCCCTTACAGGCAGCTTCGGGAACCGTCCATAGCATCGCTAGGCTGTGGGTACCTGCTGCCTGCTAGCCTCCTGCTGAGGAGGCCCTTGGAGGAGCTCAGAGTACTGAGACCAGGTAGAGTTGGAGCCACGCTGTTCTCTGGGTGCTTGGAACAGGTCTTTATACCTCTGTGAGCTTCAACATTCACACCTCTATTGCATGTGTGGGGGCGTGGGTTTGCATCAGCGTAAAGAATTTTTTGACGTTGGGACCTATTTGCTTTGTACAGTATGGGGATGGAGGTGTCTCACATTCTAGGGATTTTTTTTTTTCTTTAAGATAGAGTCTCATAAAGCTCAGGCTGGCCTCAAACTTGCTATGTAGCTGAGAATGACCTTGGAATTCTGGTCCTCCTGCCTCTACCTCCCCAGTGTTGGTATGATAAGCATGTCCCACCATGCCTGGTTTATGGGGCGCTAGTTATCAGACTCAGGGCCTTGTGTGCACCAGGCGAGCCCTTTACCAACCGAGCTCCAGCCACGGCCCTCCAGGAAAAACACAACAGGTGTCATACTCATAGGCATGGCAGTCACAGTGTGCACTCTTGCCATGAATGGCTTTTGTACGGAGCTGGAATCAGGCAGAGCTGAGTTAAAAAAAAATCCTGCAAGTTATTTTATCTCGTTGGGTTTCAGTCTCTTTCCATGAAATAGACAGGTGTCAAGGATTGAATAAACGCATGCAAAATCCTTCCAGTGCAGGATTCAGAACCCGGAAAGTGCCACCAAGCGTTGCCTTTTTAGGACTCTGTGTGAATGATCCTTCTAAGCTGAGGGTGTAGCTCAGTGGGTACAGCACCTGCCTAGCTTGCATGAGGCTCTGGATTCCATCCCCGGCGTTGCATTAGCTGGCTGAGGCGGTGCATGCCTACCATCCCAGAGGATTAGAGGCAGGAGCATCACAGTTCAAAGTCGGGACATGGGGAGATAGTTCCAATGGCTAGAAGCTACCTTTAAAAGAAAAAGAAAATGCAGACGTGTCAGGATGCTCGTCTGCAACCCCCAGCACTCCTGCGAGGCAATGAACAGTGGAGGCAGGAAACTGTCTAGAATCTTGTGAGCTAGCTAACCTGAGCAAAAAGATCCTGACTCAAGCAAGGTGGAAGGCAAGGGCTAACGCCTGAGGTGGTTGTTCTGTGACCTGCACGGGCTACACACACACACACACACACACACACACACACACACACACACACACACACACACTCACACACTCACTCACACTCCTTTTAGCATTCCTTTGGAGGCAATAAGGACCATCCTGAGGGGGTGAGAGATTAAGCAGTCTTCCAGGAGGGCAGAGGAGGGCTGCTTCACAGGCCTTTCTGTTGCCCGGTTCTGTACTATGTGATGGGGAGCAGCCCCCTTAGTCCTTATACTGCCTGCTCTTTGCTTAAAACCTGCCTCAGCCAGCTGGCCCTCATGTCTATGGAAGTAAGGAGGGGCCGTAGAACTCAGTAGGATTGTGGGGAAGCAGCTGTTCGACTTGGGGTCTTAGGTGGACTGAGACCCATGTATGGAATTCATCTGGTCATTGCAATTTGTACTTTTGGGATAGGTGGGGATGAGAAGAAATAGATTGCAGTCTGTTACAGACCCAGTGACTGCAAATCATTCTGAAAATTAGCTTTCTATGGGAAAATCCATATACTAATTAACTCCGTGGCCTCTCTAACGAGTTTAAGCACAATAAGGCCTCTGAAAATATCAAGCCATTTTGCAGCCGCCTTAAATTCTACCCAGGGAGACATGCCCATGGCTTTGGGCTGCTCTCAGGCTCTAGGACAAAAGGGGAATCGTAAATGATTCAACTCCTAGGGCAGAAGGTGGGAGCTGTGACTTTTGTCTGTTACAGGCTGGGGGTGGAGGGGAGGTACAGCAAACTCCAGTCTGGTCAGAATGGACGGTGTCCCTACCTCAGTGGCTTTGGTTGCCAGCTAGCTGAAGGCCAGACTTCCACTGGTCCAACTGGGGATTCCCTGTGAAGTAGACAGGGGCTTTTGCAGTGGGTCAGTGCTGACCAGAACATTCCTGGGTGTGATGTAGGGGGCTTGCCCAGTCATGCCATCCTCCACATCCAGGTAGCTCATCCTAGGTCGTGCCTTCGCACCAGTGGGTTTTCCCTATCATGTCTGGTAGACTGGGAAAAGAGTAGATTGGCAGGGCCCATGGCATGCGTGTGTGCTTACCATAGAGGTTCATGTGAACAGTCACATGTGTGCGTATATAGAGCTGTACTTAGGTGAACACACATACCCTTCCATGTACCTCTACACATAGCACTGAGGCTAAGAATATTGCTTGCTGTCTACATTTCCTGGAAACTCGGACCATCAGTACAGCCTAGCGTACTGACGGGAGTGTATATCAGTGTCCTTGGGGGACAAGAGGTCAAGACTCCTCTAGCTTTAACTCTTTCGGAAGATGCACATGAGGATCACTCATTGCCTCCATTCCTAGGGTGACAGCCCAGGCATGACTCTGAACAGAGCTTTCTGTGGTCCCTCTTGGTTTTCCTGTCACTACCAAGTGGCCTAACCCTTGCTCCAAACAGAAAACATTCTGGTCAAGGCATTCTCCAAGGGTGACCTGTGGAGTCGCTGAGAGGTTGAGAGGGAGGGAGAGCAGAAAGCACCAGGCTTGAGGATGCCCACAGTGGGGGGTGTCCATAGTGGAGAATGTCTACAGTGGGGGATGCCCACAGTGGTAGACACCGTTCGTGTATGGCAGCTCACATAGCTGTAATGGGTACTTGGGTTTCCAGTGTTCACTGTGTGCCTGGACCTGTTCTAGAGAATCCAGATTGTTGAAGCTACCTGACCAAGCATGCTCCTCCTTGTAAGATGGCTGACTTGTTTCCGACACTGCTGCTGCTTGAACTCTCTTGGCTCCAGGAGGACTGTGTGTGGGCCCCCAGCCTCTTACTTGTCTATCACAACCTGTGGCAGGTTCCATAAGGCGGACCTGCTTGTTGGGTTCCCTCACGCTACTGACACAGCATTGGACGGGAGGCAGGGGAGGAGGCCTAGGCTAGCCTGCCTTGTAGAGAGTTAGAGGAAAGCAAACAATGATATTTGAGAGAGAGAGGAGAGGAAGAGGGAGAGGGAGAGGAGAGGAGAGACAGAGGGAGAGAGAGAGAGACAGAGACCTATTAGTCTCGTGGACAGTGAACCAGATGATTTCAGCCGTAAAGGAGAATCAGTGTATGAAGGTGCGCCATTTCCTTCATCACAAAGCTTTGGGAGGGCAGCATGGCTTCCCTAGGATATATGTGCTAGACTCTGAAGAGTGAAGGCCTTGCAGTTCTTCAAAGTCAGTGCCTGTAGTTTATACAAACTCTTCCACTTATGTACATAGGCACACATGTACACACACACGTACATGCACACATACATGCACACACACATGCACACACACACCTGCACATACACACATACATGCATGTACACATGCATGCACACATGCACACACACACACAGGCACTCACATACACGTACACACAGCCAGTGAGCTGGGCCTGCTGTTCTGTGACAGTGCAATCTCTTTCCATCAAGGTGGACAATAAATCCAAAGTGAAATTCCGAAAGCTGAGCAGTGAGCGGGAGTCACCTGAAGTAGACCCTGACCCACGGACTCTGGTGTGTGGCTTTGCCCTCTCTTTCGCTACAGGAAAGTCATGTTTTTCTTCCCTTCCCTTCCTTCCCTTCCCTTCCCCCTTCCCTTTCCTTTCCATCCTCTCTCTCCTCTCTCCCTCATTCTTCCATCCTTCTCTCTTCCTCCTTCCTTTTCTCTTTTCCAAATGTGGCAGACGATTTCTACCTGCCTTGTAAGACACAGGCCAGACTAGGTCAGAGCCCCTGGTCCTGCAGACGGATATGCTTCTGGTCAACTCTATCCAATGACAGATGAGCAGACAGGGTGCTGGAAAGACTGGAGGAGGGGAGGCCTGGGGCTGGAGGGATGCATGGATGGGATGTATGTGAGGCTTTCCAGGAGGAAGGAGAGTGGCACAAAGGAGCTGAGGGCAGCAGGTGCCTTTGGGTGTGCAGAGGCTATGGAAGGCAGCCTGCCCTCCGTCCTGGGAAGCTCTGGTCTGTCTGGATCCCCTGTATTTTTATTATTAAAATAATATAATATTAGTAGTAGTAGTAGCATGGAGAGCCACTGCTCTTTGGGGACATGGGTATGGGAAGGAAAGGGCTCTGGTTTTGACTCCTGGACGTGACTCAGTTTCCTACTACACAGGGAAGAGTTCCCTCCTCTCTTGGGTATCTCCTCCCATGTGTCGCTGTCTACAACATGCTGCTCGTCACTTCAGGACACATAAAACCCACCTATACCTCTTGTCATTAGGAGACCTGAGAGAATTTTGCTGGGTTCATTACTAATTCAGGACTCCCCTGGACTGACAGCTTCTGTAGTCAGGGAGCTAGATTTTCTTGGTAGACTCTGCTCCTTGAGGGGTAGGAAGAGATAACCCCACCATAGCCCAATCCCTAGAAGGGCTTAGGTAAAGCCCAGAACACTGAGATCTCTGGGGGCCGGGTCTGAATCTTGTCCACTCTCAGTAGCTTTTGTGTGATGGTTGGCCTTATGAGGCCTGCCTTCTCTTTGGTCTGGCCCTATGGCTCAGGCAGCTGCTTCCAGGGTTTTGAACCTGGGAGCCACTGAGAGAGAAGAGGGCTTCCTAAGCCTGGTACTCCAGAGACTGAAGCAGTACAGAAAGGACAAGAGAGATGGCTTCTTTTGAGACAGCAAGGGCGACCCTCACAGTCTATGTGACAATGATGACTCTGTCATGCACAGGAGCAAGGGCTAGAAGGAGGCTGATGTGGCCTTAATAAGCTCTGGTGGATGGGGACAATGAACTTGATGTTCAAGAGCCTCTATCCTTTCTCTATTGTCACAGGAGTGGTTGACATATTGGGAAAGATGTGTTGAGGGATTGAATGACTGACAGAGTAAATGAACGGCTTAATGACATTTCCTCTAGCCCCTCATGGAACCTCTACTGTCACCATGCTGATTAATTTTTTGGCAACCTGACACGAGCTAGGGTCATTCGGGAAGAGGGAATATTATTTGCAAAAATACCCTCATCAAGCTGGCCAATAGACAAGCCTGTGGGGAATGTCTTGGTTAATGACTGGTGTTGGAGGGTTCGGCCCACTGTGGGCGGTGTCATCCTTAGGTCTTGGTTCCAGAGGGTATAAGAAAGCAGGCTGAGTGAGCAACGGAGAGCAAGTCAGTAAGCAGCGCTCCCCTCTGGGCTCTGTTTCAGTTCCTGCCTCTAGGTTCCTGTTTGAGTTCCTTTCTTGGCTTCCTTCAGTGATAGACTCTGATCTGGATGTGTAAGCCAAATAACTCTTTCCCCTTCTAGTTTCTTGAGGGCATCGTCTTTATTAGAGGAGAAGAGACTAAGACAGCGACATGGAACCTTGATGCCAACAGTGTGCTTCTCTGGGTGTGAGTCTGGTAGATCCTTTCCAAGGCCCAGTATCTGTCCTCTCCCCTACCCCTCTACTCAAAGCTGACATCAAGCTCTCCTATGCCCATATTGTACCTTCGACCTGTCTTCTAGATCAGGCATTAGGACACTGCTTCCTATGGGATTCATTGGATTTTTCCTTTGTGGGCTGAGACTTTCTGCCCTTTTGTATTGGAGGGTCCAGCCTTCCTAGCAGGCTGGGAACTCTGTCAGAAATCTAAGTGGAATTTGACATCGTGGAGCACCAGCATGGCATACGCATTGCCTGGACAGGTAGATGATTTGCCTGGAGCCACAGGAAACCGAGACTGCTCACCTTGTTTCCGTATCTAGATACTGTGGAGTCAGATGCCTGGGACCTTAGTTTCCTAATCTATAAAATGGGAATAGTATTTACTACCCCAGAGAACTATTTGGCAATGGAGTCAATCAGTTAGTATGTGCTGCGTGCCTAGAAGGAGCTTTGGGGGCTAGAGAGCGCCCATGTCTACGGCCCAGGTCTAGCACTCAATACTTCATGAAGCATCTCTAAGGAATCTTCACACCAAATCCATGGTGCACTGTGGGCAAGACCCCAGAGGTCTCAAGGGAAGTGAGGAGTGCAGTTGGGTGTGAGGAACCCCAGACCCTTCTGCCTCTGGAGCCTGCCTTCCCAAATGTTTCATCAGGAACTTCATGTCCTGGCCCCTTTCTCGCTTACCCAAGCAAGTCCCACTGTAGATGGCAGACACAGCAAAGGCCGGCGACCAGGAAGGTACATGTCAGCCTCTGGGGCTGCAGGGTGCAGGCCAGCTTGAGTTACACGTAGGCCCAGGCTGGAGTTCTGGAGTCGAGCTGCCCCTCCCTGCAGCAACAGCACTTCTTTTAAGTCAAATGTTGCCTGGAAGTCATTGCTTCAGCAATTACCTCTGAAACCCATTGTTTCCTCAGCCCCATTAACATGTCAGATCCTGGCAGCAGCTGACGGGGCAAACACCCCTCCGAGGGCTGCAATTCAATTTAAGGATCACCTCCCCTGCACAGGCAGCCGCGGAGCCGGCCCATCTCCAGATTTCACCAAATCGAGAAGAGAGTCTCAGGGCGCAGTTTGATCATGCTGCTTCCTAAATTAAAAACAAAATTGTAAGTGTTAAACATCTTTAACAAGTCATTAAGCCCCAGCCATAATCCAGAAAAAGTCCCTTAATGAGTAATGACATATGTTGTGAGCGCAGTTATCTCCTAATGTTGGATGCTGAGACGGTGTGTTGAAATGGCACGGGTGCTCAGAAGGGATGGATCACCGCTAATGGCAGGATAATTTGAGGCTGTTGGGCTGAGGACCCTGGAGGGCTGGGAAGGAAGCCTGAACCTGGGCAGCCTGGCTATCTGCCATGGCCAGGGTGGTCCTCAGTCTAACTGTCCTAACCCCCAGAGACCCTCTTTTCTCTGCCAACAGACACAGGCTCAGCTCTGCTCCTGGCTGTGCCAGAGACAAATCTACAAGGTCCGAGAGACAGAAATAGCCCCCAGGCACTGTCCTATGGCCACAGAGCTTCCTAAGCTCCTCAAGTCCCTGGGCCTGGGCATAGCTCTGGTGGGACTGCAGGATGCTGCCCCAGAGGCTGACATGGGGCATCCTGGTCGCTGGCTTTTGTTGTCTCTGTCATCTACAGTAGGGCTTTCTTGGGTAGAGGAGATTGGGGGCTGCTTCCAGGAAAGGGGCTGGAACCTGAACTTCCCAAGCCCTCTCTAGTTTGTCTTGGCTTCTGCTCTTTTTCAGGAGTCAGGGATTTCTTCCCAAGGGACTTCCTATGTCCGTACTGACCGCTCTGGCTGCTGTCCACTCCTCTTCTTGGCTCAGGAGCACCTCCTGCATCCCTGTGCACAGAGCGAGGCTTTTATCTGCTGACTTTGGACTACTGAGTCCCCTATCCCGGATCAGATTTGATTAGGAGCTGGAGGAAGAGCCCCCAGAAAATAGGGCTCACTCTTCCTACTTGGACATCTGCAACCTCAGTCCCGCTGCGCTCGTTGGCTGTTGCTCACCCGTGGATCTCCTGTGCCTTGCTGCCTCTTGCTTGGATGTGGCTCTTGACCCACACTGCTCAGAGATGGAGGGCGGGAGCCCATCTCTAATTGGGCTCCGAGAGATCAGCAGTCTCAGAGAGTCAGGAAGTGGATTCCGAGACAAAGCACATCTGAAGGTTGTGGGATTTGGGGAGCAATGAAGAAAGAGGAGACGCTAGATAAGAAAGGCGAGGTCTGCTGGTCAGTAGGTGATTCCAGAAAAATTTTCAAGCTGATCCCAGAGGGGCCGTCTCGGTGGAAGCTAATGAAAGTTGTATGCCCAGGTCATGCTTGCTTGTGGCAAGTGCAGGCACAGTACCCTTGACACAGGTTCCTTTTCTGGAAAAAAAAAAATCACCTTTTTTTTTGGGGGGGGTGGCAGGGATTTGCTATGCACCCAGGCTAGCCTTGAACTAGCTGTATAGGTCAGGCTGGTTTCCAATGTGCAGCAATCTTTCTGCCTTAGCCTCCTGAGTCCTGGGGTTGTGGATATATACCACATGTCCCATGTAAAGCTAACATATAAGATATATTAAAAAGTTTCACACACACACACACACACACACACACACACCACTGATTTCACCTATGATAGAAAACATGCCATATGTCTTTCCTCTTGACCTGTTTCTCATTCATTCATTCATTCATTCATTCATTCATTCATATATTTTTAAACACACCAATGGCCACATTCTGCTCTTTATCATTTACCATCTGCCAAACAATGGCAGAGAACAATTAGCTTTGCACTGAAAGCACAGCAAGGAAGAGACACAGACACTGCTTTTAGCTTCATTCTCTGAGAGGAGGAACCAAGGCTTGGACATAGCCAGAAAGTGCTTTGTCTTAGGTCATGTGACCAGAAAGCAGAGTCAGGAGATGAACTCACACTTCACAGGCACTGGGCTACTGGCTCTTAAAGATCTGAAGAATGTGTGTGTGTGTGTGTGTGTGTGTGTGTGTGTGTGTGTGTGTGTGTGCCTGTTATATGCATGCGTTGTGTGTATGTTATGTTTGTGCATGTTATGTGTGTTATACATGTATGCTGTGTGTTTTATGTGTGCTGTGTGTTAAGTATGTGTGTGTTGTGTTATGTATGTATGTTATATGTATATGCTGTGTGTTATGTTTGTTCTCTGTTATGTATGTGTGCTATATGTGTCATGTGTGTGCTATGTGTGTATTATGTACATGTGTATTATATGTGTATGCTGTGTGTGTTATGCGTGTGTTGTGTGTTATATACATGTGTATTATGTGTGTGCTGTGTGTTATGGATATGTGCTATCTGTGTGTGCTGTGTGTGTCATGTGTGTGTGCTATATGTGTATTATGTACATGTGTATTATGTGTGTGCTGTGTGTGTTGTATGTGTGTCATGTATGTGTTATGTATGTATGTGTTATGTGTGTGTGTTTTTCCCCCCTAAACCTTGCTCATACTAATACACTGGTTCTTAAACTGAAATCATTGTATGTCAGTGTATGCATGGGTAGGTGTGGATGCACATAAGTGTGGTTTCCTGTGGACAATGGAGCCAATGGCGGCCAGGTCAAAGATGTTTTGAGCTCTTTCCACCTTATTTTCTGAGGCAGGTTCTATCACTGAGCCTGAGGTATCTGTTTGGCTAGGCTGGCTGGCCACTGGGCTCCAGGAATCCACATGTCTTTGCTCTCTGTCCGCTATGCTGGGATACAGTGTAGGCCACTGGATCCAGCTTTTACATGGGTGTTTGGGGCCAAAATTCAGGTCCTCATGCTTCTGTAACAGGCACCTCCTGGGCCCCATCTACCTCAGTCATTTTAAAATTAATTAGAGTAATCTTGCCCACGGAATGTCAGAATTGGAAGGAAGTGATGAGAGCTCCGGGTTAGCCCCTGTAGGTAACAGATGAGAGAACTGTGTGACGTCCCTGACCAATGAGCAGTGCTGCTACAGCAGTTGGGATTGCCAAGGTGCAGCAGGGACTGGACCTCTGCTTCACAGCATGGTGTTGTGTGCATGTGAGCGCAGCAAAAGACCTCACTGTGCAGTTTGCTTAAAAGCAGCATCGCAGCATCGCAGGAGAGGATCAATTCCAGACGGTGAATTCCAGATTAGACTTCCAGGGGCTTCCTGCAGCGCCCATTCAATTGATGCCAAGGGGAACAGCAGTGTCCATCAGCAGCTGGAGGATGGTGGCTCTAGGACCACGGAAGGTCTGGAGAAAGCGAAGCCTGCCTCAAATCCATGGCCAGTTCTGGATTCTACCAGGGCTGGACTTCACCTCATTCCTATGTGGTATTCCTTTGCCCACTCTAGGTTCTGGGTTTGAACCGTATCCGTGACCCTCCCGACTCAGTGACCCTTCTTTTGTACCCAATAGCTTTCCTGCTGTCTATGTAGCCTTGGAGAGTTTCCAAAGCTTGATCTGGGCTAGATGCTTGAAGGCCAACACTGGCTACACTGCCTGCAGTGTAAGCCTTTTGGGTCCAGAGGTGGCAGGGTGGGTGTCTGGACGCCACTTGTCTGCTTGTGCCATTAGCTAAGGTGGGTGAGACTGACACACGGCCTTCTGTGCTTGGAGGCACAGTGGAAAGCTTGGCTGAGGCCCAGACTGAGAATGGAGAAAGGCTCTGCCAGGACCCATTTGAGTTGAACCTGAGCCGGTGACCAGGTGACAAGTCCTGCCTGTCTATTTGAATGTGAAGTGTCATGGGCCAGGGAACTGTTATGGTTTGAGTGTGAAATGCCCTCCCTCGGGCTCCTGTGTTTACATCTTTTGGTTCTTAAATAATGCGAGACTATGGGACCTTCTGGATATTACTAGCTGGCAGACATAGGGCTGTAAGACCATGATGGCTCCAGATCTGTAGAACTCACCCTGGTCCCAGCCTGAGCTCTGTATTTCCTGTTTTATGTCATTAATAATCTGTGCAGAAAGCTCCCACTGTCCCATTCCCCTCCCCCCTCTCGCTCCCCCGTACCATGCCTTGCCTCCCCACTACTCCCCCCACCCTTATCATGCCTCCTCCATCCATACCATCCATTCCCCTTCCCATGTGCCAGACCTCCCTCTAAACCATGTCTACCCCCTGTCCTGCCATGCCTTCCTCATAAACGAGGAGCTGAACCTCCGAAAGCCTGGAGCCAAAAGAAATCCTTCTATAAGTCGCTTCTATAAGGTATTTTGCCATAGAGACCAGAAACCTAACTAGTGTACTGTCTCTGGGGAACTCTCATCTTTGAGTCTCTGGACCACCTTCTATTTCACCTTTATCCTTTTCCATCATCTCCCTCAGAAGCAGGGAGCATCCCCAGGCTCCGGATGGAAAATGCCACGGAGCTGTCCGCCACAGGAAAGAGTGAGGGGCGAGACGGCCGGGATGACACAGGCTTCGCTTAGACGGCGGCAATGTTCACAGCCTGCTGGCCACAGGGTTCGAGGGCCAAGAAAGCCCTCTTTGTTCTGGGCAGACAGTGCAAAGCCTTGTTGCCATAGCAGCCACTGCCACTTCCTGTACTCATCCTGGACAGCAGCTCAGCTGGGTCTGGGTTCAGGCCCTGAGAAGCTGGCAGCAGAGGTCAGCCTTGGACGTGGGGGGTCTGAGTCACTGAGACCCCGAGAGGGACAGAGGTCGATAGTCATCAGGGATGCCTTCCTGTGTGTGTCCTCTGAAGCTGACTGAGCGGCCAGCCAGGGACTGGGGATCCGGCCCGGCCAGGGTTTGGGGACACAGCTGCTGAAACAAAGCTGCCAGCTGTTTATGTCTTTTGTAATCAAGATGGCAGAGGGGCCTGAACTTGGGGGGACCCTGGAGGAAGTGGGAGAGAGGATTCCCTTTTGAGGATGAAAAATGAGACAGAGCATGAACAGTGCTAAGGACAGTGTTGGCTAAAGGAGTCACTCCATACGGAGTGGTCAGTGACAGTCTAAGGGCCAGCTTGACAGAAACATGAAGTTTGTAAGTCTGGGTCGGGTACTTTCTCCCCTCACCCTCGCACCTCCTTGTTGGGGGTGCAGGGGAGAAATCCAGCTTGGGAGTCAGGCAGTTGGGATCCAAAGCTATTCCCACCACTTGCCCTCTGAGTGACCTTGAGTTGTCTCTGTCTGTGTGTCCATCTCCCTTTCGGTTCTACAGCGCTATGAAAGCATCATAAGAACCGCACAAACCAGCTGAGGTGAGTGAAGAACGCCAGGCCAGGTTGGTGCTACGTACATCTTGTGAAGTCAAGGAGTCTGGCGGGGTG
The DNA here is from genome assembly GCF_011064425.1 of Rattus rattus. Lineage (NCBI taxonomy): Eukaryota > Metazoa > Chordata > Mammalia > Rodentia > Muridae > Rattus > Rattus rattus. The sequence goes on from NC_046154.1 coordinate 33,857,649, forward strand.
AAGAAGTGCGATTGATGCTTCTCTGGAGCCCTGGGGGCTGCTGAGGTCTCCCCCTTGTGGGGATGGAAGCTTAGCGGTGTGGCTGAGTCTGGGGGCTCGTCCTGAGTAGGCCCCTGTCCTGTCTAGCTAAGTTGTCTACTCTGATGGAAGTCCATCTGTCTGCCCTCCTCCCTGTCAGCTCCCCTAATCACTCATTGGCTGGCCTCTTGGACTGTATCGAGATGAACTGAAGTTGTCCTTCCAAAATCAGCCATATTGATTTTGTTCACTTTCCTTTCTTAAAGTTGGGGCCTCACTCTGTATCCCTGGCTGGTCTGAAACTTCAAGAGATCCATCTGCTCTGCCTCCTGAGTGCTGGGATCAAAGGCGTGGACCTTGGCCTTCATTCACCTTTTTATGGACACAGATGGACGAAGGGTGACACTCTTAGGTGGATGCACACTCATCAGCTGGAATGAACCAGAGGATACACAGCACTGAGGTCATTGGTTTCTAAGGCAAGTTCTTATTATTATTGTTTTGTATTTTGTTACTTTTAAAATTATGTATATGCAGTGTGTGTGTGTGTGTGTGTGTGTGTGTGTGTGTGTGTGTGTGTGTGTGTGTGTGCCTATGGCTGCAGGTGCCCACAGTGGCCAGAAGAGGGCATCAGATCCCCTGGCACTGGAGATGGAGGAGGTTGTGAGTCACTTGATATGGGTGCTGGGAACTGAACCCAGGTCCTCTAGAGGAGCTGAGTGAGCTCTTCACTGCTGAGCCCTCTCTCCAGTCCCACACAGGCAAGTCATATGTAACCTATAGGAAAGTGCCAAGTTGTCTTCCAAAGTCATTATCCTATTTGTGTTTCCATAGCAACAGATGAGAGTCTCGGTTGTGTTGTGTTTTTATCAGAGCTTGATACTACCTGCTTTAATTTTTTTTTCAGCCAGTTCAATGAATACGTTACAGTATCACATTATGGTTTTAATTTACATTTCCCTAATGATTAATAATATTGGACTCTTTTAATTAATTAACATTTTCCACCCACATATCTTCTTTGGTGAAGTATCTGTTCAGAATTTTGCTCGTTTCTAATTTGGGTTGTGTTTTCTTATTATGGAGTTTTAAGTTTTATATATTTATTTAATGTATACGAGTACTCTATCTGCATGTACACCTGCATGCCGGAAGGGCATCTGATCCTATTACACATGGTTTTGAGCCACCATGTAGTTGTTGGGACCTGAACTCAGGACCTCTGGAAGAGCAGCTGGTGCTCTTAACCATTGAGCCATCTCTTCAGCCTCCTAATTTTTCAAATTTTTATGAATCATATTTTTAGTGTTTCTGGTATAGGTCAATTTTCTTTTTTTGTGTCTTTCTTTCCTCCCTCCCTCCCTTTCTCTTTTTTTTCTCATCCCCTCCTCCTTCTTTTGTGGCTTATGGATGTAGTTGGTCCCTGCGGCTTGTTGGAAAGACTGTTGCTGCCTCCCTGTATTACTGTAAGTCAGTCACATATGTAGGACCCCGTTGCTGCACCTTGTTCTTTTCCATTGAGCACTGCTCATTAGGATTACCCTTTACCAACACCCCAGGTTGGGATTAGTCTAGCTTTGTAGAAAATCTTACCGGCAGTCAGTGTGAACTCTCCAACCTTGTTGCTTTTTCAAAATTGCCACTTTGTTTCTACATATAAAGACCAGACACAGTCTGTTCAGTTGTATTTTTAAATCCCTCTATGATTTTGATAGGGATTTGGACTGCAGGACAGTTTTCGGAAAGTTGGTGTCTGTAATATCATGTCTTTCTGCTTACGTATGCTCCACCTGAGTTCTTTTATACAGTTTTATATTTGCTAAGATATGGACATTCCACTTGTTTGGTAGATTACAACATTATTTCAAAATTTAGGAGTGGTGTTGTAAATGGTACTTTCAACATTGTAATTTTTTAATTGTTTGTTGCTGGCATATGAGTCAACACTGGGTTTTTGTACATGATTTTGTACACTACGATCTTGCTATCTTTTCTATTAGCTTTTGCATAGCTTCTTTGCAACTTACCTGATTTTTCTTCGTAGACAATTGTGCTATCCACCTACAGAGATAAGTTTGTTTTTTCCTTTTTATTCTGTACCCGTTTAACTGATTTTTTTTTTCTCGTCTTATTACACTGGCTAGCATTTCTAATTCAGTGTTGAATAATATGAACTGCATTTGATGCTTCTCTTGCTTGCAGGCAGCTGCTTACTGGTGTTTCTGCCCTTGGCTTTCTGAACCTCCCAGCACAGACCATCTGAAGTAATCGTCCTAGATCAACTAGAAAACAGGCGGGCTCCTGATCACAGCCCACAGAACTCTACTGTAGGTGCCTGCTCTCCTCTCTGCCTCTCCCCTCTCACTTGCTGCTCCTCAATTATTGCCCCATTTCCAGATCTTATTCAAATGTGCTGAGCGCGCCCTTAATTTGGGACTTTTCATCTTTGCTTTTCCCTTGGGCACCCAGTTCTCTTGTTGATTCTGGTTGCCTTCTCCAGTCCCCTGAGCTAATACAAGTCTCTGCACTAATGATCCTCTAACCATTCTTTTTCTATTTTATCTCTCTCACAGCACTTGTTGGTGCCTAATTTCTAATGTTATGCGCTAGATTAATGTCCAGCCAAATAAAGCCCTAGATTTGGCTTGGAGGAGCTCGGTTAAAAATATTTCCTCTGCTACATGCTTAGGGCGGACATGGCAATGACTTTGACCAAGGAGCTAGAAACGGGAATGTCTGGGTGAGACATCCATAAAGGCTAATTAAAGAGAAGAGCCATCTGGGACATGCCTTCTGCTCTTTGTCCTTCTTTGTGTGTGGAACGAGATGGCTGCTTCCTTGAGATTATGGGCAGCCATTGACTCTTGCCACAGAAACGCTGCAAAACAAACCGGCCCAAACGCTGTGCACCAGGAATCTCCCAGTTGGCTGGACCAGGCTGTTTAGCTCTGCTTTGTGCTGTAGCAGCTGAGGCCTCAGTGCGTGTGCCTCATCCTCCCTCTGGGACCTGCTCTTCCAGAGGCAGCACTGGAAATATCCAATGCCTTCTAAGGTTCACACACAGACACCGTCCGCCCCAGGCTACCAGCCACTGTGGCTGAATCCAAAGTGAAGAGACAGAGATCTGTTCCCTCCCTTAGCTGGGGGTTGGGTGGGTGGGGAGAACTGAAAGAAGGGCTATGAGGAGGTGAGTGTTTGTCAGTTCTCTGTCACGGGGACAAAACTCTTAAGAAAACCAATTTAAAGGAGAAAGGATTTATTTGGACTTGCAGGGTTAGAAGTTTCAGTGCGTGATCTGTTGAGGTGTTGTTTGGGACGAATATGTCAGCTCGGAGCTGTTTATCTTATGTTTGGAGAAGGACAGAGGGAGAGGCAAACACAGAGGGAGAGATGGAGGGAGAGAGGGAAGGAGGGAGATATAGACAGGGCGAGAGAGAGAGAGACTCAATATACTCTCTACAAGAGATTTCTTTCCTTGGCTAGGGCCCACCTCTTAGTGCTTCCAACAGTCTGGGGCTAAGTCTTTCCCACAGGATCTTTCAGTGACATTGCAGATCCAAGTCATATAGTGGTGTCATTTGCTATGATATCAGGTGGCGGGGGTGAGGGGGGAGTGCCTCCAGACATGGCCAGGAAGCCAGGGGAGCTTGTGGGAAAGCACTGTGGTTAGAGCTCCATGTATGCTACTAGAGAGAGGTTAAGGACGGGAAGGGGCAGAAGGAATTAGGACTTGGAGTCTCAAGCGAGACTGGAGGAAAACTAGAATCATAAAAAAATGTCGATTGGAGAGAGGGCTTTTAGAAATGGGGGATGTTGGAGGTGGCGCAGCGTCTGGTAGTGTGTTGGAGACAGCAAACTGGAGGCTAGGGAGGCTGAGAAGGGAAAAGCTGGGAAGGGGCCATTCTCCATCTTCACACTCAAGGCAAGCTTGGTAAGGCTGGGGTGCGAGAACTCCAGTGACCCCCTAAGTGAGAAAGAGTAGTCTGCAGAGCCTGGAAGAAGCCAAGGAAGTGAGGCCCAATGGCAAAGGACCTCCAAAGCCTGAGGTCTCATGAGGAAGAGAGACAAAGATGGCCAAGTTCAAATTCATAGTCCATGCTGCTCCTGAGGCTTTGCCCATGAGATGAGCGCCCCTGGCGTGAGGCCAGTTCACTGTAGCCCTCTGTAAACTCCACTCTTCTGCTGCTCATCTGCCATCCACTGACCCAAACCAGAACTCTAGACCTGGTCCCAGAGTTTGCCCATTTCCTCTTTGCATCCCAATTCCTATTAATTTTATTTATTTATTTATTTATTTATTTATTTATTTATTTATTTATTTTTTATTTGTTTTGTCTTGTTTTGCAGGAGGCAGGAGGATTATACTGTGAACATAGCACACACCTTCCTCAGATCACCACAGACGCCAGCGCCCCCCTTACCCATCAGGCCCCAGCATGTCCCTTCCTCCTTTACCCACTTGGGACTTTCTCCAGCTGGAAGGGCTGGGCTGGGACTGTCGTGAGTGGGAGAACAGGGGTCAGTCTGGGACTTGGGTTTGGAGTCAGGATTGGGGACAAGATCGGGGTTAGGGTTGGGATCCGACTCTTGGTCAGGACTGGGTACCACATCGGGATCAGCATCAGGGCCTGGCTTAGGGTCAGAAGACAGAACAAGGTCAGGGCTGGAGACAGATCCTGAGTGGGTCTGAAGGGTAGGGCCCTATTCATTTTATATCATAAATGTATTCCCACTCATTCCCTGCTGGGGCTCGGGGGAAACACCCCCAAATAAAGCCTCAGAAGCTGCTTCAAAAGAAAATGTCTAGCCAGTCTGCCGTCTGCTTCTCATGGCCCTTCTTCCCCAAGGTAAGGCGTTAAAACTGAACGGGACTCAGCTAAGTGCTTGCCGTGCAAACAAAAAGACACGATTCTAGATCCCTGGCACCCATGTGAAGAAAGCTATGTTTGGCAGTGTGCACCTATAACCCCAGCTCTGAGGAATTATGTCCTGCAATTCCAGTCCGTCTAGCCAAATTGGTGAGTTCCAGGTTCAGTGTAGGGCCCAGTCTCAAACAAGGTGGAAAGGGATAGAGGAAGAGACAAGCTGTCAAGTTCTGGTCTACACACATGCATGTGAGTGTGCCTGCCTGCGTGTGTGTGTGTGTGTGTGTGTGCACGCTCACACACGTGCATGCATGAGCACACACACCTATAATCCCTCTTCTTCAAGGTGTGTAACCAGAACCCTGTCCTCCAAAGCCAAGCATAGAAAGTTCTTCTCTAGCCTCCCACCCACCTTTACATCTAAGAGCCAGCCAGAAACAAATTAATTTTCTCATTTCCAAGCAGCTCTGGCCCATACCTAGGAGAGAGAAATGCTACAATGGGGGTTGGGCGTCGGGGCAGGGGAATCTCTGCAGACCTCCTGAGCTCCCCCAGAGCCCTGGCCTGCCGTTTACTAGGAGGCCTCTCTCTCACAGGTCACCCCCTCTTCTTTGATGCTAGAGATAAACAAGGCTTTTGGGGAAGGCTCTAGGTCACCTAAACCAACGAGCGAGTAAGTTTGTGATGCTTTTCTCTGTTATCCGGGTGTTTTGCTCTGGGGTGCTGGTCGTGACCTTTATGATGCACAGGAAGGGACCTTTCCTTTCCGTTCTCTACCGTCTTTTGTACCCCGTTTTAGGCTTGCACCACCCCTCAGTCCTTATTCTTCTAACCACACACCTGCCTCCTGTTTCTCCCCGTGAAATCCATTATCTAACACCTCAGGGAACCACTCCGATGTTGGCGGAATCCAAAATCACACTCCGTGGAGAAGCCAATCCTGACATACCTGCTTTGTCTCTCAGATGCATGAATAAGAAAAAACGGATTCCTGAAACCAGCAGGGTGGCGGGTGGGGGAGTGGGATGAGGGATAAAGCTCAGGTATCCCCGGGAGGTGTAGGTCCCCCAAAGGGAGCTCAGCCTTGTCCCATTCTGGGGGGGTTACCTCAGTGGGGTCTTGATGATATGGTTCATGGGGGATTGCAACACCTTGGCAGGACTCCCTGCCTCGGGTGTCCCCAGGGTTTTGCAGAGTGGATGCAGGAGTGGTGCCGACAGGGAGAGGATGCTGAGTGCGAGGGGTCTGGGGGAGGGGAGGCCAGATGGCAGGGGGGCTGTCGGGAACGGTGAGGAGGGCTTGGCGGCAGCTGGGAGGAATCAATGCCTTTTCCCTCTCCGTGTTTGCATGTGTTGCTATCCCTGCTCAGATGAAAGAAATTCAAATCGTTATTGATTCTCGCTGAGGGGGGAATGTGGGGATCTGGCCTGGCTCCCTCACAGCTGTACCTAGGCCCTGCCCAGCCTCACTCCCGCCCCAGCTTCTGCTGCAATTCACACCTCTGCCCTGACTCTGGGCTGTGGCTTCAGCTTGGTCTCAGTGCCTGTGCAGCACCCGCCCACCCACCCTATTCTTTGGCTGGGAGAAGTCAGGTATTCAATTCCCAACCCACCCATTCCTTTAGAGACGCCAAACCGTTTTCCCCTCAGCCCCAGGGGATTTGTCGGACCAGTGGGTAGCAAACTGTGGGGCCCGTGGGTCAATTCCAGCTCACAGCCTTCCTCCCACCCGTCCCCCTGACGTGCTGTCTGCTTTTTATTTTTTACATTTATAGCAAAAACAAAAGAGATCTGGGACAGGGACCGGACGCACAGTCTGAAGTGTATGGAATATTTCTTACTAGGCCTTTGCCCACCGAATGCTTAGGCACCGGGAGTAAACAGACTGCCTCTCTGCCAACCTCAACAGGATCTGTAATCTCTACCTCCTGGGGTCAGGAAGCAGGCCAGTCTCTTTCCCCACAGCCCAAGGTTTTTTTCCCCCCAGCGCTCCATCCTTGGTCTTCTTGCTCTTTAAATATGCCTTGACCGTCCAGGTTTGTTACAGCCTGGACAGTGGCCAAGGGACTGTTCTGGGGGTCAGTGCCCTAGGCACACAGTCCAGCTGCTGTGTGTACCTCAGGGTACTGTACCCACGGCTCACGCAGCTCCTGACCTGGTCGTTACTGTAATGCTGCACTTCAGTTTTACTGGCCAGGGCTGCAGACCCTGCTGCTCCAAGGTCCCCCGGGAGAGGCAGCCAGTCCTGACCCTATCTTTCCCAGGCAGTCATCTTCGTTGAGTGACCTTGGGGGCTGCTATCAAACCCTTTCTACATTCTGGCTCCCCTGGCTCTAAAATGGACTGAGTTCGATTAGCTGGGGGTGCTCTCTCACGTGTTCACTGTAACATTATTTTGTGTATTTAGCAAACACACACACACACACACACACACACACACACACACACACACACACACACACACACACACGGACGGACGGGAAGGGGGGACCTGTGCTCCTGGGGCTGTTTTAGCTTTCCCCAGAGTTTCTGGCCCACATCACAATGCAAAACAGAGCACTGTCCTGAGAAATGGGAGACTTCAGTCGGGCCACCTGCTTTGTAGACTAAGTTCCTGTGGGTGGGCTCACTACAGCTTTTTAGATGGAAGAAAAACTGCTAGAGGTTGTCAGTATGGGGAATGGGCTGGTGGCGATTGCTATTCTTAAAGATCTGTCTGTTTCAGTGAGTTTCTTCTTGGGCCAGGTGCCTTGAGCAAAAACTGAGGCTAGGGGTTGTGGTTCTAAGGCCCCCATCCCATTTTACACGAGCATGCACGAACACACACACACACACACACACACACACACACACACACACACACACTGGATGCTCTGGAATCAGGAATCAGCAGGAAGAGGCATTGATCGTCATTGGGAGGGGCCATGTGGGTTGCCTATCGATTAAAGGCCTGCCAGCCCTCCCCCAGTGCTCCCCCAGCAGGCAGTGTGAGACCCTCTTTACCTTCAGCCTCTGACAGCTCAGTGGAGGAGAGGTGGGAGGGGAGCCAGAAATCTCCCTGATCCCTCTGGACAAAGAGACCTGACAGCTGCACGTAATTCGGGGCTCTGATAATCCCCAATTCCTAATCCGGCTCCATTTGCACATAAATGCAGTGCCTGGCTTCTGACCCCAGGGGTCCTGGGAGCTCTTTGGGGGTCTTGTGTCTCTTTATTTGCTCCGTGAGTTTCCATTGGTTGGGAGACCCCTCTGGCCTCCGGATCACCAAAAAGAAGATTTCCCAAAGACCAGGCTTTCTCTGGCTAGAAGGGAATTTCTGCCCACGGGACTCCAGGCCCCCTGGAGGCTGAGGAGGTGCCCACCAGCCTTCGGTGTGACGGGGAGGTCTTGGAGTTGGCCGCGGAAGCCTGTGGCCTGTGAGAAGCTTGGGAACTAACAATGGAGCTTGCTGCTGTGCAGGGCAGGCCCTTGGTGGTCTTAGCAAAACTAGACATAGATACCATTTTCCTGAGAACCTACTGTGTGCCCAGGCAGTGCTTTCCCCGCATTGTATTCTGTCTTGCCATGTTAGCTCTTTGAGCTGCCCCCCCATCTTGTGGATAAGGAAGCTGCTGGAACCAGGTGTGGAGGGAGCTGCTCAAGAGATTAACACTGGGAAGGGTGAGGGCGTAGTGCCTTGGGGATACAGGCTGCCTCTATGTGAAGAACCAACCTGTCTCCATTTTAGGCTTAAAACCCATCTTACAATAAAGACAAACTGGGTTCATTCCTGCCCATGATTAAACCTCTGTTTCTCAAGGATCGGACTATGCCCTACTTGTAACCTTAACTACAAATGGTTTTGTATCGCCCATTTCAGAAACGGCGTCATGTCTTTATTTTAAACGTTGTTTATAACCCTCTCACAACCCTGTGTTTCAAAAGGTTCTATGACCACCTCTGACTACCTGCTGTTATGACTATCTTGTTCTGATCACCTCACAACCATGGCTTTGTTTCAGGAGACTAACTTATGCTTCTGTAACCCTGCCTAGGTTGCTTTTTAAATCCCCCATTTGGAAACCCCCTACCACTGAGCTGAAAGAGCCCCGTGTCTCCCTCACATCCAATGCTGATCTCTCAAACCCAGCCTTAGGGGGAGGCAGCCTGTGTGCACTACTTAAAAAAAGCTTGCTTTCATTAATTTGGCCGTGATGATTTGGGTTGGTGGTCTTTCTCCTCTCCTGTGGGATTAACAGATATCTTCGTTGCTGGCTCAGCCTTCAGAAGAGAAAGTTGGCCAGACACAGGCTAAGCCCCCTTCCCAGAGCTTTCTAATGAATGGATACGGAGTCAGATCACCTGACCTCTGTGAATTTCATTGGTTGGAAAGACTCCTCTGGCCTCTTCTTGGACACTAAAAGGATTTCTCAAAGATGCAGTTGCACCCTGAGTTTCTGTCCTCTGCCCCTCCTCTGTATCTCTCTTCTGGCCACACCCTCCTCTTAGAAAAGGACTCCTTGCTTCTGAGGACTTGCCTGAAACCCGGCTTTCTTGGATTTTATAACCAAGTTCCAGGTTCTTGGGACACCAGAAATCCTTCTCCCTTGGGCCACGCCCCTTTAAAAAGCTAGCCGCTGTGCATGTTGGGCTGTGGTGATGTTTTGGAGCATGCGCGGAAGTCTGCGGACTTGAAGGATGGAAATGCACACTGGCTTTGTGGGCTTTGGTGAACACGGGTTTGTCAAGATGGTTCATGTATATTTAAAATTTTGGGGAGTTTAGATTGCCACAAATGCAAACAGACTTCTATTTGTGGTTCACCAGGGGCCCTACGGATTTATGGAGTAACCTGGTGCAGGCACAGAATCAGTCAGCCTGGGTTTAGATTCTGGGTTCCCCTACGGCTCTGTAACCCTGAGGACCTTCCTAAACCTCTCTGTGCTTCCTCGTCTTTTCTCTGTAAAATAACAGCTCTTCAGGAGTGCTGCAATCAAGGCAGCGTGCAGCCAGGCTGTCTAGAAAGGACTAAACTGAGCTCTCATTCCCGCTTTTAAAGGGTTTTATTTAGCGCTCACCTTAACTTCCGATACCCAGGTATCTGAGGGGCAAGGTCGAGAGAGAACAGGATAACTGAGATCCAATCACTCCTCTTCCTGTGCAACCTCTGCAAACTCCTCAGCCCCTCTGTCTCCCTTTCCAGGTCTCCAGGTGGAGGTGAGTTTAGAGGCTGAGGATCAAGAAAACAGGTGTCTGAAGATGCCTCCCCCACCATGGGGCGTGGCAGGTTTTCTGGTCTTTCTGTGGAGGCATCCTGCTTCCTTCTGTTTCTTCTCATTCATACTTACAGCTGTTCGTGTCATTTAGCCTGCACACCCATGTGAGGGAGGTTTTCCACAGTGGGAAAAGCAGGGGCTTGGGGAGGGCTGTAGGCTTGTCCAGGAAAGAGTTGGGGCTGTGTGCTATGCAGGAGGAGTCTGAGGACTCCCATCGTCCATTTGCCCCTTATGAGCTGTGCTCAGACGTGTGCAGTGCTTACAGATGCCCCACCTTAAGGGTAGGGAGCCTCAACGCACCTCTGTTTTACAAGTGAGGACTCAGAGCTTCCAAGACACACAGCATCTTCCTATTGGACCCCTCTGGGGCCAGCTGGCTGGTTTGGGAAAATGAGCTAAAATAGCGGACTTGTCTTCCAACTCATTTCTCACGGCTCTGCAGGGATGGGACGTAAGGATAGCAAGATGTGGGGACACTGGCTTCAAGAATTCCCCGAGGGGCTAACCTCTCATTTCAATATGTTAATGTGTGGAAACTAATGACATATTTATTGCTTATGTAGATGCTAGTTATTTACATGGGAAACTGATTTATCTATTAGATAATTAGTAAACTTCAATAATTGCAAAAACCTTTTAGCAATCAGTTGACATTTAATTAACATACAATAACTGTCTTATTAAATCTACATTAAATGCCTATTGGAGTTAATTAAACTCATACCTATGACTCCATGTGCTTTGGGAATCCTCATTAAAGCCCACCAGTAGAAACAGACAGGAGTGTCCCGGAAGGCAGTTTGTGGTGGAGTGACCTGGATGGCACTCACACATTGAATCAGTGCCTACTGTGTTCTTAAACTTCTTAAAACAAAAGCGAACCCAGCAGAGATAGGCCTTGCCTTCAAGGGACTTGGAGTCTGGTGGCTGTGGTGTGGCCATGAATCGAATAGTCATGCAGATACCCGAGGCTCTGATTGGTGTTGGGAAGGCACGGAGGTACTGGGAAGTTGGAGGTGGGTGAGCGCCAGCCTGGTCTTAGGGGTTAGAGTGGCTTCTTGGAATGGATTCTAAAGGTTGAGTGGGAGCTTTGTAGGGAAATGGGCAGGCAAGGTGCTCCAAGCATAGGAAACAGCATCTGCTAAAGCTATGGGGAAGTGGAAGGGGCGTGACCAGCAAGAGGACCAGAGGCTGAACAATGAGGAGGAAATGGGAGGCCCTTTCCCAAAGGAACCAGTCTTTCCTAAAGCTAAGGGGACTGGAAGTCTTTTCCTAGTAAGGAACCGGAAGTGGGGACTGGAGAGATGGCTCAGCAGTTAAAAACACTGACTGCTTTTGCAGAGGACTCAGGATTTGGTTCCCAGCACCTACATGAAAGCTCACAGCCATCTGTAACTCCAGTTCCAGGGGACTTGAGGCCCTCTTCTGGCCTCTTTGGCAACTAGCCATGCATGTGGCACACAGACATACAGACAGACAAAACACATGGATATAAATAAATCTTTCTAACAAGTGAGATCTTCCCCCTCTCCTCCCAAGCCATGAGTATGTGCATGCGCGTGGCTCTGTGTGTGTGTGTGTGTGTGTGTGTGTGTGTGTGTGTGTGGCTATGTGTGCGTACGTGCACACAAACAGTTGAATTTTTGTCAAGGATCTGGAAGGACACATGGAAATGAATCGGGAGGTGGTTGCCATGGCTCAGATGAGGAGGCTGATAGCTTGGACTGGATGATGGATAAGGCAGGGACAGAATGATGTAGAAACACTTGATCTTCTGCAGGTGCTGGAGACTGGGAAGGAGGGCCGAGGAAGCCAACCCTGTGCTGTATGAACAGGATGGCTGGTATCACTACCGCTCACCAGGAGCAGGATGTTGGAAGAGGACCAGAGAGATGCAGGCTGTGAAGTGGACAAGGAGATGCACAGGCCTTGCATTTAGTAGCTCAGGATGGAGATGGGGTCCACTCCAGAGGTTCTGATTCAATTGGTCTGGGAGACAGCTGATTCCGTTAGCTAAGGTTTGACATGAAACAGACATTGTAACTTTAATTTTTTTTCCAAAACCTATTTTTAATGATGATTCTTAAATGAAGTTCTTTAACCTCCCTTGTAGCCCTCCACCCACCAGAACAGTGGAAAAGAAAGGATACGGGGAAGTGGACCTGTTTAGAAAGGGTCTTTGGGGCAACTCCCATCTGTGTTGTTTGGAAATCAGCAGTTCAGTTCACAGGTTGGCAGGCAGTGACAGCTCAGTCCACTCGCAAACACTTCAGAGCGACACCAGCAGAGTCGGCTTAGCAACAGCAGTGACTTGACACGACCTAGCAGAAGACAGCCAGGCCTCAGCCTCAGCTCGAGTCAGCAGGAGGGACCAACAGGAACACCAACAGCTGAGGTTCTCAGCTATATGTCTCTTAGGGAAGCAAAGATCAGCAAATATGCAAGACCCACAAGCATTGCACAGCTAGCTGTACCAGGAAGCCAAGCTTTGTCTCTGTCACACTGTCGATTCCTACTTATACCTTCCAAGCATCACAGGTCCTCCACATGCCTTGCCTCAGTATGGCTCTTGCCTCAGCACATGCATCCAATCACCCTGAGTCCTCAAGAAACGGCAGCACACCACCAGAAGTTTTTTTGGTGTGTTTCTTTCTATGGAGTCCCAACAAATGCAGCTCAAGTAAACAATGTAAGGCAGACCAATGCGTGTGTGTGTGTGTGTGTATGTGATTAGTAAAGAATCCTTAATCAAGTGTCCTTTCATATGCTTGATTTAGCACAACATCCTCTCTCCTGTATCTGCTTCAGTGAAACATTCCTTCACGAATCTGCCTTAGCCTTTCACACCTGTGTCCACTTTAAAGAAACGTTCCTTCATGTGTGTGCCTCAGCAAAACACCATCCAAACGACTTTCCAAAGAGCCCTTGAGTTTCCACTTCAAGAAAGCACAAGTAGCTATGATCACACACAGAGGTGGTGCTCCCTGTATGATCACACAGCAGGGGTGGTGCTCCCTGTATGATCGCACACAGGGGTGGTGCTCCCTGTATGATCACACAGCAGGGGTGGTGCTCCCTGTATGATCACACAGCAGGGGTGGTGCTCCCTGTATGATCACACAGCAGGGGTGGTGCTCCCTGTATGATCACACACAGGGGTGGTGCTCCCTGTATGATCACACAGCAGGGGTGGTGCTCCCTGTATGATCGCACAGCAGGGGTGGTGCTCCCTGTATGATCACACAGCAGGGGTGGTGCTCCCGTATGATCACACACAGGGGTGGTGCTCCCTGTATGATCACACAGCAGGGGTGGTGCTCCCCCCAGTGTGATCACACAGCAGGGGTGGTGCTCCCATCATCACACAGGGGTGGTGCTCCTGTATGATCCACAGCAGGGGTGGTGCTCCCTGTATGATCACACAGGGGGTGGTGCTCCTGTATGATCCACAGGGGTGGTGCTCCTGTATGATCACACAGCAGGGGTGGTGCTCCCGGTATGATCACACAGCAGGGATGGTGCTCCCGGTATGATCGCACACAGGGGTGGTGCTCCCTCTGCTGTGATGCTCCCTCTGCTGTGGTTGGCTCACCTTTGCTGGAGCCTGTTCTCACGTACGCACAGACACTTGGGATTGTCCACATGGTAGGCGTAGGGTGTTCCGGACACATGCTGGCTGCTTTGCTTCTGTTTCTTGTTCGATCTGCACAGCAGAATGGCGAACTGGATTATCACGTCCATTTTACAGACAAAGAGACAGGGGGCCCTGCCTGACAGTGTCGTATTTTGTCTGTCGCACTGTGGTATTAAGGAAAGCCTGAGATTCGAACTCCAGTTTGTTAGATCACAGCACAACCATGTTCCACTGTTATGACAGAGCCCACATCAGTGCAAAACCAAGAAAGTATTTTTTCACGTGTCCCTCTCATGGTCCCAAGTCTGATAGAGATATAGAAGGATTTATGGCTTCCATAGGTGCTCAAGGGAGGGTCCTGGTCCTCAGCAAAGACTTCTTGTTGGCACCAGAGCCACTCAAAAGGCTTCTTTAACATTTGTGACAGGGGCCGGGGAGATGGTTTGGTGAGTAAACGTGTTTGCTGTGCAAGCTGGCGTATTGGAAAGCACATAAGAAAGGTGCCGCCATGGCCTGCCCCTGTAAGCCCACTGGTAAGACAAGGTGCGGTGGAGACCAAGGGACCCGCTTGGAAGAAGGCAGGCCAGCTCACCTGGAGTACCCAGTGCAGCACCTAAGAGACCCTGCCTGAAAAGCAAGGTGGAAAGAGAGGAAAACCCCTGAAAGTTGTTCTCTGGCTTGTAACCACCCCCTCACCCCCATCTAATAAATGACATTAAACATTTGGGCCTGGGATTCCCATCCAACCATCAGATTATGCATCTAAAGTTCCCAGATCAGGCACAGTGCTGGGCCGACCTATTGTGAGCCCAGCTTTAATGACTACTCTCCTTGTGTTCTAGACACACATTTTATCGGGGGCCACTGTGGGTGCAAGAGAGAAACCTGTGGTTTCCAGGAGCTGCTCTTCTAGGATTCCAGCACAAGTGACAATCAAAGCACAAACACACTTGAAGCATTGCTAAGTCCAGTCAAACAGTAACATTAATGTTCCCCAATCACAGAGGAATAACAAAGCAAATGGCTTCCTGAGGCTGGGTCGGTGAGGCCTTCTGAAATGAACAAGGAGTTTGTGAGCCCCCCAAAAGTTCACAAAGAGCATGCGGGAGCTCTCATGGGAGCTCTGTCAGGGGTGCCTCAGACACTGTAGAAATCACAGATAGCAATTTCTAGGCCTCTGCTTTCAGTCAGAGCCGTTGTACTGTGATTTGATTAAGTTGTGTATGGAATCAGGATTCGGTTGCTTTAGAAAAAAAATAAAACAAAAGACAAAATCTTGCTGACCACTGACGGCATTCCCTCATTTGTCAGAGGAGACACCTGTGACCCAGAGAGGAAAAGAGACTTCTCTAGGGTCACCGAGCATGAGTGACAGAGTTGAAGGCAAGAAGGAGACCCCCTGGCTGGCCCATGGCCCTGAATTGTTGTGCACAGTGTTAAAATGCAGCCCATGGGCAGCGCGGCCAAAGTCAACCGTAAGTCAGGGCTGGGGAGCGGGCCGAGGAGGACCAGCGTCTTCCTCCTTGGGGCTGACCTTCCTCCCTGGCCTCCCTGCTCTTCGCAGCACAGGCTTTTCTCAGCACCTAAGCATATGTATGAAGCGAAATCAAAGCCTGCTCGGACTTGACAGAACTGCTGAACTAACAGCCGTATCATGTCCTCTACTGAAGGACATCACCTTGTCAAGATAGAGCTTGGCAAAAATGCACCGCAGGAAGCCAACTTCCAGGGCGGGATCATGTATATTCATGGGGCTCCACGGCTGCCCACCCTCTCCAGCCCCAGGCACCCCACCAGCACGTTGACCGGCCCTTTTGCTACATTTGATCTGCGGGCTCCGGTTCTCCCACTACAGGCTCCTCCCGAGGTAGGCTGGATGCTGCTATGTCCCGACTTCATCGATTTCCAACCCAAGTCTTCCTCCGTTGCCAGCACTCTATTCTTCGGGGATCCAGCAGATGCTAGACACAGCGTTCCAGGCCCTTTGTGAGCTGACCCCGCCCCTCTCAGGGGAGCGCCAGCATCTGGAGCTTGGGTTTTGTTTTTGTTTTTGTTTTTTTCATCCTCTGGACTTTTTCTGCTCCTGTGTATTTGCTGCACCATGTTCTCCATCTGGGTCTCCGTCCTGTCTTTTCTGCTTGGTGAACCCACTTATCTATCTATTAAGCCCCGAGCGTAGGGTTCCCTTCCCCAAAGCACTTTTCCCTCCCAGGCACTGGATAACACCCTGTCACTTCACTTTTGTCTGTAGTCTCTTTCCCTTTCTTCACTGACAGTTTCTGAGGCCAGAGAGCATCCCAGGTCCCTGCCCAGGGTCTGGCATCATGCCGGGACAAAGGAGACACTGTGGACGGATGTCCCAGTTGCTATCCATATGTGCAATGCTGCCACCACAGAGGACCACAACTGGCTGCCTCCATTTCTGGAGGCTGAGGTAAAGATGGAGGTGTCAGCAGGTTTGGTTCCACTAAAATTTCAACTTCACATGGCTTTCCTCTGTGTGTCTGTTTGAATCTCTTCTTGTGAAGAGACCAACGATTGGCTGGCAAGGTGACTCAGTGGATAAAGGTGCTTGCTGCCAAACCAGATGACACAAGTTCGATCCCTGAGTCCCACACGGTGGAAAAAGAGAACTGACTCAAACAAGTTGTCCTCTGATCTCTTCACTTGCACTGTGTCATGTGTGCATGCATTTATGCACGCATGCTTGTGCACATGCGCACACGCACGTACACACACACACACACACACACACACACACTTTTTAAAAGACACTAGTTGTGTTGAATTAAGAGCCATCCACATGACCTCTTCAACTGTAGCCATGTTTTTGAAGGCCCATCTCTAGTCATTTTCTGAGGCAATGCAGTTAGAACTTCAAATTAAGTATTTTGTGACAGACTCGGTTGTGCCCATAACACTGTACTACATAAGACATGTTGCTATGCACATGAATTCGAATGCTTCTTCCCTTTGATGCATGGGTTCAGCCAGCAGAGATCTCTGACTGGGGCTGAGTCCTCTGAGGACTGGCAGGTGGGTTGTGGCTTGGGATGACACAAATCTCAGCTGATGACTGAAACTCTTGTGGCTTGACTTCTTCATAGCATGGAGGGCTTTGGGGTGTCTCCCAAGTCCCTAGTACTGAGGGTTGACCCTAGGGCTTGGCACAGCTTTTTTCTTCTGCATTTTTAGCTAGTCTTGAACTCCTGATCCTCATGCCTCAGCCCCTGCATAGCTGAGATTACAGGACTGTGCTACCAGACCACGTTCGGGCTTCTTTCCTTACCTCTGAGGGGGTCTAAGAGAAAATGTTCTAACGAGTAAAGCCATGGGACAAGACCCTGATACCGTCTACTATAGAGACACCAGGAGGCTCACTGTGAGGAAGAGTGTATGGGAGGAAAACAAGAGGTGGACGCTGTCATCTTGTTTTGGGAAATGCAATCTGCCCACCTGAAATAGGCAGAACTCAAAGGGACACTTTGCAGTCACCATCCCAGACATTCAGGGTCTACTGCAGATGGGGAAATAATTTAGGTTTTCTCATTCTGCTTCTCCTTCTCCTTCTCCTCTCCCTCTCCTTCTTCTTCTTCTTCTTCTTCTTCTTCTTCTTCTTCTTCTTCTTCTTCTTCTTCTTCCTTCTTCCTTTCCTTTCTTCCTCTTCTTCTTCCTTCTTTCCTCTTCCTCTTCCTCTTCTTTCTTCTTCTTCTTTCTTCTTCTTCTTCTTCTTCTTCTTCTTTCTTGACATCATATCATATTGTCCACACTGGCCTTGAAATCATGTTGGATTAAGAGCCATCCACATGACCTCTTCTACTGTAGCCATGTTTTTGAAGGCCCATCTCTTGTCATTTTCTGAGCCAATAGGGTTAGGACTTCAAATTATGTATTTTGTGATGGACTTTGAACTTTTGATCTCCCTCAGTGCTAGGATGATCCCCAGTGGTAGCACTAGGTCCAAACCCAGAACTCCGTGGATGCTGGGAAAGCATTCTAACAACAGAGCTATGTCCAAAGGCAGGGCTCAGTATCATTGATCTTTGGGTTGTCCATTATGAAGACCACACCTCTCACTCACTAGCTATTTCACTTCCGAGATCAATACTCAATACTCTTCTTGGAGCAACCAACACAGGTGAGAGAGAGCCATGGTAAATGTCCACAGTTCTCGGGTGCCCTGAGAGTTGGGTATTTAGGGTCATTTTTTTATTTAGTCAGTACACATTTCTCCAGTGCCTTCAGGAGGCCCAAAGCTACGTTTAGGAGGGTGCCCATCAGAGGGCACGGTAAACAATATCGGTTGATTTTTTTGCCATTCAACATTGTTCAGTCACTCAACAAACACTGTTACAGTATCCACCCAGGGAGGCAAGGGGTTCTTGGAAGGAAGGTCCACTCTACAGCAAACACTGCTTAAGATGCACCGGGCAGGATTCTAACAGCATCTCCTGTTTCATTTTGTCCATTACAACACCATTATATTTTAAAGCTTGTCTTTCTAACTCTCCTATTTTTCTTCTAGACTGCACTCCTGCTATATGACTCCAGTTTCCCTCACCATTAGGAAGGTATTATAGTTACTGGAGATTCATCTATCATTTTATGAGCCTCTTTCAAGAGAGGAAATAACAGGTTGTTTCGAGTGCGAAGCGCGGGCTCACAGAGCCTCGAGGAACGGGCGTCCGGCTCCCAGGGGAACAGCCAATCAGTGCTTATCTTTGACACAATAAGCAAAAGATCAGAAATGATTACGACAAATGGCAGAGTAAACAATCCATCTGTAGCAAAGGGCATTTGCCCAAAAGCAGGAAATTGTAGCCGCACACAGCTGCCAATTCCAGACTGTGTCCCTGATGGCTGCCTGGATGCGTTCTGAGCGTGGCGTTCTGAGCATGGCCAGGGAGGCGTGGTCAGGGAGGCGTGGCCAGGGAGGAACGACGACATCAGACTACTGTGAGGGAGTCTTCTGGCCCTGGCTGAGAAGGCCCTCTCACCCTTCTTGGGATTTGGTCTGTCTTGTCTGTGTAAAACAGTGCCTGGCACACGTGAGACCTCCAGCGATCGCTTGTCCACAGAGTGAATGAACGCGCCAAGAGCTCTCTGGCCCCGCCTATATCTCCAGCTACAGGGCTTGCTCCTTCTTTTCTGTTTGACCGAGTGTCTTTGGACTCTAGCATTTTACTGCTTCTCGGCTTCCTGCGCGTACCTTGTTTCCTCGGTATCTTTCACCTCCTGTTAGCTCTGCTTGGTCCCCTCTACTTTTGAGAAGCCCTCCCAGCCCATGAATCCTGAGGCCCATCCACCCTCATAGCATTTTACCCCCACTTTCATTTTACAGCCTTCGTCTAAAGAGGGCAACTGGGGTGGTACTGTTCATGATGTGGACAGATAGCCAAATGCCAAGAAGTCACGGTCTCCTTGCTCAGAACTGCATTTTCTAACCTGGCTTTGTATTCCTGGGGCCTTCTGCTTTCGAAGATGAACGACAGTACCTGGTATCCCCACTGGACCAAAGGGAAACGGAGGACTCCATTCTCCCACCTCCTCTAACGGGCAGAAGCACCTTGAGTTCTCTCTTCACCCCTGAAGCCAAGTTCTCTCAGACAGAGCCCAAACGGAACGTGTGCTTGGGTTTTATGTGTAAAACAAATCCTTATTCTGTCTTAAGACACTGATTATTTGGGGATTCTTGCGTACCCCCAAAGGACAGTTCCTGGAATTGACTTGGACCGAAAGTGTAATGGGTTATACTGTCAAATCACCTAGGTGACAAACCCTGGGCATGTGTGTGAGGGAGTTTGTAGCTTGGGCTAAGTGGGGTGGAACGGTTCACCCTAAATGTCATTGGAACTGTCCCACCAGCTGGGGCCCTGGACTCCGTAAAAACAAGATGAACAATTCTCTCTCTCTCTCTCTCTCTCTCTCTCTCTCTCTCTCTCTCTCTCTCGCGATGTAGTGTGACCAGCTGCCACCACAGTCATCACACATTCCTTGCCGTGGGAAGCTGTATCTTTAGCCCTGAGCCCAAGTGAACTCTTTCCTCTTTAAGGGGTTCCAACCTCAAAAAAGTAGCCCGGAAACGAACTTCCCTTTCCTTAGCAGCAGTTTGCTGGCATAGTCTGAGGATGTGCAGAAATGGTAGCAACCAGGACTGGAAGAGTTGGCCATGTGTCCTTCTGGAAACAAAGCATCTTACAACTGCTCAGCCAGTGAGCCATGCTATTCTGCTATAGAGCCAGGATGGGTGCCTTCTGGACCCTGAACTCATCATGAGAAGGTGATGCACAGTGGGTTTGAAACGTGAAGCCAAGGAGCAAGAAAGATGGGGGAGGTGAAGCAGTGAAGGAGAGACAGCTAACGCAAGGATGGACGCTGTCTTGGTCTCCATTTGAAGCCTTGAGATTGTCTGCTGGAGGAGGACAAGGTGGCCCTGATGGTGGTGGTTACTCTCCTTTCTGCTGCATGCATGCCTCGAGGGTGGGCTGGGTGTGTCCCTCAGACTTCATCGAGGCCTAAGGCAGGAAGTGAGATGTGTGTGTCAGGGTTCAGACATGGCTTTGACGGGTTCACCTGCAGGAAGCTGATCAAAGCTTGAGCGGAGTTAGTCACCTGGCAGTGGTTGTAGTGACAGCAATACCAGGGTGCTTTCCCATTGCGTAAGAGAGCTCCACATTGCAGCCACACTCGCCCAGCGTGTGTGCTCTTAATTTTATGTTTTCATCGTTAAGAAAGGCAAGGATTGAAGCTTTTCCCAAACCCAGCACAGGCCCTCTTGCACAGTTGAACCTTATCATGGCGAGCGGATGAAAAGTTGTTTTCCTCCACAGGGAAAATAGAGAGAAGAATCCTCTTTCAGGATGTAGGCTCTACCAGAGTCCCGAACAAGACAGTACAAGCACAGACCCACGTGGTGCTGGGAATGAGGTAGCGTAGGAGTAAGCTCTACCATGAACTC